>NC_142047.1:2594252-2900968 GCF_982192425.1 Myodes glareolus | reverse complement strand
ATACAAGTTATTTTTACCTAGTCTTTCTTTCTAAATGTGGCCACTACAAGATTTAACATGACAGAGCTCACATTTTCAGGCCATGGTATTTCTATGGGATGGCGCCAACATGGTAAACGTAGCACACACCCTCTCCATCTAAAACCATCACTTCCTACTGCACAGTCCACTTACCCTGATCTTCCCAGACCCAGGGGACCTGGATCATTAGACACACTGGCTCAAACCTTGTTCTAAAGTCCCCCAGTAGTGGGATCTTGAGCAAGACACTTTATTGCTTCATTCCTACCTCCAATGCATAACACAGGTAGTAATACTCATGAGGAGACAGTTAGATGAGTAAAAACTTTACAGGCACATCAGGAAGCATCTGGCCCATCTTGATACCAGCTATTATCACTAGCGGTGCCATTATTTTGCAACTAAATAGGTTGATGCTCAGGGAGTCTAGGCTACCTCTTCAAAGTCCATGTGACTACTGCCAGTCTGAGAAGCAAACCAGGCCTGACTCAATCCAATGTTCTTACCACCCACACCTATCTGTTGTCCCTTCCTTCTCACACAGCCTCTCTGTCATCCTGACAACAGACAAGATGAATGAGGAAAAAGTAGGTCCTGGTTGAGCAAGAACCCATGGATGCCCAGAAACTGAAGCTTTATTCCCTACTGGATATCCAACACAAGGAGAAAGTTGTCCCCAGCCACTCACCCCAATGGGAGAGCACTTCTCCACAAACTTCAAAAGCTGCGACTTGGCTGTGCCAGGGTCCCCCAACATCAGCAGGTTGATGTCACCTCGGCGAGTGAGTCCATCAGGGAGCCTAGACACATCAGGTTGGTAGAAGACAGTGAATCTGTGGGCTGTCCTTGAACTCCCCATCTTCCTACCTCAATCCTCCAAATTTTAGGATTATAGTTAGGCATTACCACTTCTGGCTTTGTATGGGTTGGTCACCTTCCCCTCAGAGTCTCAGAATAGGTGCAAATGACACTTTGGCCCAGAAACACGTTCACACCCAGTCCTGTGCTTCCTAGCCTAACACTGGGGGGCAAGGTTTATTTCCCAGGTAGAGATGTAAAGGAAATGAGGGCTATTTACACTGCATTCATTCCTCCCTTAGAGTGGGGGAGGCACACCTGAGAGCTATGTACACTGCAGAATAGCCACAGAGCAGGATCCAGTCCAACCTGGTACCTGGGGTAAGCCCCTTCATTCTCTGTGCCTCAGTTTCCTCGTCTATGAAATGGACACTACAGTGACATCCTTATAGGCTAAGAGGACAGGGCTGGGTTGTAGTTGTACCAATGAGTTTCACAAGAGCCGGGAATGGAGCATAACAAAGGTTTATTTATTTGGGAATAAACTCACAGTAAGGGCAGTCATCGCAGTCCTCTGCATGTGCTGGGAACTGGAACCAAATCCAGCAGAAACAGGGCTGCACAGGCTTTGCTTTTCATCCGTACTTATAGTACATGAGACCACGCCCAAAGTGGGCCGGTATCGTAAAGGCTATTGGTTGAAAGAGCTCCCACAACACTCCCCCCCCTTTCTGTCTAAATAAGAGAGCTGAGCTTAATAGAAAACTATATACAATAAGAACAAATAAAGTATTGTCCAGGGAAGAGGCAAAAACATACATAAAAATTAGAATTACAACCAGCATAAACAACATTGAACAAGAAAAATATGACAAATGTTTCAATAGTTATCCTATCCTAAGGCGTCTAAGCCATATATTAAAAATGGCTTATATACATACATATAATGGTAGTTGTCACTTATTAAAAATCAAAGCTGATTTTGGAATTATACGATGGTTCTCCTCTAAATCCAAGCATATTGTTAAAAAAAATTCAAAGTTTCTGTCTCATATGAGGAGACATCTGGTATGGGACAGAAGGAAGATAAAATCTAGGGACTGTAGTTTCTCAAAACTTTGCTTTCAAAAATTTTACTTCTCCCCACACCTACTTTTGCCTCTATGGTACCCTTTCATTGAAGTATGTCCACAGAAATTCAAACTTTCCATTTTGATATGGATAAAGTTTTCCACAACGAACAATAAATTTTCCTGCAGTAATCTTTATAGTCTCCAGGAAGAAGATAGAGCAACAACAACAATTCCACCTGGTTGATATGGTGTCATTATACTGATGGCACCACTTTAAGATGGGTTTGGGTTATAAACTGCTCAAGATGATTTCAACTTGGCTAGCTGAGATGGTGCACCTTCTTACAATGTTCTGGCCAGAACTTCAAACAAGAATTTCAGAAAAACCCTACCAACTACTCAGAGACTATCTGCAATTGTACCAGACAATAATCTTGAAATTTAACCATCATTTTAGTTTATACAGGATCCCATAGAAATAATATTGCGCCTATGAGAGGTGGAAGTAATTCTAGAAAATGACGTCCACTCTCCCAACAAAGTTTTTCCTCAGGGTTAGGGCCATCTATTAGGAGTTAGTTGTAAGTTGTATAGAGTTTGGGGTAGAAATGAAGTAGGCTAAGGGATCTCTCTTGAAAAAAAATGGGGGGAGGGAGCCAGGCAGTGGTGGTGGTGCACATCTTTAATCCCAGCACTCAGGAGGAAGAGGCAGGCAGTTCTCTGTGAGTCTGAGACCAACCTGATCTACAAGAGTTAGTTTCAGGACAGGCTACAAAGCTACAGAGAAACCCTGTCTCAAAAAAAATCTACCAAAAAAATAAAAGAAAAAATAAAAGAAAGAAGAAAAAAGGAGTGATGGATGGGATGGGATAATAGGTAGATTCCCTTCTCAGGTCTTTGATGGGGTTGAAGACAAAACAGTCCTCTCATGACTTAGCCAATATAAGACTTAGACTCCTTAGGAAAGAGTAACTATTGAAACATTTAGCATGTGTTTCTTGTTTGATGTTGTTCATGTGGGTTGTAATTCTAATTTTTATGTATGTTTTTGCCTCTTTTCCCTAGAAAATACTTGATATTTGTTCTTATTGTATATGGTTTTGTATTAGGCTTAGAACTCTCTTATTTAGACAGAAGGGGGGAGTGTTGTGGGAGCTCCTTCAGCCAACAGCCTTTAAGATACCGGCCCACTTTGGGTGTGGTCTCATGTATTATAAGTACAGATGAAAAGCAAAGCCTATGCAGCCCTTTTTCTGCTGGATTCGGTTTCAGTTCCCAGCGCACACAGAGGACTGCAAATGGCTATCCTTACTGTGAGTTTATTCCCAAATAAATAAACCTTTGTTATACTCCATTCCTGGCTATTGTGAAACTCTTTGGTACTACTATAATTGGTTCAGGACACATTAAGCACAAGAACGCTCTGAACATATAAAAAATGTATTAAACAGTAGCCACTAGTGCAATGTCATTGCTGCAACTGTCTGTAGCTGTATTTTGGTTTCAAAAGGACATAGGAAGCCATAAGTGACCCACACCTGCAATCTTAGAATCTGGGAGACTGAATCAGAAGAATCATAAGTTGCAAGGGCAGCCTGACTATATAATGAGAAAAAACAAAAAATGTGTTTCAAAAAAGAAAAACTAAAACTACACACACACACACACGACACTTTCTAAGTGTTAGATGTTTCACATGTCTCATTCAAACTTTGTTCAAGGTGACATCTCTCACTCCCCATACTGTCTAGGGCAGAGATCAAATCCTTGGTCCTAGCCCAATGTTTTCCCACTGTGCTCCCCATGCCAGCAAGCTGAGGAACCTGGGAGACATGAAGAAAACTAAGTTCTCAACACAGATGTCCTCCTGCAGCAACCTTTGTTATTAATACCCTCCTCCCAGGCTCCTCACCTCTTCCGTGAACCCCCAAAGAGTAGGCAGGCTATAGCCTTTTTCATATCCATGCCCCCAAAGATGGAAGGGGAAATGCTCTTAGAGATGAGCTCATAGATGTTGGGGAGGGCAGCCAGGCGACGAAATTCCTCCTCTTCCTGTGGGCTGACAGACCCAGCAAAGCTGCGGCCTAGGAGGACAGACAAGTGCATAAGTGAGCAAAAGGCATCTCCTCCAGCCTACTGCTGGGCCTAGTCCTAAATCAGGAACCTCCTCACCCCCTCAGCACACTCACACCCCCTCAGCACCAGGAGGGCACAATCTCATTCAAGAAAGTTAGGGCATAGGACTATCCCAGTCTTCTAAATCTCAAGGGTCCAGTGAGGAAAAGAAGGTTCCAAACAATCAAAAGGACAGATCATGAGTAGGGTTAAGTGGTGTACTCCTTTAATCTCAGCACTTGGGAGGCAGAGACAAGAAGGTTTCTGAGTTTGAGGTTAGCCTAGTCTACAGTGTGAGTTCCAGGACAGTCAGGGATACAGAGAAACTGTCTCAAAAGACCAAAAACAAACAAAACAGGCCAGATCATATGACCCCTGGGGACCATTGGCAAAACTCTTATAGGGCAGACAAAGTAGAGAATCAATGCAATTGTTTGGTTGCAATAGCATGGCTCACTTTAGTTGCTGAGGAATGGAGAAAGTGGACTTTCAAGTGTTCTTCCAAGAACAATCTAGGAGAAGAGTGGGACTCAGACCAGGGCACTAAGAAGTGGACAGTCCGGAGTGTGAACGTAGAACAGCCAAACAGCATACTTGCAGATGAGGTGGAAGGATTTAAAAAGAAAAAAAAAAAAAACAGAACTGAAGAGGACCTGGAGGGTTTGCTGAGCAACTGAAAGTGGGGGAAGGCTAAGGAGGAGCCAGTTTCAGAAGGTGGGAAATAAAAGTGCTTAACTGTAGCCACATTAACTCTGGGATGGCAAGTCAAGCAGAGTTAGATTTAAGCCTGGAATATGGCTAGATAATCAGGTGGCTTTTCCAATTTTAACCCAGGAAGGAGTTTTATGAACATAGAATATGGACAAGGTACTCAGAACTCCACTCTAGCCCAGAGGTTGCGACGACTGCCCCTGCATGCTAAGCATGAGTTTTCTACTCCATGTGAGAATTGAGGCTATTTACTTGATTCCTGACATTCGAGAGTTGAAGCTATTTACATGGCCCCAGCCATTCAACCCAGCTCTTACTAGAGATCCAGTTACATCCACCCCCTACAAGGCCTGAGTTCCCACCAGCTCTCCTATATTGCAAGACCCTTCTTCTTCACCTCTCCATCCTTCCAAGTCAGTGCTGACACCCAGGTGAAGGAAGCCTTCCAACAATTCTAGCTCCTTTTCAATACCTTGATGGAATCAAGCAGTTCAGTTTCAGACACCTGCTCCTCAGAGGCCGTTTTTTCAACTAGGCTGCTCAACCCTCTTTCATTTGTCTCCTCTGCAACTACTGAGACGCAGTACAGCACACACCACATTGCATCTATCTATTGCACTGAGTCATGCAACTCAAGCATGCATTTAGGCAACAACCTCAGAGCAGGAGCCACAACTATAAAATAAGTGGACATTTTGGGAAAACAAATTTTTGCTTTCTGAAAAATAAACACCCTGGGATTGGGAATATAGTTCAGTGGTAGAATATTTGCCTGGTATGCACAAGGTTCTGGGTTTGAGTCCTACCATGAAAAAGAAAAGAAATGCATGTCCTGATGGTTTGAGCAACTCACCAGAGCCATCTGTATCCACCTGGATGCCCAGGACCCGGATATAGGAACTCCGGATGCCCACACCCACCCTGTCCCGGCCCTTGCCGGAGTTCATTCCAAACTTCTTGATGGAATAGATGCCCATGATGGTGACTCTGTTCCCAGGAACAACCTTGTCACACAGGTACCTGAGAAAAATGCAGAAAAGAATAAAAAACAAGTGAAATCCAGGGGTGACAGTGTGGTGAGCTTAGCACTTCTACCCCAGCATCACTATCAGGCTGGCTGGATCCTCACAAGGCCTAGAGGAAGGGTGCTTTCCTTACTCCTGCTACACACCCATGTCTGTCTGGATGCTGAGCTGGCTCTCATTGAACTCAGGACGTCACAGGTTGTGCTGGTGGAGCTCAGCCTTCAAATGCCCTAGCCCCATTTTCTCTGTGGCCAGGCTCAATTTTGCCTCCTTAGGGGACCTTTCTCCTCATACCCTCCCAGATTCCTAGCAAGGACCACTCTCCATTTCTTCACACTCCCCAAACTTAACCAAGTCAGCCTGTCTCTAGGTTTTCAGTCAGTTCTTTTAATAAGATTGTAAGAGGTTAAGTCTCCAAGTTTCCCTAGCAGTGTGCCTTAAAAGATCAAAGCAGCTGTGTGATCTCAGAGAAATCACTGTGCCTCTCTGAGCCTAGAGACATGATACTTAACCTGATTTGTCTCAACTGTTGGGAATCAAGCAAGGTAAGAAACACAAAGATGTGGGCAGTGGTGGCACACACCTTTAATCTAAGCACTCAGGAGACAGAGGCAGGTAGATCTCTGAGGGTTTGAGGCCAGCCTGGTCTATTGACAGGTTCCAGGACAGCAGGACAGCCAGGGTTACACACAGAGATAGCCTATCTCAAAGAACAAAACACACACACACACACACTTTTTTTTTAGAGAGATTTATTTATGTATTATGTGTACAGTGTTCTGCCTACATGTATTACATGTATGCCTGCAGACCTGCTGGGAATTGAACTCAGGACCTCTTAACCGCTGGTCTATCTCTCCAGCCCCACAAAGGTGTTCTATACACTAACACTATCAGGTCACAGCTTCACAGGACTGTTTCAGGCACCCATACTGTTTATTAACCTCCTACACATTTCACACCTTAATTCTCAAGCCCTCTGGATACTCAGAGAATACTCTAATACCCTATACTCAGTTAAGGAATTGTGTTAAACCCAATGAATGTGTTGACATTCATTGTTAAGCAGTCTGAGACAGTCCAGACCTCCATTTTACTGATGGGGAAAAAAAATGAGGCTTAGGGTGTAGCTTTCCAAAGAGTCTGAGTCTGCACACTCTTGCCAGTGATAAAGCTGACAACCATGGTCCATCACTCCCCAGAAAGCTTCACATCTGCACTTGACGTCAGGTGTATGAGCCCAGGGTAAGCACTCAGGGAACTGTAAACCTTCACCCCAGGTCAACAAAACCACAGGCAAATTCTTAACAGGAAGCCTGACTAGGACAGCAGACAGAATAGCAGCTAGCACAGCTGCTGGTGACTCTACTGTGCTGAAAGGGCATAGGCCTTGGTACCGCTGTCTAAGTCATCTCACCTTCCCCAGCTACAGTCCCCATGTAAAATATGGGTAGACAGGCCTTGTGAACTATGGGAGACTAAGAAGCACCAGACACCACAAGAGCTCTACCCTGCACACGCACTCTGCTCCAGATGATCTCTATGGTACACCTGAGTGACACATGCAACAACCCACAGCCCCTGCCAACTTACCTGTCACAGTAGAGCTGCATGTGCCTGGGCATCTCACCATGAGGCACTGCATCAGGAAGCTCCTGAAGTTTCAGGGTCTGGAAGTCAACACACTTGCACTTATCAGGCATGATGAAGTAAGGGTCCAATGGGCACTTTGGGCGCCCCGCCTGATCCCTGGACAGGGGAGAAAGTAGTCACCAGAGTTACACTGAGAACCCAAAGGCAGTGCTCATTCATTCAAAGTCAGCCTTGAGATGCAGCAGCAATATAAGAAAGAGCTGTGCTAAGTTTGGGGAAAAGCCTGGAAGGGCAGTTTCCATGATGGCAGGATGCTATATCCAAAGTCAGAACTTCAGGAGCCTTGGCACACTGAGGTGGCAGTCATTCTCATAATTCCCTCATGAGGCTTCACTGTCCCAACATGTGAAAGAGAGGCTATATACCAAATTCCTTCCTAAACCGCATCCACAGCCAAGATCTTTTCCAGTAAGATTTTACCACCTCTAGAGCATTCTGAGGATGCAGACTGTAAAGCCTATAAGCCTACTCAACTAATATAGGTGAGACACAGCAGTGAACCAAAAGTCCCTGGTCTATGAAGCTAAGTTCTCATTAGGATTGAAATGACATTCAGTAAAAGTAGGCAGGTGAGAGGGTGAGCAGATATGTGTGCACCAAATGCAAGCACAGGATAAGGAAGAGGATAAGGTAAGAGGACAGAGAAGGAGCCTAAAGAGACAGGAAAAATGTGGCAGCCTGAGGGAAAACCATTTAGGCAGAGAGAACTAGACCCACAGCAGCCTAGGGAAGGGCCAAGCCACCCTGCTCTTGGATAGGGAATAGATTGAGGAGCGGGAAACCTGGGACACGGGGAGAGGGAGGAACTCCTCTGTGGCTGCAGGTGAGGGCAGGCAACAGCCTAGGACAAGGCCAGTATACCTCAAGCAACATGGAAGCTGAGAAGAAACCAGAAGAGAAAGCCAAAAGCAGTCAGGATACAAGTAGGGTTCATTAGATCAGAGTCAACAAACATTTTCTAATAAGAACCATACAGTAAATATTTTAAGTACTGCTAACTGAAAGACTATTTGTTCTACCACTGGAACAACATGCAAAATATCAAGGATAGTCAAGTTCTCAGGCAGTACAGTGGGCGCTCTGGCTCTAGCCCAGCAAGTCAATTTGCTTTAGAAGATTCTATATAAGCGGGGCAGTGGTAGCACACCCAGGCAGATTTCTGAGTTCAAGGCTAGCCTTATGTACAGAGTGAGCTGCAGAATAACCAAAGCTACACAGAGAACCTTCCCCGTCAAGATTCCATATAGAATCCATCTCTAAGGACTGTTTCCTCTTCAACCTTGGGTCTCCCACATAGGTTGTATGACATTCAGGTGGGGCACCCACATGAAGGAATACCATGCCAGGTCTGACCCAAGGATATCGCGCTACCCAGCCCTTCACAGAAGGCCTAGAACAAGTAGCTACAGGCAGTACTTGCTAGGGTTGTTGGCTTTCTTTCATTCAGGTCACTTCCCCCAGAGTCCCTCCCGGATATACACTCACATATTGCACTTCCTGGGGAGGGCATAGCCCTCTAGTCCTGGACGCATTGCAATATTGGTGAGGGTGTTGTGGCAGCTGCGGCACTGAATGGAGATACGAGTAGCTTTGGCACGAACCGCCGAGGCTGAGATGATGATGCCGGGGATCTTCACCAGGTGTGACATCATGTCTGACTGTAACAGACACACAAGGAGACTTGATGGTTAAGGAGAACCAGGAGACATGAGAAGATATGGACAAGATCTGGAAGAGGTGACAAAGCCATGGCTCATAGTTTAGCTCAGACTTTTCAGAGCATCCAATGCCAGGCTACCCAGACACCAGGTTCAGGAGCCTCAGACACAGGCCAGAACTTTCAGGGGCCTTGCAGAACAATGGGAGAGGACTGGAGAGACAAAGGAAACAAGAAACACATTTTATGACAAAACCAGAAGACCGAAAGTCCAGCTCTAACAATAACTTCCTGTGCTGTACCACAGAGAACAGACATGGGCAGAAGCCCAGGTTCTAGTTCAAGTTCCATCTCCAGCCGCTATGGACCTTCTGCCAGAAGAGGGACAAGCTTCTCTTTCCAATGAAATAGCAGCCCCCACCCAGACAGATCCAATGCCACCATCACAGATGCAGAACCTACGATGCAGTTCAGTTCTAGACCAAGACTGCGCAAAGGACTCAGAGCTGTCTGTGGAAGCTAGACTGTCCTGCTAACCGAGAACTTGACAAGGACTCCAAAGCTGCCAAGCTCTACTGGGGTCAAACAAAATGAAGAATAGCCTTCGGTGTAGTGACGCCAAGTGAATGGTGACACCTGGACATTACTACAGAGTACTGCCACATATACTGTGCTTTTGATTCTCAACAACCCTAAGACAGATCAATAATCAGTGCTGCATCCTCCTTCCTGCTTCCCTTTCTGCCTACATTATAAATCCCCTTCTACATAGCAGCTAGAGGGATCTTTGAACTCAGGCATCGGTCTCAGCTGGAGTTAAAGAGTACTTTGCCAGCCTCATAGAGAGAAAATGGAATCAGGGCCAGTGAGTCTCCAGGAACTGCACATGTGGAAGAGATCTGGACTCCCACACGTTATCTCTGCTCTCCACACTTGCAAACATCCACCTCTTTTACCAACATCCACGATCAGGGGACTCCAGCTGCACTGCCTTCTCTCCACTCCCCCAGACAGGCTACCACTATCGCCCCAGGGCCTCTGGACCTGCTGCTCTTTCTTGAGCTGGTGGGAAGCCTTTCCAGATTTTGACCCGGATGGCTACACACCCTTCAGTTTCAGCTCCAACATTACTTCCTCAGAAGTATTCTCTGTCAACTCTCCACCCCTCTCAGTCATGGTCACAGTGTCCCCCATTTCTTTTGGTCTTTTTCTTTTTTTCTTTTTTATTTTTTTTTTCTGAGACTGGATCTCACTATGTAGACCAGGCTGGTCTCACAGGTTTGCCTGCCTCTGCCTCTGAGTTATGGACGGTGTTTACTTATTTTTCAGTCTCCCCAATGGACAGGAAGTCACTGCTGTTTCTACAAGATTCAACTCTGCCTTCCCTTAGGACATCCATCTACAGAAGTAATTTTACACATAAGGACACAGGCTTACTAAGTCAAATGTCCTGCTCAGGGTTACACATCTGGTGCCACAGGCTACCGATACCTGAGCCTTATGCGCCATGCATCAAACACGTCACCCTGACTGGCCCACTCAATAGACCCACCTTCAGAATCCGAATGCCGGATGGGCTGGCATCTGACTTGAGCATGACCTGGATGTCCTGGAGCTGCTCATCACCTGCAGGCCGGGGTCGGGTCACCTCATCTGCTACCTCCTTGGCAGCTTCCTCAAGCTGAAGAAGAGGAAAGGTATAAGCTGCTGGTGACGGGACAGGGCCAGGCTATACAAGACTCTGAAACGGGCGCTACTCACCAGTTGCAGGTGCTCGGCTGGCTGTTTGTACAAGTAGTCGGCCAGCTCCTCGTCAAAGCTGGCCAGGTCCTCCATCTCCACCTCGACCCAGTATTCCCCCAGGTTGTAATGCCGCTTGAGTTCATCTCTGTAGGGGTCAACAAGAGGGCAGGGAGGCAGAAGGGCGCGGTGAGAAGGAGCCGTCAGCCGCGGGGCCCACGCAGCACCCCTGGCACCGGTGCCCACGCAGCACTCCTGCCCCCACCTCCCTCGACACCTGACCCGAGAGCGGTGCAGCCTTTACCCCAGAGGGTCCTCCCTAGACCTCCTTCCGCCTCACGCAAGCGGTCCCACCTGTACTTGAAGGTGAAGCCCGTGCGGTCGGTGCCCACTCGGTACTGTCGCAAGAACTCCTTGAAGCGCCTCTGCAGCTGCGACTTGCGGGCCTGGCCCTCGTCGGCGCCCGGGTCGCCACCGAAGCTGTCGCTGTAGAAAATGCCGGGGTCGTCGAAGCCCGACATGACTGCACCTGCCCGTCCCTCGGTCCCTCACCTCGCAGCGCCGGGCCACACGAAACTCTGTCCCCTAGATGAAGCCGGCTTTCGCGGGAAAACCAGCCTTGGCGTTCGTCCGCCGCGGCGTCTGCGCTCTCATTGGTTCGCTCGGCCCCACGGCCAACTATTGGGCCGTTCTGGGTTCGTCGAGTCCCGCCCCCCTGCCAGATTCCCAAAATGATTGGCTGTGATTCTTGGGGGCGGGCGTCAGGCACCACTTCCTTCCGGTCTCCATTTTGTGAGCGGGTCGTTTTGGCGCGAAACTTGTGAAAAAGGGGGAAGCTGTGACTGTGGCGCGAACCAAGCCACACAAAGATGGCGGAGCGTCACGGGAGCGTTGTGCTCATTTCTTAAAGTCTTTTAGGTCTGGCGAGGAAGCCCAGCCTGGTGGCGCACGTCTATCAGCCCCGCTACAGGAGAATCGCAGTAAAAAAGATGGGCCTGAGAGATGACTCAATGATGAACAGCGGCGCTTGCTGTTCTCGGTTCCCAGCGCCCAAGTCGGGCTCACAACTGCATGTAACTCCAACTTCAGGGGATCCAGCGTCCTCTCTGGCCTCAATGGGCACTTATACATGATATAGAGATGCATGTATTTTTTAACTTAAAAAAAACTGTAGCAATGGCTCAGCAGTGTAAAGAGCGTATTGCTCTTGCAGAAGACAGTTCCCCCCCACAAACACCCATATCGGGCATCTCACAGGCTTGTAACTCCAGCTCCGGGGGATCAGATGTTCTCTGGCCTCTGCAGGCAAGACCACTTACTACTTGGGTACACATAAATCTCCCACGGGTATACACAGACACGCATAAAGGGTAGACTCCCTGAGTATCACTGATCATGGCGATTTGTTCTAGCCCTGAGGAAAATGAATGAAACTCGGCCTTAAAAGTGGGAGGGGACTAGAGAGATGGCTCAGCGGTTAAGGGTACCCTGGTTCAACTCCCAGCGCTTACATGGCAGCTCACAACGGTCTATATTTACAATTCCAAGGGATCCGACACCCTTACACAGACAAAATAAATTTTTAAAGAATATGTAGATACTGTAAGAAAAATCACCCCTCTCTGAGCTACTGGGAGAAAGTAGCATGCCTGAGAGGTGTCCTTTTGCCCCAGCCCAGCAGGAGACGCCAGAGTGCTGTCCCTTAGCTCTTACGACAGGTTGCTTTCCGGTTTCTGACTGCTCACCTACCCCTCAAGCCAGATGGTACTAAAAGTAAAATGAACTAAAAGGAACTGCTTTCTTTCATCCATATCCAGGTGAATGATGATGACGATGGTAGAAATTTTTTAATCCGTTGGCAATGCTTAAGACAGGCGAAATTCATAAACAAATTTCCAAATTGAATTCTTGAAAAAAAATGACAGATTTGGTACAGCAACACTAGTCGTGTAATTCCCCTTGGTTGAGTTCCTACCATGCACATGAACAAGTGGAAACCTGTTCTGTGCCACAGCCACTCAAACATGTATTTACAGAGAATAAAATATATGTATTTTTGTAGTTTATAAAAAAAATCAAGTGAATCTAAGACTTGGTTTTCTCAACATTTCATGGTCAACCTGTGTACCAAGAGATCTAGCACATTCTATTTGAAGTTGCTGTATTCTCTTCTTGACCAAACTCTAGGCTCTGAGTCTGTTCTCAGCAGTTGTCACCAACAGCAGAGATGTAATTCCATATGATTGATTGGAGCCTCCCTCAGGTGCAGATGGGATACTTGACTTACTGTACAGAAAAGAATTTTAGAAAGAGTCAGAGTGAGGCAGAGTCAGCAAGTTTATTGGTCAAGAAACAGGCAATATTAGAGAGATGGCTCAGCGATTAAGATCACTTGCTCTTGCAGAGAATCCCAGTTCAGCTCCCAGCACATACATAGTGGCTCACAACCATCTGTAACTCCAGTCCCAGGGCATCAGATGCTCTCTTCTGGCTTCTACAGGTACCAGACATATATGTAGTGAACATATGTAGATGCAACCAAAACATTCATACACATAATATAACCTTAAAAATAAATAAATTGCCAAGTGGTAGCAGCACATGCCTTTAATCCCAGCACTCAGGAGGCAGAGGCAGGCAGATCTCTGAGTATGAGACCAACCTGGTTTAAAGAGTGAGTCCCAGTACAGCAAGCATTACACAGAGGAATCCTGTCTCAGATGATGATGATGATAATAATAATAATAATAATAATAATAATAATAAAAATCTTAAAGGAAAAGAAAAAATAAATGGACAGATGCACTTACAGAGAGCCAAATGAAGGCATAAGTGCTTCAGATCCATTAAGCAGATAGCTTGGGGGTTTTGGAATTCAACTGCTTATAGGAGTGAACCACACTCACTAAAGTGGGAGGAGAGAGGAGTGTGTTGGTCTATTCATTTTCTTATCAAAAGATTTTCTCTTTTTGTTTGTTTTGCTTTTTTGATTTTTAAGACAAAGTTCCTCTGTGTAGCTTTGACTATCTTGGAACTAGCTCTGTAGACCAGACTGACCTCCAACTCAGAGATCCACCTGTCTCTGCCTCCTGAGTGCTGGGATTAAAGAAGTGTGCCACCACCGCTCAACTGTTTGTTTTAATTTTAAGATATTTGTTTTATTTGATAGTGTTTTGCCTGCATGATGGTTTGCACATGAGAAAGTGTGAGAGCCCTGAAATGAATGGTTTGTGAGCCGTTGTGTGGTGCTGGGAACTGAGCCATAATCTCTCCAGCCCCCTATATTGAAACTCTTGACCAGTCGGCAAGGCAAGAGACATGAGCCAGGTCCAGACAGGTGAGGGTGGCTGGGCTGTTTTCCTGCCTATCCCTCCTTCGCCTCTACCTAAAAATAACTTGAATAACCATTTATATTTGGAATGGTTCAAGGCCATATCTCTAGCCAGAGAAAATGGAAGTGACAAAATCACCGGCACTGTTTGCTCCACCCAGCCCTGAGGATAGAACCTGCTGCCCAGTCTTTGTAAGAAGATAGAATTTGGACTTTGATAACTGTCTGCTGGCAGGCACAGCTGACCTCAAAACATCTACATTAACCAACCCTTTATAATTCTCACTCTCTTAACTCTGGTCAGCCCATTAGCCCCCTTCTAGTCCACAAACCTACCACTAAAGACCCAGGGTAGGCTGGTACTTAACTATTCTTTTGTGGAATTCAAAACTAGTTTGCTTTGTCCCTTTTTTCTTCCCTTTACTTCCTCAACCTTCAGGTGTTATGTTTGAACCAAAGGCATCCCACATGTTAGGCAAGCACTTTACCACTGAGCTATATCCCCAGGCTCTTTGTTTAATTTTATATGTATGGATGTTTTGTGTGCATGTTTGTTAGTGCATTACATGTGTGTCAGATACACAAGAAGGACAGGAAGAGTGTTTTGGATCCCTTGAAACTAGAGTTACAAACTGTGTGAGCCACCATGTGTGTGCTGGGAATTGCACTAGGGTCCTTTGTAAGAGCAGGCAGTGCTTTTAAGCACTGAGCCATCTCTTCATGATCTCCCCCTCAACCTTCCTTACTTTATCACAATGAAAATGTTCACAAGTGAGGAAACTGGGCCCAGAATGGGAGAGCAATATTGTTATCTGATGTCTATGTTTGGCATATATCTATACCTCTATCCTGAATTTCATAAAGAATGACTTCCAGACCTGGTATATCTGAATCATCCAGGATGCCTTTCTTGTGTGGTAACTCTGGGATCCCACCTCTTGGCAAAGCTCTAACCTCTGTGACTGAGCACCTCCACGGAGGTGGAGCTTCTGTGCACAGAATAGTGTTTTGACGTCATTTTGACATTACTGTATTCCCTCATCAGCAGTGAGAGGCAGACGTATTGCTCATTTTTCCATGAACAAATGAGATCTGAAGCAATGTGCCCATGGTTCCAGACTTGTTAATAAAGACAGTAAGAGGGACAAAGACCTGCTAACTCCCAGACCTCTGGTACCAGTGGTCCAAAGTAAGTACTTTGTTTCCTGCTCTACCTCCACTGAACATACAGTGGGAACTTTCCGTTCAGTGTTTGGATGGCTTTCATCACTTGGGCTGAAATCCTTCCTGACACTGGCACATTTGCCATAGGATATAGATCCACAAGCATGACAGATGACTCCTCCAGTACAAGAATCAGAAGACACTGCATAAGAGCTGGATGATGGAAGGCCTTGGGATTGAATGTGCTTCTCAAGACAAGCAGGTGAGGTCAACATTATTGTATTAATGTCACAGGTGGTAACTTTGAGTCCCAGAGGGGTTAAGTGACCAACTCCAAAGTGCAGAAGTAGGTGGTTCCGTAGGAAAAGTACTTGTTGCCCAAGCCCAAACTCAACTTCTGGAACCCACATAAAGTGGAAGAACTGTCTCCTCACACTGACTACAGGCTGTGCATCCCAACATGCATCACACACATACAATGAGTTAAAAATTAGAAAGAAAAAACTTGAACCCAGATATTCACCCTAAGTATCATTCAGAGCATTAGCAACTTTACCCCAAAATCTGCCCATTTCAGCCTCAGGCAATGTGAGCCTTCAGGCTGAGAGATATGTCAGTCAGGCATGGTGCCATGTGCTTGTAATCTTAGAACTGTAGAGGCAGCAACAGGAGGGTCCCTGGAGCTATATACATCTGGGAGCTAGAGGCCAGTGAGACACTGTATCTTAAAATAAGGTGGACTGGCCAGGCATGGTGGCCCATGCCTTAATCCTAATCCCAGTTCTTGAGAGACAGAGGTAAGAGGATCTCAGTGAGTTCAAGGCCAGCTGGTCTACACAGCAAGTTCCAAATCAACCAGGGTTACATAGTGAGATCCTGTTAAAATAAGATCACTTCCAAATGTCAAGCACAGTCCAACATCACCTGCCCTCCTGCCAGGTACTGAAGAGACAAGAGGGGTAGAGACATGAAGACACTTCAGTGACTGTCAGATAATGTCATTTATTATTTCATACAGAAATTCAAGACCAAGGTTACAACTATTAAATACTTCTTTCCCACCCACCCCTCAAAAGACAGCCCAACTTTGTTAGAAAAAAAGCAAAACACCACTATTCTGGTGGGATTGGGGATTTAAAAAGACACTCTGGATGGTGCTGGTGCACGTCTTTAATCCCAGCACTCGGGAGGCAGAGACAGGAGGATTTCTTTGAGTTTGAGGCCAGCCTGGTCTACAGAACGAGTTCCAGGATAGGCTCCAAAAGCTACAGAGAAGAAAAGAAATCTTGCCTCAAAAACAAAACAAAACATCAAACAAATAAACAAAAAAGACAAACACAAGACTGAACACCTCTGCACACTGTTATCAAAGTGGCCATGAAACCTTAGGGAAGCGGTCATGGCCAGTTCACACCGACACCAACAACCAAAGGCCTTGGCTCAGATCAGCTGCCACTTAAGGCCACTGGCTAGATGTGCTTTTGGTGAGGGAAAAAAATGCATCAGTCATCTTTCTCCATTCAGAGAGGGGCTAGAAGCCCCAAAAGCGTCTTAGAGGCCCAAGAGAAGAGAGCCAGGCAAGATCTCCCTTATAGAGAGAAGGCCCTTCATGGACAGAGTTCACAGCCCCTGGGGGCCAGCACAATCACATTTACATGGCATAAATTCCCACTGCCACTGTTGCCATCAGAAAGCTAAGAGTAAGGACCCATCGGAGGAGTGGCGCCTGGGATGAGCTAGTGCTGATTCGGGGCTTCCCTCTGGGTATCTCTTCAGGGGTAGTGTCTGAAAGAGAAAGACAGAAAAGGTCAAACACATGTAGCCTAGGGTATATGACATTGAAGTACATAGTCTAAAGGAGATGCAGTGTCTGTCTCTGGTACAGCTCCAGTCCAAGGCCACAATTCTGCTACAGCACAGAGTGTCCACCAGCAACTGTGTGAATGCCTTCAAAGCTAGAAACTCCACTCCCAAGCTGTTCATTCTCCTATGTTCAGCCACATCATCTCAAAAGAAAGTCCCAATCAGGTAGCTAGTACCATCAGGACTGGTCACATTTCAGGCACCAGAAGCAACATTATTAGTAACATGGCCATGGGATCCTGTCCCAGTTGGGAGAATGGGAGAACCTTAGGCAAAATGTGGGTTAGGATGGCATCGAGCAAAACAGTTTCACATAACCTGCCCTGCCCATCCTCTCAACCACTCCCTGCTGTGGGATAGTGATCTTGTACTCGGCAAAGACGTGTCACTTCTATTGGTTTAATAAAATGCTGATTGGCCAGGCAGGAACTATAGGAGGGACAACCAGACAAAGAGAATTCTGGGAAGACAAAAGGCAGAGACAGAGGAAGCAAGATGAGAACGCCTTACTGAGAAAAGGTACCAAGCCACATGGCTAAACATAGACAAGAATTATGAGTCAATTTAAGTTGTAAGAGCTAGTTAATAATAAACTTAAGCTAATAGGCCAAACAGTTTACAATTAATATAAGCCTCTGTGTGTTTCTTTGGGACTGAATAGAATGGCTGCAGGACCGGGTAAGACAGAAACTCTGTCTACAACTTCCCTGTGCCACACTCTGTCCCAGGGATGGTAGGCTCAGGGAAGACACATTTTGTGTCACTTTGGTCTTTTCTGAAGTCTTAATATAGGTCCAGCTATCATGTAGGAAGGCACAGGAGAAAGGGACTGGCACCCAAGGTACAGTAATCACATGTCTTCCTAGTGTCCCCTGGAAGGTCAGCACTTGAAATAGGTTTCCAAAAGCCCTGCCTTATATGGGGGTCTTCCAGAAGCCTTTAATGGGTCTGAAAAAGAAAACACAATAGCACCTATTTGTGAAAGATTGAGGCAGGAGGATTGCTTGTTACCAGGGGTCTAAGGCCAGCCTGGGTAACACAGTATAAGTGCCTCAATGACATTTTGTGGGAATGTTCCTAAATGAAAGAATTTCTGTATACCTCAGCCAATACCCAATGTGGGGAAACTGAGGTAGAAAAACCTTACAGCTCACCCAGTCACACATTACAGGCTGACCCCAGGTCCTTTTTTTTGTACCCTATTTCTAATTTAAAACAATCAGAAAAGGGGAGAATAAAGAAATCACAGAGACAGACAGCTGTGCCATGTTCCTGCCAAGAAGAGTCAGAGGCAAGAAGGCATCTTTACCTTGCACCAGGCTACCAGACCGCTGGCGAAGCCATTCCATCTGTGAGGGGATCTGACCCTTGTGGTCCTGTATCAGCAGCCCCTGCAGCTCCTCAAACAGCTAGAAGACAAGACATACTTGTCATGTTAATGCCACTCAGTGGTGGCCCCACTGCAGAACTTGAAACATGCTATGAAATACTGCAGAAATGACACAACTTAAGAAAACCATCAAACACCCATGTGTCTTTCACCTACCCTATGAGAGACAAGACAGGTTTAGTTAGCTCCCCGTCTGTGCTTCCCCAATGCTGTCTGTGCACTGCTTGGCTCATCTTTGCTAAGGGGCTGCTTGTGCAGGTGAGGGAACCACAGCTCCTGGAGCAGGGCTTGCTCGAGATTGACTAGGGGGTCAGGATGGAGACCCAGCTCTCAGCTGGGCTAAGGTTTTTTTGTTTGTTTGTTTTTTCCAGACAGGGTTTCTCTGTGTAGCCCTGGCTGTCCTGGAACTCATTCTGTAGACCGGGCTAACCTTGAATTCAGAGATCCATCTGTTTCTGCTTCCCAGAGAGTGCTGGTAAAGGCATGTGCCACCACCTTCAAGCTTCCTATCCTCAGAAGGATAAAATGGTCTAGATGTGGTTGGATTTAGAGATTTGAAAGGATAGTTTCCTAACAGGTGCTTGCCTGATGACCCTTTTAAGGGATCCCAGACTGAAAGCAGGAAGTCAGGAGGGTATGAATTGAAACCCTGACCACCAAAACAACCCCATCAACAGGACACTATACCCTTCCAGCTCTATCTTTCAGACCCTTGCTCAAAATCCACTTTCTTAGAGACTGGGAAGATGGTTCAGAGGTTAAGAGGACCAGCTGCTCTTCCAGGAGATCCAAGTTCAATTCCCAGCACCTACATGGCAGTTCACAACTGTCTGTAACTCTAGCTCCAAGGAATCGGACACCCTCACACAGATACACATGCAGGCAAAACAATGCACATTAAAAAAAAATCATTACAAGATCCACATTTGCAGAAAGTGAGACATCTCTGTGACTATGTAGAAAATCTCCTAAAGCAAATGTCACCTGAAGCAGTTCAGCCCCTGAAAACCTTACAGTGCCAACCTGGCTATGCATAAGTGCATAAGTACCCTTAGAGTCACACCACTGTCACAGGATGCCATCTCCATGACGGTCATGTCCCATAATACCAGAGAGCAATGACATCACAGAGCTTACCCTATACCAGCCCTTCCACAAGGTCGGAACTGTATCAACTTGCTTGCCCCTCACACCTTGAAAATGGACATTATCATTATCCCTATTTTGCAAGTAGAGAAACTGAGGAACTGGGAGATGAGATTCGTCTGTGATCACCCAGCTAGTAATCAGGCCCCTGGTCCCAAGTCCTTGTACTTAACTATGATTCCAAGACCAACAGGAGTGTGACCTGGAAGAGCAGTGGGGCTCACCTCAATGTTGAGCAGGAACGCGGTCTTAGCCTCCTCTGTCACCCTGTGCTTCACCTCAGGTGTCATCTCCAGGGTGTTCATGCGAGCACGATAGAGCTGTTTGAACTTGGAGGGGTTGTCGATGTTGGGGAAGGTGAAAAAGGCCAAGCCCTCACCAGAGCCGGGCAGGGCCAGGGACTTCTGTGCGATCTTCTTCAGGACCTGGCCCCCTGAGAGGTCGCCCAGGTAACGGGTATATGTGTGGGCCACCAGCAGCTCAGGATGAGTGTGCCCCACCTCGTGAAGGCGCCTCACATAGTGCTGTGTGGCTGGCGTGTAAGGGATGGTCTCTTGCCAGTGGGGGCCATACCAGAAGGCCATGTCCTGCTCCAAGGCAGCCTTTCGGTGCAGCTCCTCAGGGAAGTAGAGCGGGGCATAGACAGGGTTCTGCTTGTTGCTTTCTATCTCCTCCTCCAGGGCCGCGTAGATGTGGTACAAGGAGGCCATCACCAGCTGAAACCAGAGCCAGTGTCTCAGGTCCCTAGAAAACCCCTCTCTGGCTGCCTACTGGGAGACTTTCTGTCCCCACCACTCTGCAATCCTTCCATCTCCACCCAGCTCACAGTGTTCTCTACTGTGTGTCTAGTGTTTTCTTTTTTTCTCTCTTTGTGGCTTTTTGAGACAGGTTTCTCTGTGTAGCCCTGGCTACACAGTCTTTGTCGGTAGACCAGAATGACCTTGAACTCAGAGATCTCCCTGCCTCTTCCTTCTGAGTGCTGGGATTAAAGGTGTACACCACCACTGCCCGGCTGTATCTAGTGGTTTTTTACTGACATCAATTTCACAACTGTGCCAGGAAATAGCAAAATCAGAGTCTATTGTGTATTCTGGGTACTTAAGAAAGCCCTGCTGTCAAAACCAGATTTCTCAGATGCATTCGGGAGGCTGAATGAGCTAGACAATCTCACTGCGAGGACAGGACACTGCAGGGCTAAGACAACTTCCCCTTGCCTTCAGGAGCAAATTGGAATTGGGTTAAAGACCTGGGTGTGGTGGTACATGCCTGTGGTCCAAATACTCAGGAGACTGACTCGGAAGCACTGAGAGTTCCTGAACTATGTAGTGACTATCCAATAATCCAAGAACTAGGATTCTAGGTCAGCAGTTGGTTGAGAAGCTATCCAGCCCATGCAAGGCATAGGGATAACCAGGTCAAGAGTGCATACTCTGAAATTAGGCCATCTCTGTTTGGTTTCAGTCTTTTCCACATAATGCTCACTGTGTGGCCTCTTAACCTCTCAGGGCTTTCCCCTTATCTACCCCTCAAGGCTGAGACAGGAGAATAAGCGACCAACACAGAGTAAGTGTTCACTTAGCCATGCTGCTGTCTAGGCTCCTCTGTCAGCATCACATAGCAGGCCAAGCACTTGCTGTGTGACCCTCTCCTCTCTTCTCTGAGCTAGTGTCAAAATTAATAGAATGACTTCCTTGGACAAGCCCTCATCATCCCTGACTCCAACCTCTCCATTCAGTTATTGGCTTGAGAGCTCTGGGCGTACCTCCTACACCCCCTGCCCCAAATGTTTTGGCCAACCTACAGTCACATACCTTAAAGCCTTCCCTGGTCACCTGGCCCTTCTGAAAGTTCCTCATGAACTCAACATTCTCTGCCTGGGTATGCACCTCCTTGGTGGCCTCCTTCAAGATCTCAGACAGATCCTTGGGCGTGCTGTGGAGAAAGGGAGGAGAATCAGCAGGGGGTGGCTGTGAATGGGTCTTCCCAAGCTAAACACAGAATGCTGGGACCTCACCGGCACAGACTGGACCTACAGATAGGTCCAGCCTCCAATCTAGACAAGCCGTGGTCTTAACCATGCAAATAATCATCAATTATTAAATACTATGGGATGTAGTTCCCCAAACCACAGGAAGAATTCCTATTCTAGTTACTTCTAGTGAAGGAGAGGGAAGGTACGGGCTGACCACAGAGAGGAGTCACACCACTCCAAGGTCCATGTTCAAGAATAGATTTTTTTTATTTTATTTTGTTTTTGAGACAGAGTTTCTGTGTGTAGCCCTGCCTGTCCTAAAACTCACTTTGTAGACAGGCTGGCCTCAAACTCAGAGATCTGCCTTCTGACTCCTGAGTGCTGGAATTAAAGGCATGTGCCACCACTGCCTAGCTAAGGATAGAAAACTTGATGAGCTATGCCCAACGTGAAGGTATTTTTTTCAAAAAGTTTCAATTATGAATTTCACAACCAGCTGGGTGTGGTGGTGCAACCTTTAATCCCAGCACTCAGGAGCAGAGGCAGGCGGATCTCTAGGAGTTTGAAGCCTGGTCTATTTACATGATGAATTTCGGGACTATGTAGGAAAGCAGTTAAAAAAAAAATTAAAAGACAGAAAGAAACTTGCACACACACCCACATTACATGCAAAGTGTCTGCATTACACAGTCTTTGTAACCCAACTTTACTCAAAGGAGTTCTGCAGCAGCAAGATTTGAGAGTTCCAGGCCAGCCTGAAGGACTCATTTAAGACACTGTCTCTAAAGAGAAAAAGGGCGGTTGTTGTACATTAGTGGTAGAGTGTTTGCCTGGAATGTTTGAAGTCCTAAGTTCAGCCCTTAATGCTGAAAGGACAGGGGTCCGGGGTAGACAGGATGAGATGGCTCTGCCAGTAAAGGCGCTTGCCACCATGTCGGATAACCTCACCTTCCTTGGAATCCACACGGTGGAAGGAGTTGTCCTCTGACCCCTACATGTTTAGTGTGGCATATATGTAGCCACTTTATATGCAGAATAAATAAAACATAGTGGCCGTGGTGGTTCCTATCTTTAAACCCAGCACTTGGGAGGCAGAGGCAGGCAGGTCCCTGTGATTTCAAAGCCAGCCTGGTCTACAAAGCAAGTTCCACGATAGCCTGGGCTGTTACAGTGAGAAACCCTGTCTCAAAGAAACAAAAAACAAAAACAACAACAAAAAAAAAAAAAGAGGAGGAGGAAAAGCTAAGTATGGTAGTGCTGTATCTTTATTCCAGCACACCGAAGGCAAAGGGAAGAGGATCTGAGTTCAAAGACAATCTGGTTCTGTTGTTGCTGTCTCCCTAAGCCTTGCATTCTCAGGTGAGGTTGAAAACTGCACAGCCACGGTTAAGTACAGCCAGACAAGTGACCACTCCACGCCACCAGGAGAGCCAGAGCATCCCCCTAGAATGGCGGTGAGTCCAGGATCCAGGATTCAGCAGTGCGCTCACCAGCCCTCAAACCTGGATGCCATAAGGACGCTCTCATCCCGTCACCCACGGGTGTCAGAGGGGTGAATCACATTTTCTGCCTCCAGCTGCCCATGGCTACAGGTAGACTGGGCGGCAACTCGTCCGCCGGCCCCACAGCATTCCCAGGCTGAACAGGGAACACGGGTCGCCACACTTCCCGTCCCCACGCAGCTACTTGCCTGTCGGGCTGTGGACGCTCCATCACCGGGCTGGACTGGCTCAGGCTTTAGGCTCTGCTTTAGGCTCCGGGCTATGCTCGAGATGATTCTGCTCTGGCAGACTCCACTCAGTGGTTGTCGGCTGAAAGTCTGAAGGCGACAGGCGACTGTAAGCAGCTGCCTAAGCCAGCCCTTTAAGTAAGAAGGTCACGTGGCGGCCGCCTAGCTGAGCTCGAGTTCTGGCTCCAGTTGCAACACCACGCCCCGGGGCGGGTTGGCCTGGTCTGCAAGGGGATAAGTCATATGACCCTGGCAAGCAGTGCTACAGGATCTGGGGGGGAAAAAAGGAAATCTGAGTGAGTTGCCTGTGGGCAGGATTTGGATTCTTTCCAGAACTCTCTCTACACTACTCAGTGACAGGAAGACGGGAGTAGCCCCTCAAGAATCTTGAAGGTTCCAAAACTAAGAGACATTGCTGATGGGCAACCCCATGTACTGCCCCACCCGGGCCTTGGGTTCACCTGAATCTGCCTTCCCAGAACTCTGTGAGGACCCCTGGTTTTCTCAGCTTCTTTATGGACACTCAGCCCTGCTTGGTTTGCCAACACCCGCTGAGACTAACTTTTCCATAGTTCGTCCCTACACATGGTACTGGGTAGATGGCTCAGGCTTCACAGATGGGAAACCGAGCAGGAGGACTGCGTGTGCTGCCCAGCAGGGGTTCATGGAGAACAGCACCTGAGTATCTGGCTGCCTTCTCCTCACTCCTAGAACCTGGTCCACACCATGACTTCCTAATGCCTAAGTCAGGACACATCCATCATCACAGACACCCACTGAGGCTTAGCAGGGTAGGGCTTGGACAACCACCCAAATTCCTGGTGATGTGGACCCCTCAGGACCGGACAGAAAAGACACAAACATACTGGATGATTGCACAAAGCACCCATAGTACTTAGTTGTCCCTTTTCGGGTTAAAAGTGACTTCTTTAAAAAAAAATATTTAGGGCTGGAGAGATGGCTCAGAGGTTAAGAGAACTGACTGCTGTCCCGGAGGTGCTGAGTTCAATTCCCAGCAACCACATGATGGCTCACACCCATCTATAATGAGATCTGGTCCCCAGAACACTATTTACATAATAAATAAATTAAAACAAACCAACAAAAACCAAAAAGGAATCAGAAACTTTCCCCCTACTTAATATGGAAATAAATTTAAAAAAAATATTTATTGCTGGGTGGTGGTGGTGGTGGTGGTGCAAGCCCTTAGTTCCGTCACTCAGAAGGCAGCAGCAGGCAGATCCCTGTGCTTGGTCTAGAGAGTGAGTCCTAGGACTACACTGAGCAGCTCTATTTCAAAAAAGAAAAGAACAAAGACGAAAACAAAAAAACAAAACAAAAAAATTATATTTATTTTTTGTGTGTGTGGACCCAAGTACATGTATATATGCATTTGTGCATTCAGTTGCCTGAGAAGGCCAGAAGAAAGCATTGGATCCCCTGGAACTAGAGTTACAGGTGGTTGTGAGCTGCCCATGTGGGTCCTGGGAACCAACTCAGGTTCTCTGGAAGAGCAGCAAGTACTGTCAGCCTCTGAGCCACCCCTCCAGCCTAAAAGTGACTTCTAATGTCAACAAGATTTCATTTTTGTTTGTTGTTTCTTCTTTTATTTTTTAAAGATATTGTTTAGAAATGGTGGTTTCAAGTCCTCAACTCTGAAGAAAGACAAATGGAGATTGGCAACTGCCTGTCAAGGGTGGACTCCCCTTCGAGGGGAGCGGGATGGCCAAGTCTCACCCGCTTGTGCCCAAGAGTCTGTTGCACTTGGTAAAGTCCCCTACATCACCGCTGTCCCACTCAGCACAGTGACAATAGAATAGCAGCTCCAGTAACTGAAGACCCACGGCACGTGGACAACTCATCTCTCAAGAACTCCACCAGAAAAGCCCAGGGGCTGACTTTAGAGAACAGGACAGAGGCTTCCGCTTCTGATAGTACGTGAATTTACTGCAGCAGGAGGACTCCACATTCCCTGGGAAATAGGCAGCATATCTTCTGCCTGCGAATGATGTAGACAGGACAAGTGGCTATGACCATTGCCAACCAGCAGGTGCTTCTCTGGGTGTTCTGGAAAGGGCCATTTTCCCAGGGTGGATGGACAGCAAGTGGGCTGCGACTCTATCCACTTCGTGCCGTAAATCCCAGGGCTGGACCTGTGCCTGGCACATGACTGACGGTTAATAATAACTGCAGGAACGAGGTTGCCCAAAGACTCCTGATGGGAATGGGAATGAGGTGATGATGTTGCTTGGCTGTCATGGCTCGAAGCTGCCAGGAAGGGCACAAAGTACAGTCCTAGCCAACCTTTGTTCTTGCTGTGTGCAGAAGCTCAGCTAATCCTGGCAGCAGCCGTGAGATCTGTCCAACTGCCATCTGCATCTCTCTTTTGTCTACTGGAGTCTAACGAGGAGCAGTGAAGTCAAGGAAGTTTCTTGTCACTCGGCTATATTGATGTCAGGAATCAAAATTCTAGCCCTGGTAACAGGAAGCTAGGCCTCCCTCTTGACCGACCACCTTATCCCAAGCCCTGCAATGGAGGGTCCAGGAGTTTAGGGGGCAATAATGGGAAATCTGTAGATCTAAGGACCGCAAAAAATGAAACTCACAACATGAATCTCCTTTTTAGCATGGGGAGCTGGGGCACCCAAAGATAGAGGCACTGACTCAGGCTGCGGCCCTGTTAGAGACACAACCTTTGTTTAACCTGTGTTTCTGACTTCTGTGCCGTGACTTGTTCTCTGGGAGCCCCAGGTGTATCTAAAAGATAGACTACACACAATTTGGGGACAGGAGCCAGACCAGGCTGTTCTGATCGCTTCCCAGACACCGCCCGCTCCCCGTGTGCTCACACACACACCGTGCCCACACTGACTCAGGCAGCCAGACCAGGCTGTTCTGATCACTTCCCAGACCCCCCTCCCCTAGTGTGCACACACACACACACACACACACACACACACACACACCACGCACACTGTGCCCACACTGACTCAGACCAGGCTGTTCTGGTTCCTTCCCGGACCCCCCTCCATCACCCGACTCCCATGCCCACACTAATTCAGACCCCAATCCATGCCCTTTCTCTTGCTGCAGTGACTAGCTGAATACCCAACCCTCAAAGATGTCTATACCCTGACATCAAGACCAGAGAAAAATTCTGAAGGCAGATGTGAGACTGCCCTAGACTGTCCCTCAAGATCCAGGGTCATTGTTAGTATGCAGGCATACCTTGCCCTGCCCCACGGGAACCCTTGCCTGGATACTAAGATGGATAAGGAGAGAGAGGGACAGGAGACGGGAAGATGCTGTCCTGCCTCCTACACCGCAGCAAACTGACATACACACGCAGCAGCGTCAGAAAGCTAGAAACACAGGGAACTCCTGCTACAGGAGTTACCCACACCACCCCCTCCCCAGCCCATTTCACAGGCTCCTGCGGTGAATTTCAGGATAGAACAGACGTAACTCCAAAGCTTTCCAAACTTTGTGTGTGTGTGCCTCACATTCACGCCAGTTTGAAGTGTGTGTGTGCCTCACATTCACGCCAGTTTGAAATGTTTCAGACAGGGCTTTACAGTTTAGAACCAAACGAGAGGCTTCTGTACCTTGCTGGAGCTTTCATTTCCTCCTGCCTGGGGCTAAAGTTACCCTTTTACCAACTAACTTCTTCAGAGGGAAGCTGAAGAAACAGAGAGTGACTCAGCAAAATCTGCCTTCCCTTTGTCTGCAATTTCCCTCCCAACCATGACACAGCACAAAAGCAGCTGCAAAGCAAAGGAAACTGCAACTCAGCATGGGAGGCGGGGCGGGGGTCAGATTTGAGTTTGGGTTCTGCTTCCAGCTGTTGTGGAAAACAAACAAGGTTCAGGCTCCGGGACAGGGCAGCGGGGTGGGGAGGGGGAGTGGAAAGGGGGGGAACTCTTGTGCCTTCTACCCCAGTTTGATGGCAGAAAGGGGATTTGTGTGGCAAATTCTTCGAGCAAGAATTCTCAGAGGGCATATTGCCTACACCACGCCTGAGACAGTCCAGGAGGGGATGAAAGGCAAGGACTTCAATGGGGATCTTCAGCCTGCACATACACGGTGTGCTCCCTGATCCAAGACATGGATGACAGGAGGGTCCATAAGTAAGGTGGAAATCCTCTGACAGGCAGACAAATACATGCTGCCACACATGTAGGACAGAAAAAGAACATTCCTAATGAAACAGTTGCCCAAAGCAGAAAGACAGGGCAAATGACAACTGACCTCTGGTAGAGAGCTCCATGACAAACCCCGACACAGACAGCAGGTTGACAGCTGGATCAGACACAAGACCCTTTCCACACCTCGGCTTTTTCTTTCTCCTCCACTGTGACATCACTGCACACCCATGGTCAACACCTGTCAAGGGCTCCCTGCTGTCTCTGGGGTAAAGTACAAGGCCTTTATCGGGGCATAGCTGGCCTTGCAGATCTGGCTGAGCCTACCTCTCTGGCAGTGGAGTCCCCCCACACACACCAAGCGTGTCAGACTCAGAGGAGCCAGAGGAGCACGGCCTGTCTGGAACCACCAAGACTGTTATCCTTAGGGTTGCTAGCCTCCTCTAGAATACCACTTTTGCCAAGAGACTAGTGAGGTACATGCCTGTCACCTAGCACTGTGGAAGTAGAAGCAGGAAGAATAATCAATTCACTAAAGAAGCAAGAGTTACTTATGTAAGATTTTTTTTTTTTAATCGGGGCCATCAGCTCACAAATAACAACACAAAGACTTATTACTAATTATGAAAGCTCGACCTTGGCTTTTATGCTTTGTCCCACTGGTTCTTATAACAAATTGATCCATTTATATTAATTTATGTTCTGCCATAAGGCGTTACCTCTCTTCTGTCTTATGTCTCCTGTTTCCTCTCCATGTCTTAGTGGAGAATTCTCCTTTCTTCTTCCCTGAGTTCTCCCTCTGTCCAGACGTCCTGCATATCCTCTCCTGCCTTGGCTGTTCAGCTTTTATTACACCAGTCCCAGCCATACATCCCCACATGGTGTACAATATCTCACAGTATTTCCACCTTTTGTCTAAATTAAAAGGGAAGGTTTTAACTCTAACACAGTAAAGCTATATATAATAAGAACAATTATCAAGTAAGGATTCAATTTACAATGTCCAATTCATTTGTATTTGGTAAATTTGGAAAAAATCGCTCTATTATCTGTCTTACCTTGATGAGTCCAAAGTTTTACAGCTATAATTTTATAACTTGTATTTCCATCCTAAAACTATCTTTTTAGATGTTAGAACATCTTTTTAGATAAACAACTTAAGCTTTTATGTTTTCAACCTTACAAACTTTACAGCTTTTGTGTAAGTTCTTTTTTCTGAATTTGGTAACAAGGAAAATTGTATATCTAGTCTTCCAAGTACTGGATTAAAGGTGTGCACCACCACCACTTGGCAAAAATACATAAACTTTTGAAGGTAACATATGCATCAGTCTTAACACAAGCATGGAATGTGCAATGTATACAAATCAGCTAAAGATGATTTTTCATTTTATGTTTTAGCTGGTAAAAGGCATCTGTCACTTTATAAACACATTTGAACTGCATAACCGAACTGTAACATGAACCTCCATCCTTATGAACGGATGGCACGTAATAATAAGTGCTGAGGTCTCTGTAGCCAACAAGGCTATCCATCCAGTCTCAGAGCTGCTCCCATGCAGAGATCAGCATGTGTCTCCTGTCCTGTAGTCTTTCCTGACTTCTTCCCTCACATCTGCAGTCAAGATCCTCATGAGGTCTCCCTAGTCAAGTCTGATCTTTACTAGTTTTTGAGTAAATCCAAAGCTTTTTGTTTCCTGTGAAAACAAAGGCATAATCTTTCCTGACTTCCGTTCTCTAAAAGGTATAGGCTGGTTTAAATTAGCAGTATTTTCACAATCCAATATTTCTCAGCAGCAGTCATTTTTAAAAATTTCAAAGTCAGGCTGGGTGGTGGTAGCACACGCCTTTAATCCCAGGATTTGGGAGGCAGAGACAGGAGAATCTCTATGAGTCTGAGGCCAGACTGGTCTACAGAGTGAGTTCCAGGACAGGCTCCTAAGCTGCAGAGAAACCCTGTCTTAAAAAACAAAACAAAACAAAACAAAAAATTCAAAGTCAACAAAGCACCACACAGGGCCCAGATACCCTGTGTACTTCCCATCCGTACATGGCTTATCCTTTATATGATCTACTCTCTCTTTAAAGACTGTACTTTATTAAACTATTTTTACTACTATCTATATCCATTTTATTTTCTTTCTTCAGCATCTAAGATTCTTTTAAAGTATTTGTACCTTTTTAGAGGTTTTGTGTGTGTATGTGTGTGTGTGTGTGTGTGTGTGTGTGTGTGTGTGTGTCTGTACCTGACTTTCTGCTCCTCTGCAGTGTTCTCTGCCTGTGTGAGGAAAACTTTGAACGGCAAGGCTACCGCCATGCTGCTTTGGTGGCTGGTTCCATCCCCCTTGGTTCCATGAGAGCCTAGCTTCATGCTGGTGGATATTGGCCCTGGAGCCGTATTTACCCACCTCACCTCCTGGAATTTTTTGTGTCTGCCTGGGGCAGGTGTTTGTACCCA
The DNA here is from genome assembly GCF_982192425.1 of Myodes glareolus. Lineage (NCBI taxonomy): Eukaryota > Metazoa > Chordata > Mammalia > Rodentia > Cricetidae > Myodes > Myodes glareolus. The sequence continues at coordinate 2,870,980 of NC_142047.1, read as the reverse complement.
GTGTCAGCTGCTCAAGTGCTTAGTTGCTCAGCAAAGCCTCTTAAAAGAGCCATGTCTCTGTATGCCACCAAGCCTACCAGAGAGACTGTGGTCTCCAGGAAGCCATGTCTTCCAGGTTCGGAACTCTTGGCTTTTAGCTTTCTCAGGCCTTATGTGGATATGCAGGCCCCACGTGGGCACCATGTGTACGAAGTTCTCAGGCCTTATGTGGATATGCAGGCCCTACGTGGGCACCATGTGTAGGAAGTTTTTTGTTGGGACTGCAGCTCACAAATAACAACATAAAGACTTATTATTAGTTATAAAAACTCGGCCTTAGCTTACACTTGTTCCACTAGCTCTTATAATTTAAATTAACCCACTTATATAAATCTGCATTCTGCCATGTGGCGTTTCCTCTCTTCCATCTTGTATTTCCTGCTTCCTTTCTGTGTCTGGCTGGCAAATCATCCTTTCTTCTTCCCCGAGTTCTTTCTCTACCCAGAAGTCCCGCCTATACTCTTCTGCCTAGCTATTGGCTGTTCAGCTTTTTATTACACCAATCACAGCAACACATCTTCACACAGTGTACAAATATCCACTAGGTCTGAGAAAGGACAGCACAATGCCAATTCCACCCCTGAGAGCATTCTACACTTACTAAAAGGGTTCACTTAAGGAAATGGGTGATTCTTATTGCTACTGAAAACATCTTTTATTGCAAGTGATTAGAATCTTACTCTAATAACATGCTATGTTAGCACATGATCATTTTGAACCGAACATAATAGGACCCCCCAAGAGTTCGGTGCTCTCCCCTCCCTTACCTGCCCCAAAGTAGGCTTAGCATCATCATAGTGGATAAAAATATTGGATCTTTCCAAACTCAGAGAAAGCCACTTAAGGTGTCTTTTATAGTAATTATTTTATTTTCGGTGTTTGGGTGCTTTGCTTGCAGGTATGTCTATGTACCACATGAATACCTGGTGTCCAAGAAGACCAGAAGAGGGTATTGTAGACACCCTAAAAGTGCAGTTACACGTGAGTGTAAACCGCCATGTGAGTGCTGGGACTGCACCCAGATCCTTTGCCTCTTGAGTGTGGGGAGGGGCTAAAGCCCTGCTTCACCGGGCACAGTTTCGCTGGTCTTTTTGTTGTTATTTTACTTACAGTCAGAGAGCCTAGGAGGTAAGAGGAAAAGGTTCCTAGACCAAACTACTCTGTTAAAGTTTCCTCAAGCTCTAAGTGTCCACCTACTCTCCAAGCAAGGACTTAAATTTTAGAGGCTGTTCAGGGACACTCATGGTACTTTATTTGCCATAGTTTCAAACTGAGATAACCTATACATCCCCCAGCAGGTGACTAGATAAACAATTGTCATATAAACATGAACACAATAAACAGGAAGGGATTGATTCATGCTGCAACATGCAAGTCTTCAAAATAGCTACACTGAATAAAGACAAAAGGGTGTGCTGGCGCATACTGTTAATCCTAGCACTCGGAACAAAGAGGCAGGCAGATCTCAGTGTGTTCAAAACCAGCCTGGTCTACACAGCAAGTTTCAAGACAGGTAGGGCTACACAGAGGGACCCTGTGTCAAGAATTCAAAAAGCAAAAAGGCACTTGCTGTGTAATTCCATTTACATAAGGACATGTATAAAATATATAACAGAAGATTTTATATATATATACATATATATATAAACATATATTAAACGAACTTAAAAATCTAGAAAATGTCAAGAAAACTAATCAAGTATCTTGTTATCTGGTCAAAGGCTGGTCTCAGCAAGGTGAGAAAAACCTTAGGAGTGATGAACATGCTCAAAACCTTGGCAGTGGGGATGCTTTCATAGATTATGGGGCCTGAACTCACTGTACTTTGTACATGTGTAAAGTTTGTTGCAGTTCAGTTTTAGCTCCATGAAGCTATAGACTCAGACAAGGCTTCCCTGCTTTTTCCTATATCCAAACACTTTAAAGGGCCTGCCCTCCAGACCCACTGCCCTAAGACACTCCACTCCACCTAGTTGTAAGCAACCCAGTATTGGGAAGCCAGATGACTCAGGCATCACCTTCCTAAGCTAGAGCTTGGTAGCACCACACAGGCAGTGTCTGCCTACTTAACGTTGGAGGCTTGGAAAGCTGGGCTCAACTCCTTCCTGGAGGCCTCAGACTCACCTAAAATGTGGAGCCAGGTGTACCTGGCATCCTGCATGTTCCTCTTCAGAGTAACCCACCAGGCCTAAATACCGAGGGTGTAGATAGAGCCACACCCTTTCAAAACATCATCCAGCATCCCTCAGCCTCCCTCAGGCTGGAGGTCTTCTGTTTGGACACCTAGACCACAAACACCACATTGCCATGTGCAACCTGGCTATAATTCCATGTCCTTGGTTGTGCATGAAGGAGGGATGCCTAGGACAGTGTAAACGCTAATGAAAGGAACTTCAAGCAAAGGTTTGCAACTCGAAACAGGATCCTGACAAATAACTGTGTGCACTTAAATTCCCTAAGCCTCTATTTCCTCATTTGACAAAATGAAGATTAAAAATTGCATCCACTCAGTGTGGGGGAGGATTGGGTCAGTTAGCATCTGTAAGAAGCTTGGGGCGGGGGGGGGGGCTGGAGAGACAGCTCAGAGGTTAAGAACAGCACTGGCTGCTCTTCTAGAGGTCCCGAGTTCAATTCCCAGCACCCACATGGCAGCTCACAACTGTCTGTAAATCCAGGATCCAACACAGACATACATACAAATATATTTAAAAAAAGAAGAAGCAGCTTAGAATTGGGCGTGGCTCAGGGAACAAACAGAGGAAGTGTCAGGGAGAGCCAGTTCCCCTTTCACCATTTAGACCCAGCTCTTCTCTAGAAATTTCCAAAGGGTTCTGCACTCAGGTAGGAAAATCAGTAGTGTGTCTGACCAACCTTGTTCTCCACCACAAGTTGTGAGCACCAGCTTCCTTCTGTCTCTTTTCATTTATTTATTTGGCTCAGTGGATAATGAGCACGGCAAGCATCTCTGACAACCTGAATCCGATCCCTGCAAACCATGTAAAGATGGAAGGAGAGAACCAACTTCACAAAGTTGTCCTCTGACCTCCAACTGTGTACCTCCCCCTGTTCTGAGATATTCACCAGAGAAAACCCCTCAAACATGGATTTATTAATCAGCCAGTTAACATACTGGATGCTCAGGATCCCTGTGTAGGCCTGAGACTTTCTCAGGGGGAGCTTTTAAAAACAAAAAACATATCCTGGATTGACATATTTCAGTTAACAAGAACAATTAGTGAAAAGCTCTGTAGACCAGGCTGGCCTCAAACTCACAAAGATCTACCTGCCTCTGCCTCCCGAGTGCTGGGATTAAAGGTGTGTAACTTTTATGTGAGGCACTTATGCTAAGGAATAAGGGAATCCATAAAAGGCAGAGAGGCTATGGGATGAGCTGAGTGAAGAAGAACCACATACCAGGAAAGACAGATAATAGAATCTGCTTGGCCCTGCTCCCTGATTTCCAGATCACTGCTTTCCTCCTGGCCTGTGGTTGATAGGTTTCCACCACTCAGAGACTGAATTTCCTGTCTTTGTTGCTATTTTGTGGGAGATGTGTGTGTGTGTGTGTGTGTGTGTGTGTGTGTGTGTGTGTAGAAAAGGGGTCTGTTTTGTAGTCGTGCCTGGCCTAGTTTTCAGGCAGGAAACTTGTCTTCTGCCATAGACACTAGGATTAGAGAGGAATGAGTCAATATGTCCTGCCTTGGTCCGTCCGTCCTTCCTTCCTTCCTTCTTCCTTCCTTCTTTTTTCTTTCTTTTTCTCTCTCTTTCCTTTTCTTTCCTTTTCTTCTTCTTCTTCTTCTTCTTCTTCTTCTTCTTCTTCTTCTTCTTCTTCTTCTTCTTCTTCTTCTTCTTCTTCTTCTTCTTCTTCTTTTTCTTCCCAAAACAGGGTTTCTCTGTGTAGCTTTGGCTGTCCTGGAACTCACTCTGCAGACCACCCTGGCCTTGAACTCACAGAGATCCACCTGCCTCTGCCTCCCAAGTGCTGAAATTAAAGACATGCACCACCACCTCCTGGCACTTTGATCTTTTTTCAACTAAGCTTTTCAGTTATTTACTAATAGTGGTGAACATCTTTAATCCCAGTGCTCAGGAGGCAGAGGTAATTGAATTCCAGGTCAGCAAAGGCTATATAGTAAGAGCCAATTTTTTTTTAAGCCTTTACCACAAAATAATTCCCAAAAGGCTGGGAAGATGGCTCAGTGGGCATAAGTGCAATCCTGACCACCCAAGTTCAATGTCTGGAACTCTTGAAAAGCTAGAAGGAGATAACTGACTCTACAAAATCATCCTCTGACCTTCACTGAGTGCCCCTCCAATCTCTCTCTCTCTCTCTCTCTCTCTCTCTCTCTCTCTCTCTCTCTCTCTCTCTCCCTCTCCCCCCCCATACACACGTTATTTAAGTGCAGACTGTACCCAAATCCTGTTCATCTGAGGGACAGCTTTGCTGTTTCTGTCCTCTGTGCTATCCTTAACCTCTGCCTTGTCACCTTAATGTCTTTCAAAAACACAAGCCAGCTGTTTTCTTTGTGTTGGATCTGAGCCTGAACCGAGGCGCGGTCCCCCCCCCCCCCCCCTGCAATGCAAGCCCTGGGGATGTGCGAGTCAGCACGTCTGCTCTCCTTCCTGCCAGGACTCCTCCTCCAGGAGTTCAGTCCGGAGCAGTTCAAACCATGACTCAGCGCAAACAGACCTCGGGACCGTGACTCAGCACCACGTTGTCGGGACCGTGACTCAGCACCACGCTGCTCCGAACCTTGACTCAGCAGAAAAGGCTCAGTCGGGGGATTGGATTGCTCGATCCTAGAGGATTGTTTAGGACTACAGAGCTCGGGGCGGGGTCGGCTTAGGCTGCTGCTGCTCCCTGGGGATAGCTGGCTCACTTTGCACCCTGGCCCCTTTTCCTTCCCTCTCTGAGCCCTGGGAAGCTTGTGTGGGACTTGTCTGGAGACCCTACTGAGAGCCTCAGAAGCTTGGGAACCAGCTGCATTTTCACACACACAGCTGGGTACTGGAAAGATGGGTCAGTGGTTAAGAGCACTGACTGCTCTTTCAAAGGACTCGGGTTCAAATTCCCAGCATCCACATGGCAGGTTACATCTGTCTGTAATTCCAATAAAACAAAACAAACAAGAAACCCTGTACAACAGGCTGGATGTGGTGGCATATGCTTTGTTGTTGTTGTTGTTGTTGTTTGGGTTTTTTTTTTTTTTGGTGGGGGGTGGTCTTGAGACAGGGTTTCTCTGTGTAATAGCCCTGGCTGCTTTGTCCTGGAACTCTTTCTGTAGACCAGGCTGGCCTCGAAATCACAGAGGACTGCCTGCCTCTGCTTCCGAGCACCAGGATTAAAGGCGTGTATCATTTATTAGGCCCAGATCATAGAGTCCCCCCAAAACCAACCTAGGAGACTGAGTCCTGTATGTAAAAGCAAAGCGCCTCTGTTCTTATACAAGTTTGCAAACTCGGACTTTCCCTGTGTCCATCGTATTGAAGTGGTCCGAGCGCCCCGAGCTCAGCTGAGGTTGGGATTTTGTAGGAGCAAAATGGGGGTGAGGGATTTCTAAGATTCAGGACCCCTGATTGGCTGACATTTGTCTAGGGGTGTCCTGGTGGAAAGCATGGGTGTGTGCTGGCAGGTGCTCCTGTCTACAGCGGTTGGAATGTTAGGAATTTCCTTTGGGTGTGGTGCCTGGGTGGTCTCTCTTGAAACCAGGGTAAACTACTGAGACTTGGGCCTCTATTGAGCTTGTCATGGCTGGGTCCTACATCACTACGTTTGGTTGTCGCTTGCTTTTTTAATCCCAGTACTTGGAGGTGGGTCTCTGAGTTTCAGGACAACCTGGTCTACAAAGTGAGTTCCAGGACAGCCAGGACTATAGAGAGAAACCTTGTCTCAAAAACAAAACAAAAATCAGGAGGAGACTGGAGACGACATTCAGAAATGCTGGAATGAAGGTAAAAGCTGACAGAGATGAGTCCTCTCTGTACGCAGCCACGTGACTGCCCAGGATGTGGCCCAGAGGGCAAGGAGCTGGGCGGGCATCACTGCCCTGCATATCACTCCATGCCACAGTACCAAGACCCCTGAACTCGGAGCCAAGTCAGCCTTCAGCTCTTGCACGCTCAGGCATGAAGACTGAGGATGTCACCTCAACCCCTCTGACAGTACTCGAAGGAAGAGGGGGTCATGTGGTCACCATCTGTGAACAGGGCTTCTCAGATTATTTTCTAACAAAACCCTGCTCAACAGACTGTTTTCCTTCCACTTAATACTATCCTTGGCTGTTACACAAAAACTTAAGTAGTACATTTTAAAGCATGCACTACAGTCCTTGGCCCATCTCCATAGAGAAAACAAAACAGAAAACATTTTAGACCACTAGTTGTGGAAACGATGCCTAGTGGGCTTAGGAGGAGCCGGCTCAGTGGGTAAGATCCACCTTTCTTGGGAGTGCTAGGATTAAAGGCATGTGCCTCTATTGCCCTACTGCCTCCTAATTTCTTAGCTTTATGCCCATAGATGAGTGCATCACTCAACTCTCATTAGAGAAGCTTCTTTCTGAGGAAATGGAGATTAACACAGAAGCAAAGAAATGGTAAATGAGCAGAGGAGACTGTGGAGTGCTCAGATCAAAGTGGGACCCAGAGATTGTCTTATAAGAAAGATTGTTAGAGCCAGAGGGAGTGGATGTCTGCAGGAAAATAGTCCTTGCTGGGCATCACAGCGCAGTCGCACAGGTACAACCACAGTAGCTGGAACTTGATTTTACAAGACCAGCCCAGCCCAAAATCCCAGCACAGGCCTGGAGGAAAGGGAATTTATGGAAGTCCCACCTCTATCTGAGGATCACTGGAAGTGCTGTGTTAGTTTTCGTCAGGGTTGTGGTGGCTAATTGTAAACCTGACAGGTTGCCTGTGATGAGTACACTAGTGATCACCTCCTGGACCTCAGTCCTCAGTCAAACTGTGTTGCTCACAAGAGACTCAGACACAGGCCTGTGTGGGCATGAAGGACATAGTGAAGGTTTCCGGAGCAGGAGATGGGAGCAATGAGCAGCATGCCTAAACAACGGGACCTTGTCTCAACCAACCATCCAAACAAACAAACAAACTAACTAACAAAAACCACAACAGAAGAAAAATCAACCTTAGACCCGACTTTGAATCTATTAGTAATAAACTGTGGGATTAAACTTGACTTCCTCTCCTATTTTATATCTACTTATTTATGTGGAGGTCATGTGTGCAGAGGAAAACTTGCTGGACATGGTTCTTCCCTTTCATGTGGCGTCTAAGGGCTCAACTCATGTCAGGCCTGATGACCAGTGCCCTTCCTCAGGGAGCCCTCTTGTGGTCCCTCTTTCTCCTTTTATGTTGCCAGAACTTGAAACCAAGGCTTTGCTTGGGGTCAGCAGTAGCTTTAGCCCCCCAGAGCCCTAAGCCCTCTACAAGTGGCCCCTGATGGAAAGACACAGGTGTGTCCAAAAAGCAAAGCATGGTCTTTCCCTCAGTGCTGTGTCCTCCCTTCCTCCTCTCCGCTCTTCCTCTTTCTTCCTCAGCCTCACCAGCCCAGCCGCTTTCCCTTCCCCAGACACTGTTCAGTTTCCACAATTTGGCCAGGCAGCCATGGGGGCAGGGATAGTCCAGGTCTTGTGCCCATAAACAAAGTGTTTATAGATGGAATATCGGGTTCATAAAGCTGGGGGCAGAACCCGGGTCAGGGTCAACCCCAAGTGGTGTGGATGATGTCGTGTGATGGGGGGAGAGGCAGTGACTATGTACTGTCAATCACTGTGCTCTGAGAGGGGACACTGACGGCCTGGGGCTGTCACCCCTCTTCTTAGGTGGCTTCCCTCACAGGTGAGTCCATCTTTATGCTCATTAGTAGAGAGGGTCCTGGGAGATGTTTGGAGGACTTGACAGGGCGCTCTGTGCCCCATAGAGATTCTAGATTTTCCTCGTCCCAAATGAGTTACTTACTATCTGTGTGGCCTTGGGAAAGTTGCTTGCTCACCAAACTCACCGGTGATACTAGAATGTTAGATTAGAATTCAGGGGACTGCAGGGAGGGCAGGCCACGTGACAGGTGCTGTGTGCAGGGACTGTGGCCTTATGGAAAACAGTGATCCTCACTTTGTAAGATCACTGGAGGGGCTGGAGAGATGTGGTGAAGAGGTCTGGCTGCTCTTCCAGAGGCTCTGGGTTCAATTCCCAGAAACCACATGGTTGCTCGCAACCATCTATAGTGGGATCTGATGCTATCTTCTGGCATAATTTTGTACATCCAGATAGAGCACTCATACATAAAAAATAAATAAGAGAAGATGAGTGCTGCAGACTCAGAGTGGCAAAACCAAAGCAGTTCATTTTTCAGCTTTGTAAAATTGGACATCAACCTAAAGAAAAGACAAAATGGCTAGCACCAGCTTAAAACAAAACAGTGAGTTTTATAGTTTCAAGTCATGAAAAAATTCTTGCTCTCTTTTTTCCATAGGCTGATACTCCAGAGAGTAACCGTCTCTCCCCACCTCAACTCCCCTATTGCCTTGGGGGTCCAGTTCCCTACTTTCCCCCTAGTGAACTCAGTCATGCAGCTGATTGTAACTTTTCAACTCCAACCTAAACAAGCAGCATCTGCCCTAGTGGGGGATGACAGAAGCCTGGCGCCTCCGCTTCTCCATTACTCATTGGTGAACTCTAAATGTGCATCACACTGGACATAGACCAGAGTGATTTACTTCTTATGGCCTGATGGAGCTCACGTGCTTCAACTAAAGAAGTAGCTGGGTTTCAGCTCAAACAAATTCTTGACTAGTTCTCACACAACCCAGGTTGGCCTTGAGTTCCCTAGATAGCTGAGGATGACCTTGAGTCTCTGATCCACTTGCCTCTATCAAAGGCTATATCCTAATCTTCCCTTATAGTTTCTCATAAAGACTTAGAAGTCTCTCATATGACATATACAATAGATTGAACTAAAAAAAGAAAGAAACTAGCTGGCTGGTGGCATATACTTTAATCCCAGCACTTGAGAGGCAGAAGAGGCAGAGGTAGGTAGATCTCTGTTAGTTCTAGATCAGCCTGGTATCCAGCACTAATTCCAGGACAGCCAGGGCTACACAAAAAAGCCCTGTCTCAAAAATAAACAAACAAACAAAGCAAGAAAGGAAGGAAGAAAGGAAGGAAGGAAGAAGCCCTATAAATGACTTGACATAGCCCAGACTGGTGGAGGCTCTGGGCTAGCCTAGGCCTTACGCTCTCTAGTTGGATGTGTCCATGGGGTATGGGTACTGAGGTGGTGGTGGCTTCTGTTATAACAACTCCTACCACCTCGCCTCTTCTTCAGCATGTGCTGCTCTGTCACCTGACATTCCCCAGAGGCCAACAGAGATTGGGCCTTATATTATCTTGTGCTGCTGTCATCCAAGAAGTCAGGCAGGTTGCCAGGGCCAGCACTCAGGAGGCCAGCATCCCCAGAGACCTTGTGGGGTCAGGAACCCTACAGGTTTCTATCAATAAATCAGTCAATCATTTGATGGATCAGTCAGTTGTGAGATGAAGAAACATTCCCAGCACTCAGCACATTAGACCATGGTGCAGGAGGACGATGGTAGGACAGAAGAGGTGGGAGAGGCCTTCACTGAGTGAGCTCCCTGCCCACGACCCATGGTGCTGGTGATGGAGCCTAGGGTCTTGCCTCTCACTCCTGCAAGCAGGGCAAGCACTCCTTGTCTGAGCCACACCCCAAGCCTCTGTCAGTCCAGTAGTAGTGCCCTTTAATCCCAGTACTCAAGAAGCAGTGGCAGGTAGATTCCTGTCGGCTCCAGATAGCCAAGCCTACATAGTTAGACACAGTCTCAAACAAACAAAATAAAGAGTAGCCTGTTATAAGAATGCAGCTTGTACATTAGGAAACTTTGCTAAAAACTGTGGTAAAGAGGCTAGGGAAAAGGTTTTGTCAGTAAAGTGTTTGCTGTGTAAACACCAGTACATAGGTTTGAATTCTCAAAACCGTTGGAAAAGGCAGTGCTAGCTGACTGGGGAGGCTCAGTGGTCTACAGCCCTTGTGGTTCTTGCACAGGCCTTGGCTTTGACTCCCAACACCCACATGGTGGTTTACAATCTTCTGTAACTTCATCTCCAGAGGATCAAATCAATACCCTTTTCTGGCCTGTTGTGGGCACCAGGCACACATGTGGTGTACATCATCAATGTAGGCAGAACACTCATAAAATAGAATAAATAAATCTGAAACCAGAAATGTTTTTAAAGTCAGTGCTGGGGGTCACAGACAGGAGGACGACCGGAGCTCACTGGCTAGCCAGTTTAGCCCACTGGTCAGCTACAGGTTTAGTGAGAAGCCCTGTCCCAAAAAGCAAGTGTAGAGTGATTGAATAAGACAGTAGACATTGACTTCTGGTCTCCAGGGACACACATATGTATATTTGTATACATATACAGGAATATGCACAGAAATAAGGAAAAGTAAAATAAAAGAAAACTTGTTGTAAACACATAACCATACTGTCCATCTCTAGAAATTTCCCACCAGCCTGCACCAGAACTCTATGGACTCCACTAAATATTGTGCCAATTTACCTCTATGGCTTAGTTTGTGGGCAGAGTTGGGGGTGGCTGGGAGGAATGCCCTGACATTGGAGGTGTGCCGATAAGACCTAGACCGATAATGTCAGGGTTGGCTGTTGTGGTATGCCAGCCTATGACTGTGTGAGTCTCCACCAGCTGCCAGTTGAGGCAAAGGCCGATTTCTGGTTGCTACTGAGAAGATGGTTTTGCTGTGGGGGTGGGTTTTGTGATTCTCAGGGGACATGTTTTGACCTGCAGCTTCCCTGCACTATAAACCAGCAGAGCAGTAATCAGGCTTCCTGTCTCCCAGGGCCCCAAGTTTCAGTAGGCCACCTCTGGCCCATAACAAACATGGGGAGCTCATTCTCTCTCCTGGTCATGTCATTACCTTCTAGAACTGTTCAATAGCCCTCCCCCCTGGATGTGAGAAGAGTGTGATTGATAATATGACAGGCACTGCTCCCAACAGCTACCTCCTCCTCTCCACAATGGACCTCTAATTTGTTTCCATATGGACAATAGACCTGGGGATGGTGGCGCTGAGCCATAAATAACACACATGATAACACACATATCTAAGGTGTTAGAAGCCATCTTATGATCCTTCCATTCACCTTGCTATTGTAATCACAGAGAATTCCATGATTGTTGAACATCTGGTCAGGAGGTTAGGGATGACTGGGCTGGAGGAGATGACACACCGAAGGACAGGTGAGATAATTTGTGGGAGGGGCATGTTTAACAGGGAACAACAAACATCTTATATAGAGACCATAGGGTGGGGTCACAGGAGTTTGAGGCGTGTGAGGGTGGAAACAGTTTGTGTTCTGAGTGTTACAGGGGCCAGATCCAGGAGCCTTGGCCAGGACAGAATGTGAGTGAAGGATTTGATTGCTTGAAGTACTGAAAACATTGGTCAAGGCAAGTGAGATGGCCCAGTTCATAAAAGTTCCTACTGCCAAACCTACCTGAATTTGATCCCTGGGATTCACATAGCAGAAGGGGAGACCTGAATCCTGAAAACTGTCCTCTGACCTTCCTAGCAGGCAAGTACACATACTCATAAGTAAGTAAATAAATAAATAGACAAATCAATGTAATTTTAAAAATAAACATAAAACATGGTCAGATTTGCATCCTAGGGGTTTAGGAGATAGTTCAGTCATTATAAGAAGTCACCCTGCACTCCCAGAGGACACAGTTTGGTTCCCATTACTCAGGTTCCACATCAGGTAGCTCACAATCACCTGTAACTCCAGCTCCGGGGAATCCAATGACCTCTTCAAACATACACTGTGCTCTCAAGCACCTATCTATAAACACACACACACACACACACACACACATACACACACACATGCACTTAATTGAAAAATTAAAATAGATACCTACCAATAGAATATATTTTTTAAAAAGAACATCCTGGCAGTCAGATCGTGGTGGCACATGCCTTTAGTCCCAGCACTCAGAAAGCAGAGGCAGGCTAATCTCTGTGAGTTTGAAGCCATCTGGTCTACAAAGTGAGTTCCAAGATAGCCAGGGGTGTTACATAAAGAAATCCTATCTTGAAAAACAAAAAACAAAAACAAAACAACACAACAACAACAAAAGAGCATCCTGGCTCTGCACGGAGGGTCTCCTGCTGGGAGGCCCGTGCCCAGGGTCTGTGCTTTACCCCTAACAGCAGATGACGTGGAGGTGTGGAGGGTGGAGGGGAACTTCTGCTTTTCATGGAGCCCCAGCACCCAGTTCTTCACAGAGCTTCCTGTTTTGTGCTGACTCAAGCATGAACTGTCACCCTTCTCCAGTTCCACAAAGTGCCACTCTTGACAAATATTTGTAGGCAGAGCATCTGGGGACACTGGGAGGGTTGCTATTAAACCACTTAGAGAAGAAAGTAACTTGACACGTTAGCCATTCTTCTGGTTGACTCTGGTCTCCTCTCCCATCCAGCAACTCATCTCAGAGCCTGCAGACTCTGCCTGGTTTCCTTTCTGGCTCTGTGCTCTGATGCCCATCTTCAAAAGTACACTGGCATGGTATGGCCACTGCTCCGTTCCTGGCAGGAGCCTCAGCTCTTCCCTTCTTCTTGGGTTTCCGGATCCGACAGCATGATTCACAATGAGCAGACTTGGCTCCGTGTCATCCACTAGCTGTCCTGGAAGTTGTGAGCCAGTTCCCACTCCTTTGCTTGCTTTTTGACAGTTTGGGCAATGCCACTCACCGTCTTGTCCCTTTTATGCAGAAAAAGTTCTAGCCTCAGTCAAGCAAGGTGGATTATGTCTGCATCCTCAGTTTTAAGTGGTAAAGGAGGAAGGATTGCGAGTTTAGGTCAGCTTCAGCTACACAGGCAATTGGCTGGCTTGGAACTTGCTCTGTAGACCAGGCTTGTAGTGATATTTCTTTTGTATTTTAATAAATAAACCTTGCCTGAAGATCAAAGAGTAAAATAGCCGCTCTGGTCAGCCTTACAGACAGACTGTCACCAGGCAGTGGTGACACACACCTTTAATCCCAGGAGCCACACTAGTTTGCCATAGAAATTGGGCAGTAGTGGTGCACGCCTCTAATCTCAGCACTAGAGAGGAATATAAAATGGGAGGAGACAGCTCTTACTCAGTCTCATTCTGAGGATTCCTGGAAGCAGGATCGCCTTCTTGGACCGAAGTAGAGGTAAGAGATAGTGGCTGGCTGTTTGCTTTTCTGACCTTCAGGTTGAATTCCAATATCTGTCTCTGGATTTCTACTAATTGTGCTACACAGGCTGGCCTCGAACTCAGAGATCTGCCTGCCTCTGCTTCCTGAATCCCAGCACTTGGGAGGCAGAGGCAGGCAGATGTCTGTGAGTTCAAGGCCAGTCTGGCCTACAAGAGCTAGTTCCAGGACAGCTATGGCTGTTACACAGAGAAATCCTGTCTCAAAAAAACAAAAAGCAAAGCAAAGCAAAATAAAGGTGTCCAGCACCACTGCCTGGTCCTTTCGATTTGAGGCCAAACAAACAGCAAAACAAACAAAAGACACCACACAACAGGCAGGTATGTGAGATGGCTCATCCTGTAAACACTAGGCCTGCAGTCCTGAGTGAGCTGAGAGAAACCAACTCCCATTCGCTCCTCCCTGACCTCCACATGTTCAGTTGTGCACATGTGCACTCAGGTGTGTGTGTGCATTTAATATAATAGTAATCATTTAAAAACTGTTTAAAAATACAGGGGCTGGAGCAATGGCTCGACAGTTAAGAGCACTGACTGCTTTATGAGAGTACTGGGGTTGGAGTTCAGGCATCCGCATGGAGGCTCACAAACACCTGTAGCTCCAGTTCGGAAGAAGACAAGCACTCTTCTTTCTTTCTTTCTTTCTTTCTTTCTTTCTTTCTTTCTTTCTTTCTTTCTTTCTTTCTTTCTTTCTTTCTTTCTTTCTTTCTTTCTTTCTTTCTTTCTTTCTTTCTTTCTTTCTTTCTTATTATGTATATAATAGTCTGTCTGTGTGTATGTCTGTGGCCAGAAGAGGGCACCAGACCTCATTTCAGATGGTTGTGAGCCACCATGTTGGTGTCAGGAATTGAACTCAGGACCTTTGGAAGAGCAGGCAATGCTCTTAACCACTGAGCCATCTCTCCAGCCCCTTTCTTTCTTTCTTTCTTTCTTTCTTTCTTTCTTTCTTTCTTTCTTTCTTTCTTTCTTTCTTTCTTTCTTTCTTCCTTCTTTCCTTCCTTCCTTCCTTCCTTCCTTCCTTCCTTCCTTCCTTCCTTTTTTTTTTTGGTTTTTCAATACAGGGTTTCTCTGTAGCTTTGGAGTCTGTCCTGGAAGTAGCTCTTTTAGACAGGCTGGCCTCAAACTCACAAAGATCTGCCTGCCCCTGCCTCCCGAATGCTGGGATTAAAGGCGTGTGTCACCACCGCCCAGCGACAAGCCCTCTTCTGACCTCTGTGGCACTGTATGCAAGTATTTCACAGACATACAGCAGGCAAAAACACCCACACACATAAAAAATACATGAATTTTTAAAGTTCAGCCTCTAAGCTGGAGAGATGGCTTAAAGGTTAAAAGTTCTTTGCTTTTACAGAGGACACAGGTTCAGTTTTCAACACCCACACCAGTGGCTCACAGCCACCTGCAAACCCAGTTCCAGGAGTTTCAATTCCTTCCGGCCTCCATGGGCACCTGCACACAGAGTGTACATGAGCTCACAAAGGCACACATGCACACACATAAATAAATAACGAATAAATCTTAAGTCAAACCTTGACGGTTAAACCTTAAATCTCATGAATACCCTCTTCTTGTGCTCCTGCAGCAGCCCAAGTGAGCCTAGAGGGCTCCTGGTGACTGGAGGGTGTGCGGGCCTATGTGCTGAGCACCGCAGCTATGATGGCAGCGTGGCAAACGGGCCAAGGCTGAGCCAAGAGGAGCCTGATAGAAGAGGAGGGGCTGAAATGCACCACTGTCTGGATGTGGAATGCTCCAGTCTGTCTCCAAGCCACACTTTGTGCAATACAGAAGAAAGCATAGGTGTCTGCTCCTGACCTGCAGCTAGCTGGTGGACTAGAGGTAGCGCTCCTGGCACACAGTGACTGAGGAGGGGTGAGGACATGGATACCAGGAGGGGCTAACACAGACAATGGCAGTAAAACAAGAAACGTCTTCAAGGACAGTGCGCACTACTGGGGGTTATTGAATGAGCATGTCCATGAGGTTGAGGTTAAGGTTGGCCAAGAGTGTCTCAGAGGCTGTAGCCCAGTGAGTCTGGTTATCCTCAACTCCTGTCCTTTAGGGGCAGGGGTTCTGCCTCAGGTAGCAGGACTGCACAGACAAAGGCTAGGCAGGTAGAGTGTCTCTGATGGGCAATACTGGACCCAGTTTGATTACTGAATTGTAAAAGGGAGAAACAGTAACTGCCTAGCATATTGAAATACAATGCAGACAAAACCACAAATGTGCACATCTATACATGAATGTGCACATCTATACACGAATGTGCACACAGTGATGTTCCCAGCCTCCATGCACAATCCCAAAATTTAGAATATGCCCTCAGAGTTCCTTCTTTAAAAAAAAAATTAAAAAACAATTTCTTTTTATTTCATGTGTATTGATGTCTTGTCTGCATATGTATGTCTTTGTGAGGGAGCCAGATTCTCTGAAACTGGAGCCACAAACAGTTGTGAGCTACCATGTGGGTGCTGGGAATTAAATCTGGGTCCCCTGGTAGAGCAACCTAGGGGGACCTTATTGAAATGAGGCAGAAGTGGACGTTGACCTAGCTGGTCTCACCAACCTCATCCCTAGGGCTTTGGTAAGGGCTGCATCCCATAGGAGCACAGTTACCTGTAACTCCCTCCATAGTCCCCTTTACTTGCTAGGGGTGGGGCCAGGGGGCAGGAATGTTCCCTAGCCTGAATTTCACTTCCCCCTCCTTTTTTGTTGAGACTCGGTTTCTCAGTATAGCCTTGGCTATCCTGGAACTCACTCTGTAGATCAAGCTGACCTTGAACTCAGACATCCTTCTACCCCTGCCTTCTGAGTGCTGGGATTAAGGGCCTGCACCACCACGCAACTGGTCTCTTTCTTTTGAGGCCTGCTGGATCTTCCCATCTGCCTGTCCATTCAACCTGCTGACAGATGCTCTCCTCTCTTGTTGGTCTGGTGAGCAGCATAGTCTAACTCTGCTTTCCTGTCTCTACAGATGACTTGGGCTTCTTGTCTTCTCTCCAGCTTTCTCTGTTTTGAGACAGGTGATGTGGAAGTCCCCTCCGGGTATTGCTTTTCTTGGTTAATGAATAAAGAAACTGCCTTGGCCTGTTGATAAGGCAGAACTTAGGTAGTCGGAGAAGACAGAACTGAATGCTGGGAGAAGGAAAGAGTCAGAGAGACTCCATGGATCCTCTGCCAGAGATAGACGTGCTGGAACTTTGCTGGTAAACCATGACCTTGTGGTGATACACAGATTAATAAAAATGGGTTAAATTCTGATATATGAGTTAGCCAATAAGAAGCTAGAGCTAATGGGCCAAGCCGTGATTTAATTAATACAGTTTCTGTGTCATTATTTCGGGGCTAAGCTAGTCGAGCGACTGGGAAACAAACAAGTAGCCCCCTGCTCCTACAGACAGGTATCTGTCTGTAGCCCAGGCTAGCCTGAAATAATGTAATCCAGGCTGGCCTTGGACTCATAACTTAGCCTTCTGACCATGGGGGATGATAGGTGTCTCATTTTTTCCTGAAGTGGGTGGGGAAGTTTGAAGGTAGACTGGGAAGAATAGCATAGCGGGTGACACTTCTATGGGTTAATGAAGGGGGCAACTGAAGCCCAGAAAAGGGAAGGCATTTGCCTCAAAGCAAACAGTATGATACACGGATGTGTGAGGCAGAAGCTGGTCCTGCTTGTTGACTCCCAGGAGGACTCCGGCCACAAAGCAACTTTCTCGGAAAAGGTAGGCCTAGGGGTCCCCACGCTCTGGCTCTGTACTGCCTACCTGGTGCTCACATCTGGGTGGGAGCAGTCTCTTTCCTAAGCTAGGCTGAAACAGTGGTATAGGTAGAGGTCTGAGTTCAGAGGTTGCCTGCCTCCTGATTTTTGTGCTCCCCATGCACACAAATCTAACTAAAGATTGCACCAGGGACACATAGTTAGAAATAAACCAGTGACTGCTTATGAAGAAGGACAAACAGCTGTGCATGGTGGCACACACTTTTAATCCCAGCATCTGGCAGGCAGAGGAAGGTGGATATCAGAGTTTGAGGCCAGCCTGGTGCATAGAGCAAGTTCCAGGACAGCAGTGCTAGTGAGCAACGAAAAGTTTGTGATCCCAAAAGACTTCCTCTCCTCAGAAAGTTGGACTGAGCATACTCCACTCATTGTATGCCGCCCTGGTGGGAAACTTTTCCAGTCTTTGTCACCTGACTTTTTTTCTGGTATGTTAATCTTTTTAAAGACAAGATTTATTTTATGTGTCTGAGTGGTTTTTTTGCTTGCATATATGTCTGTATACCATGTTTTAGGATTATGCTGGCCTTCCCTGTCACCTGGCAGGATGAGCCCAAACAGTAGCCTTTAAGAGACAAGCTCCGCCCACTCTCAATATCTCACTCTGTAGTTCAAGCTGACCTTGAACTCAAGTTTTCCCCGCCCCCTGCCCCGTCCCATTCTTCTGAAGTAACAGCCTCCTTCTCTCTCCTTCCTCCCCTGTACACCCACCTTTTAATAAAACTTCACACTCAGTCTCCGCCTGCATGCCGTATTCTGTTTCCTGCCCACGTTCCTCACCCACCATGGGACCTGCTAGGGTCCCTCTCGCACAGTAAATCCGAACAACATATACATGTCTGGAACCCATAGAGGCCCAAAGAAAGTTGTAAATTTCCCGGGAATTGGAGCTTGTGACATTGTAAGCTAACATGTGGATGCAGCTGTGGGGACCGGATGCAGAGTGGCATCTGGCAGGGGCAGAGTGCAGAAAGGCTAAGCAAGGCAGCGGGAGCGGGAGGATGGAGATCCAGATGGGTGCCAGTGAAGCTTGTTTGTTGACTGGTAGGTGCTCCTTTTAAATGAGTAGGCAGTCCTAGTGAGCAGGTAGAAGCCCCAGCCGTACTCGCTAGACCCGAGTCCTTTCTGTCTCTTGTTCCAGCTCTGCTCTGGGTGGTTCTGGAGCTGGGTCAAGTGTGATCAGTTATTGCAGATCTCCGTGAGGACAGGGATGGAAGCAGGTGTTACATGCCACTGCTCTGTACAGTGGAGTCTGTGTGTAACAGTCATGGGCAGGAAATGTCCTTCCAAATGCATATGTTGAAGTCCTTGGGTGTGACTATATTTAAAGACAGCACCTCTGAAGAAGTGACTAAGGTTCTATGTGGTCATCGGATGGGGGATAATCCAACATAGCTATATCTTTCTAAGAGGAGGATGTCAGGGTGAAGATGGCTATCTCCAAACCAAGGACATCTTTGCCACACCTGAATCTTGGAATTCCAGAACAAATGTCTGTTGTTCAGTCTACTGTGGCTCTTTGCTGGAGAACCATGTAAGAGAACTGCACCGACCAAGGATCTCTGCGGACCTTTCTGATGCTGGAGGTGGGGGACCTTTCTGATGCTGGAGGTGGGGAGACCTCCTCCAGGGACAATTACAGAACTGCCCAGATGTGGGGTCTGCCTCGACAGTAGGTTGTAGATGTCACTCTACTGTCTGCCCTTTCTCCCCTCTTCTTCCCTTCCTGTCCCGGATGAGTAGCAAGATTGCCACTGGTAGTGAGGGGACTGCAGTGGCCCAGAGGGAGTACAGGAGCCTGAGCAGGAGGAGTGGTATTTGGACACAGCCATGGGGTCCAGGGGATGATGGCCTGGAGGACCTCAGATAGGAACAGCAACAGATTGGTGGTGATGGGATGTAGCAAGAAGCAAGAGCGGACAAAGTCAGTCATGAGATGATGCCCGAAACCACAGCACTCAGAATTTGAAGAGGGAGGTTAGGAGGTTTGCTTGTTCAAAAAATGAAAAATAAGTTGGGTGGTGGCAGTGCACACCTTTAATCCCAGCACTTAGGGAGGCAGGGGCAGGTGGATCTCTGAGGTCATGGCCAGTCTGTTCTTTAGAGTGAGTTCTAGGACAGCCAGGCCTACACAGAGGAAACCCTGTCTTGAAAACAAACAAACAAACAAAAAACCCAAAAGCAAACAAAAGCAAAAACTAACCAACCAACCAACCAAATAGAAAAATGAAAAGTAAAATGGGCAGTGGGGCTGCTTCTCTTTACTGGAGAAGTTGGGCTCTGAGGATGGCGCTGGGCTATACCTAGCGCCATTCCTGACTTCCTGCATGTATAAACAGCTGCAGCTATCCATGCGCACAGGAGCCACTAGCCTGCATGTCAGGCTCCTCAGGGGCACTGGAAGATGGGCTCTACCTAGCCACAGCCTCGCCTCCAGTCTGCTGCTGACTCCCTACAATTCAAAAGGCAGGTGGGGTCAAAGCTGAAGGTTCTAGGAATCAAGTCCTTAGCTGAATTTTGAAGGAGGAACTTCAGATCCTTCAGCCTCCAGCTCCGTTTCACCTGTCAGAGAAGTGAGGGTAGGGGTGGGGAGGTATTTGTGTGTACATATACACTTGTGTGTTCAAGCAGGGGAAGAAGGAGAGTCCCTGTGCTTGCAGCACTGCTGCCATCTTGCGGTCACAACGAGACATTTTGAAGCCAGGCCCACTCAAGTCAGAGCAGGACAGCCTTCCAGCTATCATGGAGTGGGCAGAGGATTCATGAAGTGCTGGCCTGGGCAGCAGACCTAGAACCAGAATCCATGGTCAGTCTCTGCTTCACTCCTATTGCTGGGATCGAGACAATTATGACTATCTTTGCAAGGGGCATCCAAGGTCAGGGGGAAAGCCTGTGCTGCCTTCTAGGTCTCCAGCAGTTGTCCTGAATGGACACATACCGGGAACTGGGAAGCAACACTGCAGGCTGCACCGCGGACCCAGAGCAGCTGTGTGTCAAGCCATGCTGTTGCCAACTGACCGTCCTGAAGTCTGCAGACAGGGCCTGGTTTCCTGCCAGCATCCCCTCTCCTAGCTGTCTGTGTGATCGCCCGAGAGAGAATCCTGTAGTCTTGCCCAGTCTTGGTGGAAATCTGGGGGTTGATCAATTCCCATTTCACAGTTAGTGCAGTGGCCCCTTTATCTCAGACCTAATCTTTACTGTCCTTTCCCTTTACTTACAAGCCCCCGTGCAGGAACATTTGTGACATTCCCATATGTATCCCTCACACTGAAAACCATGTCTGCCCTACAACCAGCACTTACAACAATATTGAACCCTGGTAACACACAAGATGGTAGCAGTGACTATTGGTAGGGCTCTAGGCTTCTGGAGTGGTCTGTGGAAACTTCCCTGGGCTTTCTAGTTTAGACAGGAAAGTAACAGCCTTGGCTTTGATCATTCCAAAGTCAGCTTCCCTAAAGGGGTTCAGATATGGAGAGAATGAAGGAAGCAGGCAGAGAAATAGACTGGGGTCCCTTCCCTCCATGACTTATTAAGTTACTAATCAAACAAGGCCCTTCTTATCTACTTGTAAAGGGTGGTAATAAAAATGGATGTTGTGGGACCAGACCAGGGGTAGATGGGCTTGACCTAGACATGCACTCAGCCCTTCCCTGCTTAAAGATAGAACAGTCAGGGGCCATGCAAGCTATCCCTAATCTGGTTCTTTCATGAAATTGTTCCTAGAGAGCTGGGTCAGGTCTCAAAGTGCAGGTACCAGATCCTGTGTGCTGACTACTTCAAGCCTTCTGCTCTGTTGCTGCTGAGGGTTGGGTTAGCAGGTACCCACAGCTCAGAACAAGGCTTCTTGAGGGCTGTGTAGAACTAGGGAAGGTCTGGGTACCTATACCTGATGTGTATGGCCCAGTGCCCAGTACTGTGTGCCAAAGCGGCCATGAGTTCTAGTCACTGGCATGCAGACAATGCAAAGTACCTGGGCCATGGCTGGCACCAGCGCCCTCCCTGTGGCCTGCTACCCCAACATGCCAACACTGTCCACCAATACTAGGCTTCTTTTCTTGACCAATGTGCCACTGTCGTAGGATGGGCAGAAGCATGGAGATAGTAGTGTATGAAAGAACCCAAAGAGGCCGATGCTGTCCTGTGCAGAGCAGATGGAAGCTGGATTTGTGTGATAACACGGGTTTTATCTGTGAGTATGGCTATGTGCTCTACCCTGCTGTGTCGTGAGTGTGATCTCCAGACCATACTACATCTACAGATGCCCACCTCTCAGATAGCTCAAAGTAGGCCCTGCTCATCAAAATGCTTCCTGCCAGAAGCAGATCACGCTGGCAGGTGGCTTTCTATTTTATTTGAGGACACAAAAGGCACCTCTTCCTGTCTTTACCTGAGGACCAACCAACAGATGAGCCTCAGGTGGGTGGAGCCCTGCTGGAGGAACAGAGCAAAGATGGGGGAAAGGCAGTGGAGGAACTGGGGATCTCTGGATACCCAGAATCCCCAAGGTCTCATCTTGACACCTGGACTGGTGAGGTCTTGCAGTTTCGTACCTGACAGTGGGTAGCTCAGCAAGGGCCACCATAGTCCACCCCAACAGCCAGTCAAAGCCTCTTCAGGCCCTGCTCTGCTGGTACAGGGATGGGAGAGGCTAGAGTAATGCCTCCTCTATCACCTAGACTGGAAGTGTGGATTCTGGAGGCTCCCATGAGCTTCCTTGGGGAAGGAGCCAGGGGAATTTCATGGAAGCAGTCTCACACCAGGACAATCAGGTCACATCAGGTCAGCTTGTCTGGGGCTCCAGGTCTCAGCAAAGTCAGAGTGGACAGCAGGATGGAGGAGGCAGGACTAGTCAGGATCCCAGTGGAGGGCTGACCCGTTCCCCCAGTTCATTCCACTGCTGCCCAGGCTCCAGGAGGAAAGAAGGGGGGTAACAAAGCACCCCCAAGCAGCCTTAACACCAAGGGAGGGAGGGGCCCCAGTGGATATGAGAGTGCTAGGCCCTACATTCATAAGGCAAATAGCATGTCATCATCCTTCTCCTTGGTCTTCCTTCGAGGAGTTGTGCCAGGAGAAGGTCCCAGAGGTCCTTCGGCTGAAGGGCTGGCCAGGTTGGGCAGTCGATCAGCAGCCTTGGCCCGTTCTTCCAGGAATTTGTCAAATTCTAGTGAAAAAGAGTAGGCTTGTAGGCTAGAACTGGGAGAGACAGGGCTATTAGTTTCAGGGGAAGAGTAGGTAAATAGGGTGGTCTGTTACCTTCACTGGTGACACCAGAGGGATCCTCAGCACTGTTACCCTGAGAATGCAGACGGAAAGAGACAGGGGTTAGTACTGCTGGGAGCATGTATAACCTGCCACACAGTTGGCAAAGGCAGGTCTTGGTGTTGTGCTTAAGTTAACCATGGTGTCAGGACCTGAGCATCAGGGCTCCAGGTGTTCTAACTTCGATGAACCATGACTTTATTCTCCTTTGAAACAGGAAGGCTGGGGCTTAGCAGCTGAAAGCTCACACTATTCCTACAGATGACCTGAGTTCACTTCCAAGCACACATATAACAGCCTATAACACCAGGTTCAGGGGAACTAATGCCCTCTTTTGACTTCTGTGGGCACTGCACTCACATGAACACACACACACACACACACACACACACACACACACACACACTTAAAATACAAAATTAGGGCTGGAGAGATAGCTCAGTGGTTAAGAGCACTTTTTGCTATTGCAGAAGACCCAGGTTTTGTTCCCAGCACCCAAATGGCAGCTCACAACCAATTATAACTCTAGTTCCAAGGGATCTGATGCCCTCTTTGACCTGTTCAGGTACCAGGTATGCATGTGATGCATATACATACATACATTCAGGTAAAACATTCATGCATATAAAAATAAATAAATCTTAGAAAATTCAATCTTTCTATGTTAAGAAACAGAAAAAAATGGCTATGCATTGTGGCACATGCCTTTAAACCCAGCATCTGGGAGGTGGAGGCAGGAGGATCTCTGAGAGTTCAAGGCCAGCGTGGTCTACAGAGCCAGTTCCAGGATAGCCAATACTACATAGAGAGACCCTGTTATCAAACCAAAACCAAAATCAAAACCAAAACCAAAACCAAACCAAAACAAAAAAACAAATGAAGGAAAGAAGAACCTGTAGCGGACACAGGTCGAGCCCTGGTGTGGTACCCAGCACCACATTCCTTTCCTCCAGGATCTAGAGACAGGGACTGTCTAGCTCCATGGATGGAAGGCCAGCCCCCACTGGGGCTGTTTGAGCTAAAGCTATGCCCATGTCTGCTGGAGGTGAGCTACAGCCCATTAACCACCTGAACATGCAGGGCATGGGGTGCAATGAGGCTTCTGCTCAGTGAGCAGGGCCTACGTCTTGCTAGTCCTTGGTCTGATTTGGTTAGAATCAAAGTCTTGCTGCTTATGAGCAGCGGGCCTTGGAAGGCAAGTGCCCAAGCTGTCACTGGGTCTTTAGTGTCCACAGAAGTGGTGGTGGAAGCTGAGGGAAAAATCCCGATGCCAACTCAGGACTTGTGCCTTCTGGTCCCTTTAGAAAGTGGTAGCCAGTAACTGGGTCCCTTGTAGTTCTCAGCCTTTTTGATATGAAATGGGGTGAGAATGATGCCTCCCTCCGAGTGGATTTAGGTCTCTTGGGGCTACTATAGCTACACAGCTTAGCATCCCTCTTGGTCTATAACCAATGCCATCTCCTGAATGATGGCTGAGACACACAGGGACACACTGAGGTGTGATCTGGGACAGGGAGGCTGCTGCCTGGGAAAGGATGGTGGCTAACTATATGAAGATATTAATACTTCTCTCTCTTTACTAGTCATTCACCAGGCCCCTCTACAAGACAAATGGATCTTTGCTTGGTAGGCAAGAGGGGAACCCCAACTTACCACATCTGTGGACAGCCACTGTTCAATGTCCTCCATGATGCGGGCCTGGGTGGCGGGGATCTGGAAGGAAGGTAGTAGTGAGGCAAGTAGGGGCAGTGGTCTGGGTGCTGAGAAGGAAGCTGAATAGTCCTTGGAATTCACGTCCCCACCCGGATCTCAGTTTCCTCCATCTCCTGCTGGGGTATATCCTAGAATTACCTGTTCCAGCTACTTAGGATCACTCTGCAGTGGTGCCAGGCTGTGGGTGAAGGAGTGCAGATGCAGAAGAGTATGGAGGGACTGTGCTCCCAGCAGCCAGAGTAGGCAAGGGGCAAATAGGAGAGAGTATATGTCTGGTCCCGACAATGGGAAGTGTGGGGAGGTATTCCAACTGGAGATGGGTTTTATGCTATGATCCAGGACAAAGACAACCCTGATCACAAGTGTTCAGAGCACTTCCAGGGAGGTGGTCTCAGGGGTAGCTTCCTAGATGGGCACATTTGACTCTGGCCCAACACATGATGGCTCCTAAAGGGAACAGGGGCTGGGGTCTTCTACTGTTAACAGTTTCCACAGTGTCTTCTGGTTGGAGGTCATGAGCACAGACATGGTCTGCTATGGCCCCTGGAGTGACTCCTGGCATCTTACACAGTGTTCTGGTACTTGTCTTCCTGACAACATGACCACCATTCAGAGTGCTGTCAGGAGGAGGTAAGGCAGGCAGAGAGCCCATACACAGAAAGGCTGGAAACTCCAAGTTCCCATTGGGCAGCTTTTGGACAGAGGAGAGTTAGAGTTTCTGATCAAACCAGTTTAGGGGCCAAGCTTATCACGTAGTGCAGGGAAGAGGCGGGGGGCAACTTTCCAGCAGCAGGTGCTCTTGGTAGGTCAGGCCTGCCCAGCTAAGTGTTGCCCCTTGACTGTTAAAGAAAGGAGTGGTTAAATCGGAGCCTTAGCCCTTTTCTCTTGGGGCTGCCTAGGGTCATACTCCCTAGTACCAATTCTGTGGCCTGACAATTCATGAGTAGGTTCTTTACACGATCACCCCTCAACCCAGGCAAAAAAACCTCACCACGGTGGTGGGCAGTAATGTTAAGTTCAGGGTCAGTGGCGGGCTGGTAGCCACTTCCATCTAGATGATCAAGTGTACATATGTGACTGTGTGTGTAGGTGTGTGCATACACAGGTATGGCAGCAGAGAGACAAGGGATAAAGGAAGCAACACAGTGTGTCTCACTGATGGGAGAACCATGATGGTAGAAACCCAGAACTTCCAGACTGGGTTAATGTGAAGAACAAATAAAAAACAATAACTCCTTGCCATTCCCATTGAATCCCAAAGGGTGGTGTGCACACTCTAAGCTGAAGAACAGCGCCTGTCAGCCAGATTAGTGACTGGTCAAGGGCTTCTGAGGGGTACCCAAGTTTCAGAAAAATTGCTCTTCCCACTGCTTTCATATGACCAACAGCAAAAAGGAAGCCTTCTAGGCCCCAGAACAGGTGAGTGGTGGAGGAACTCTGGTCCATTATTCACTGACCTCCCTGTCCACTCTACACAGACCAGTGTAGGCCTAGGCCACTACTGCATCTCAGGAAGAGAAGGAAGAGAATCTGGCCCTTCATGCAACAATGTACACCACATAAGTTGTGAATTCTGCTGAGTCTTGGACAAAGGCACTGCCTACCAGTTTCAGTTTGGACTTCAGTCTTGACTCATATCCAGGCAGTCAGTGAATTATGTGGCTGTGACTCTAGTCAGACTTAAGCCTCTGGGCGTGGGTGCTGGCTTGGTCTTCAAAACAAACAGCTGCCCAAGTAAAGGGGAGAGGGCGCAAATGAATGTTATGTTTGTCAGTGAGTGGGGCTGTGCATGTATTTCCTACTGTGGGCTACAGCAAGGTGCTGTGGGAGTCTGAAAACACAACACTGGTCATACCTGTGGTGGCTGTTTGTCCCGGAAGATGCCCCCATTTCTGGGCGGCAGCAGGAGTGGACTATGTGCTGATTCCTATGAGGGGAATATGAGGGCTTAATATAGGGCCAAGCATATAGGGCATAGGCTCAAGAGGTGATGGCTCAAAAGCATGGATAGGCACCAAGGCCCAGTGCAGGTGTGCTCTGCTCTATCCAGCTGTGGCCCTTAGACTCCATGAAGCCTGCCTGCCTCAGTGTTCTGTGCCTCTTCTGCTCTGACTTGAAATGGACCCCAAGCAAGAAGCTAGGAGGCACCTGAGCAGGACCTCCTAATAGAGTTCTGGTTTCCTTTTGGAGTTGAGTGAGGACCCTCCTGTGCCCAAGGCTTTCAAATGGCTTTTTATCTCACCTAGGAAAATGTCCACGGTCCTACCCATCCCTTAGACCTCTTCTTCCACTTCTCAGGCCCACTTGGCCTCAGAGTCCACCTGCCACACTCCTCCTCTGTGACCTCCTGGCCCTCCCCTACCTCCTAAGTGGGGTGTGCTGTTTCTTGCTACCCTACCCTCCCAGTGACTTGGCTCACTATAGATTATACTTGGAAATCTTGTCACTGGGAAGGGTAGTCACAGAATTCTCAGTCTGGGCATGTGGCTTCCACTCAACACAGAGCCAAGGAATTAACTGGACTTAAAAGAGTGCCTGGGAACCTGGGTGGTGGTAGTACACACCTTTAATCTCAGCACTTGGGAGGCAGAGGCAGGTGGATCACTGTGAGTTCCAGGACAGGCTCCAAAGCTACAAAGAGAAATCCTGTCTCAAACAAACAAACAAATAAACAAACAAACAAAAAAATGAGTGCCTCTTGTTCTAGGGACTCCATTTTATTCTCCTCTGCCCATGCTCCTGTAGTGACAGGATGCTGTTTTCTCACAGGCTGCTCTCAACAACTGCTGCTGTTAAAAGTTCCAGGGAAAGAAGATGAAACAGGGCTAGTGGGTTAATTGCCTGATGACCCAAGCTGGTAGGGGATGAAGTAGGATGTGAACTAGGACTACACTGGACACCAGTTCCTGAGGCATGATTGTATCTGAATCCTTGCTGGGTGAGTGCCTCCTTGGCTCTCAACTGGGGAAAAAAACAAAACAAAACAAAAAAACCAACAGAGAGTCAAATGGGAAAGGGTTGTACCAAACCAGCGCTGAGCTCACAGTGGGCCCATAGTCTGTTCCTTTTGAAGGCTATGGGTAGAACAGGACTTTTTTTGTACTCACCGCTCCAGTGTTTTGCTGCCGGGCATCCAGGGCCCCAGCCAGGCCATCTGTGGTTTGGGGGGCTTCATATTTGACCCTGAAATACAGAGCAGCATGGTATAGGATGCTACCTGACCATACTGGGCCTCAGGCAATGTGTGGGACTAGGTGAGTCAGACTTGGGCTGCCCTGGGCAGGAGTACCTCAGGTCATAGGATGGCTTGACCTGAGGCTCCTCTCCAAGCCTGGGAAGAAGAGACTCCATTTTCTGCCATTGGGGATTATGCTCAGATATGTGCCCCATAATGATGTGCATCAACCAAGCATGAGAATCTAGGGATGGCATGTGACCAAAGATCAGGAACAAAATCATACATGGCTATGACCACACTGGGCCAAGTTGAGAAAGTAGGAAATATATTCTGACCCAATGCCCATGGAGAATTATTTTTCTTTTTTGTTTTTTTGAGACAGGGTTTCTCTATAGCTTTGGGGCCTTTGGAGCCTGTCCTATAACTATCTCCGTAGACCAGATCTGTCTGTCTCTGCCTCCTGAGTGCTGGAATTAAAGGTATGTGGGACCACCACCTGCTGAGAATATTCATAGGTTCATTTTTGAGCAGTTCCCATCTGAATTTCATCAACTTGGTTCTGTTTAAGGGTATATTTGAATGGAGGAGTTCCTTCTACTGTCAAAATGAGTGTGACTATCTGACATTGGCTTGCCATCAGCAAGACTCCCTACCTCTCTGATGAATGTGTTACAGGGAGGTCAGCCAGGCAGGCAGGTGGAAGGCTAGGGCTGGGAGGGATGGAGTTGGCACCTGGCTGCTGGAACATGAGGACAGGGAAGGAGTATGTGGTGTGTTTGAAGTACAGCCTCAGGGGAGTAAGAGGCCACCCTGGAGTGGGAGAAAGGTTAGGACAGTAAGGAAACTATTTGGGAGAAAAGGTCATCCAGGTGACCACATGGGAGGATCTATCACAGCATAAGGGTGGGCTAGCCAGTCATGCTAGGGCCCAGTTCTGTCTCTGTGGGTGCATTCTATAGGGTGGGGACCAAGCATAGTGAGGGGTACAGGAAAAAACAAAGGCCTAAGAGGGTACAGAGTGGCTATGCTAGTCAGTGGGAGCTGCAGAGATGCCAATCTGCTAGGAAATGCTTCCCCTGCCCCTGTTGCCCCCTATTGCCAACATGAGGTCCTCTAAGTATCTGCTCCCTTTCTCATATGTGTGCCCAGTGAAGGGCCAGAGTTCAGCTCTCTCACCTTGCCTCCAAGCCTTTGCACATGCTGTTTCTAGAGCCTAAACTGCTTCCTAAACCCTTGTCTGGCTTTGAGTCCTCTGAGAGCTACCTGCCCTATCAGTCAGCACTGTACCACACAATGGCCATGCACACTACTACATAAAGACTGCTGCCCCAAAGGACAGGCTGCATGTATGCCTTCCCTGTGGAGGGATGATGGTGCAACAGTGCATTCCAGTCATGGTGGCAAACCAATTCAGCACTAGGCACTCTCCAGTGTGCCCAGTCGTTTTGTACGCTGGAGTCCACATAGACAGGCCACACTCTTGAGTGCATGTCCCACTAGACTCATTAGCTTTCATCTGCATAGCAGCCTCAGCAGCATCCTTAACTCCATGGCAATAGTAAGCCATTAGTCCCAGAGCCTCTGGGCTTGGCATAGTATGGACCTGCTGGCTGCAGACTATCAGATTGTATCTGGATCTATAGTGCACACACGGATTCCTCTCTGGCCAATTTCAAAATTCTTAATGACAGAATAGTCACTAAGGAGCCATATGGGAGCAGCTAGGAGGCTTCTAGAACTTTCCTTGGTTGTAAGACCCATAGCTGCCCACAGCTCAGTCAAGGTCGTAAGCAAAGGATAAGAAAATAGTAGCAAACCTATTTCCTTAACAAGCCACATGTGGAGAAAGCACAAGATCAGCCTTTGGAGACCTACTCCATTATAGGCTCTGACTGACGACATGGCTCCTATGGATAGCTCATAGGAAAAGACATACCTTCTCTGGGGAGGAGGGTGGCTATGGGACAATTATCAAGACCTGGAAGTCCCTAAGGCTTTGTTAGGGGCCTTCTTTGCCCATGGGGGTTTGGGACTGGCTACACATTACATAATACAGTGGGCCAGCCAGACACAATGTTTTGAACAAATGGCCAAAGGCTCCCAACATGTGCTGTCCTGTGGCTTATGGTCAGCTCTGGTTTTGGTTCTGGTCAGATGCTGACATTCCTTCCCTGCACATCCCTTCCTGTCTGTGGACCACAGCGCTCTCCAGGCCATGCTGAACTGAATTTAGGGACTGTGTGTCTTTCCTTATGCCTGGCCACTTCCAATCCAGACTCAGAGATCCTGAGCGATGCTCTCGCCAATGGAGAGCCTCCATCTGCAGGAGAGCAGGACGGAACAGAAAACTTACCCTTTCCTTTGGTCAGCCAGCGAGCTACCCCGAGTCAGAGCAAACATGTCAAAGTCATCTTCCAGGTGACCTGAGGTCTCCAGAGATTGCAGGCCAGCTCTCACACTGCTGGAGCCAAGGTCTGCAGAGACAGAAAGGCCGGGTGAGATATCCACTGGCTCTACCCATGTCCCATTAGGGTCTAGGGCTGTCTGCTGGAAGAGCATCAGGGCTTAGGTGGTGGGAGTTGGACTTCCTTTCTGTTGAGTATACTCATCTCTAAGGTATACACAATCACCTTCTTCTGGCTATGGTGAAGAAGAACAGGAAAAACACCTGCTAGAGCAGCAGTTCTCAACCTGTGGGTCACGATGCCTTGGGAAGTTGAACACTTTCACAGGGGTTGCGCATCAGATATTTATATTACGATTCATACCAGTAGTAAAATTACAGTTATAAAGTAGCAATGAAATAATTGTATGGTTGGGGATCACACTGCACTAGTGGAAGAGGCTGGACAGTGTTGAGATCTGACTTTTACAAGTATAATGCCAGTTATTCTTAGTGGGAGCTGAATGGATTCTTAGGGCTTGGCATGGAGCAGGCAGTCAACAACATTACACCCAATCTCAAGCAGACCTGGTGGTGTAGGCCTGTAATCCAAGGTCTAGGGGAGACTGAGGTTAGCCTGGGTTACAAAGAATGTTCTAGGACAGCTTGGGGAACTTTGTGAGGTCCTGTCTCAAAATTAAAGGGTTGGGATACAGTTCAGTGGTAGAGCATTTGCTTGGCATACTTGAGGCTTTAGGCTTAATCCCCAGCAATGCACTGTATAAAATAAAACACCAAAGGGGGGAAAAATCCAAATAACAACAACAAAAAAATGGTAACTGTTCACATTTATCAAGAGTATAGTCAGGTGCACTCACCTGTAATCTCAGCATTTACAGAACTAAAGCAGGAGGATGGAGAAAGTTTAAGGCCAACCTAGACGAGTTACTAAGCATTTTTAACAACAACATGGATCAAGCCAGTGGTGGTGCTGCTCACCTTTAATCCCAGCACTTGGGAGGGAGAGGCAGGTGGATATCTGTGAGTTCGAGATCAGTCTGGTTTACAGAGTGAGTTCTAGGACAGGTAAAACTACACAGAGAAACCTGTTTTGAAAAACAAATAAACAAAGAAACAAACGAACAAACAAATAAACAGATCCAAAACCATAAAAATCAAATAAAACCTAAAACTATCCACTCTTTTCAAAACAAAACACCAAAAGAAATCAATAAATGAGCTGGGAGCATAGCTCAGAGGCAGAATACTTGCCTAGCATGTGCAAAGTCCTGGGTTCTACCCCCAAGTACCACCAAAACACAGAGTGCCGTCTGGCTCAGCCCTGCTGGAAGCTTGTTTCTGGCAGTGTCTTGTTCTACCCTCCCACTCCTTCTTTAAGTAGGAACTGATTACTGAAGCTGAGCAGCAGACTTTCCCAGTGCCCTCAGGTTGTTCGGGTAGGGGTGGAACTGAGGACCGGGTAGGGGTGGGGTGGGGAAGCAATCACTGCAGAGGTATGGTCAGAGCACAGTGGGATTTATTAGACCCAAGGGGCATTCTCACATATTTTGTCTCAAGTGCTCAATCCTGCAGTGAGATTTGGATTGGGATCTAAGCAAAGCGAGACCTGGACCAATGCATTGCTGTTGGGAGTACAGAAAGGCACCCCCAGAACTTTGAGGTTACATATGCATTGTAACAAACCCTTGGCTGGAGCCCTCAACATACTTACTCATTCCTGCCAGTTGGGATGAGAGGTTGTTGGTGGCTGTGGGGTCAGGACTCATGTCAATCAGGTCAGCGGCTGACTCAGTTTCACTGGAGGTCTGAGAGAAGGGAGATGATCCTTTCTGGATGCAGTGATCTGTCTCCAGGCCCCAGCTTCTCTGAATGGGAGTTGGGGAGCTTCTCCCCCTCCACTTGGGCTCCAGTTTGGCTGTACCCCTGGGAGGCTGGGAAGGCCTGAGGTACCAGCTAGTGGTGGCAAAGCCTTATTTCCCTTAAAGGGGCAGTGGTATAAGAAGTCAGAAGAGGGCTGGAGAGGTGGCTCAGAGGTTAAGAGGACTTGAACCAGAGGTCCTGAGTTCAACTCCCAGCAACCACATGGTGGCTCACAGCCATCTGTAATGATATCTGGTGCCCTCATCTGGCCTGCAGGCATACATGCAGACAGAAAACTGTATACATAATAAATAAACCTTTAAAAAAAAAAAAGAAGTCAGAAGAAACTTCCCTACGAGTCTAAAATGTACAAGTACCCTGTGCAGAGCTTCAGGGAGAGGGTGAAAACTTCCTTCTCACTTCCTATAAATACAGCACAACCTAGTCCCAGAAGAGATGCCTCTTACCTTGGCTGTCTGGCCTGTTCGGAACCGTTCAAACCTACAAGACAGAAAAGACCCCCAACAAAATGTCAAACTGATACAGTCCCCAGAGGACCCCTACGAGGGTTTGAAACCACAGGTCACTAGCAGGGTGATGAGATACATTGGTCCTCACTGATAGATCCAGTGCATACTAGTGGTTCCCACATCACCACTAGCTGAGTCCCTCTTTCACTTGCACAAGGGCTGGGAGTTATATTTTCAGTTAGAGGGCCACCCTGTAATTGTCAGTAAGAAACAAGTTGACAAAAAAACAGAGAAAAGAAAGGGACACTAGCAAGAAGAGAAGTGTGCTGTTTTGTCAACTGACTCAGCTACTTGCTCTACACTAGGGATGTGGCCACTTGATCTACCCCTGACCATCAAGGGACTGAGGAGGTGGATGGAGAAGATCTTGTGCATCCTACTGGAGTTGTGACCTGGTGTAAAGGACATCACTTCTGAATTCATCTTCTGGTCTGGTATAATGTCTCTGGGTACCTGCCTGCCAGCTAAGGTGATGACTTAGTTGAGAAACTAAGTAGCAGTGGTTGGCACTGGAACAAACTGATGAATTAGAGGCCTGATGATAGGGTATCGGGGGTCTACCACACAATGTACCTCAAGATGGCAAGGAGGAGGTCTTGCATTCTACTGGGCTAATAAACAGGAGAAGCTGACCCATTGTTGCTCTCAGGGGCCCAGCCTCTCTCAACGGATTGCAAATCATACAGTAAGTGGGGAAAGAGGCACACAGAGTGGGATGTGGATAGATAATAAACCCTGTTCCCAGGCAAGCAGAGTGCTTTGCCGCCTTCTTTCACGACTCCTTACTACCTAAGCATCTCAGTGATGGGCAGGGAGCTAGAGGCATGTTCCCCTGCTGGTGTCTGAAGAAGGCACAGGGAAAATGACTGTGGAGAAGCCAATGCCAGGGCCCAGGGTGGGATGGGACTACCGTTCATGACGCAGAAACACATTGTTGAGGTTGTCATTGACCATGAGCAGTTCCTCGGTCAGTTGCTCATTAGAGATGCGTGGAATGAGCTCCAGGACCCGCTGCTGCATGGCACGGCAAGTGCGGTTGAGTTCCTGCATGAAGAAGTGGAACATTCAGGCAACATGGCAGGACAAGGCTATTCTTAATGGATAGTACTTCATCTGGGCCTGTTGTGGAGGAAGGGTCTTTAAGGTACCACAAAATAGGTTTTGGGAATCTACAAACCTGTTTTCAAGATCACTTCTCAGGGTACTCAATTGTAATTACATTATTTAATTGGGAGATGGGGTCTTACTATGTTGACTAGGCTGATCTGGAGCTCTTGGCTTCAAGTGATCCACAGCTTCTGGAGTAGCTGGGACTGTTAGGTTTCACACTAGCATTTAAAGTACAGGAACTCACCGTGTTAGTGATTCTTCTGGCTTAAAGAGACTACATGCAGACTGAAGAGTCAAGTTTCTGATACCATATTTGCTTCCTTAAAAATCACTCAGACTCCTGGACCAGCTAGTCTGGCACATGTGGTGAAGCAGCACAAGAGAGACATTGTCTCAGACAGAGTGGAAGGAGAGAACCAACTCTCTAAAGTTGTTCTTTGACTTCTATATGCATGCCGTGGTATTTGCATGTCCTCACTCTTACACACATTATACACGCAGATGCTCACAAAAGGGAAAACCAAAGGAGGATGGGGAGGATGACAGCCATGACAGGTCTGAGAATGGGGGCTGGGGATGGGAACAAGTTGTAACTTCTTTGACTGTTACCCCCACATATCCTGATTTTGAGTTTTTGCCTCATTATTCTCATTAACTGGCTTTTTTTCTTTTGCTAAACCTGTTTTGGGATAATTTTTCAGATTTATTGCAGAGCTGCAATGATGGCTCAGAGTTCCCATGTACCTTTACCCAGTGTGACATTTATTCAAACTAAGACACTAACACTGGTATTAACTAAACTACATGGTCATGTTTTTACCACCTTTTCTGCTATCTTTTTTCTGTTTCTGGATCCTGCACTGCGTTTAGTTATCATGTTACTGATTGGTTTTTAACCACAGTTAAACTTGTTTTTGAAAAAGAAAAATATTAAGAGGCTGGGTGTGATGCTATGCATCTGTAACACTGGCAGTCAGTGGCTGAGGCAGGGGGATAGAATGCTCAAGACTAGCTTTGGTTGCATAATGAGACCTTGATTCAAAAATAAAAAAAAGTCTACAGGCAACTGGTAAGATTGGTCACTTCTTATCCAGTACCTGTCACCTGGCTATGGACTATGGTCACATGCCAGCACACTTTCTCTTGTGGGGATCAAAGATGAGGCTCTGCACTAATCTTTGGCTTCCTGTGGGCCTTGTTCCCCACCCACTCCTAGGTCAGGCCTAGAGTTTCTTTATCTGTTCAGGGTGACTTCCAACATCCCTGGGCTCCTTTTCTGTGCCTCCCATGATGAAGCACACCCGAGGATTAGTTTGTTCCCTATTGGGCCCCTCTGGACAGCAGAAGAACACAGCTTGAAGCTGTTGCTTCAAGATATGAATCCCAGCTTTGCTACCTATCAGGCATATGCCCAAGACATGTTACAAGACCTCTCTTTGCCTTGGTTTCCTGATCTGGAGAAAGTGTGTGGTTAGGGCTATGAGTGACTATATATCAAGTACCTACATAGAGTTTGTTTGACACATTCAGAGTGCCCATCATGTGGGCACTGACTCTGGGTTACCCTGCCAGTTGGTTACAGTCTTCTGAGTATCCCAGACTGCACATATCCACGTGGACTTGTCTTGAAACAAATAAAACTAAAAACAACCCTTAGTCAACTCCCTTTCTTCATCTAGTTCTCATGCTCCAGAGTCTACTCAGCTAAGATACTCCTATTTTACCCTGCCCCTGTCCCCACCAAGTATGAGATTCTCTGAGCAGTCACAGGGGCATAAAGACCTTGCCCTAAACTGCTCTCTGAGGGCTGGTGGGAGAGCGATACATGAACAGCCCACTGAGCATTCTGCACATAAACATCCTGCCCTCCATGCATTCTGAAGATTCCTAAGCTTTGGCACTTTCTAACTTTCTTACCTCCTCCCTGAATGTCCTCCACAGGAAGGCTGCCTAGCTCCCTTCACTCTGGTACCGCACCCCATACGAGGATAGGATCAAGTGAATGTTATATGACAGTCAGGAGCAAAATCCAGCATTTCCCACCTGCCTCACCTCTGCAAGACCAGATATTCACTCTCTCAAAGCCCATGTTGCTCTGTTCCTCCTGCTTGCTCCCTCAAATACTATGAAAGGTAGAAATCAGTCCTTCCAGCTTTTCCCAGTGCTGCTCATGCTATCAGTACTGGGTGCAGGACTAGCTGGTTCACACTACTCTCATTTAATTCCCATTCATCACTTGTAGCAAAGCAGTCACATAGATGGAGAAAATGAGGGGCTGGTTTGTGCAAGCCAGAAAGCAGCAGAATTAAGATCTGATTTCCCATCTAATGAAAATCCAAGACTCTTCTTTGTAATATTTTCTATTGCCTCAGAGTTCCCAGCAAAACCAAAAGAGTGCCACATGGGCAGGGAAGAAACAGGTATGCATGTACACAGGGTCACTTGGGTGGGGATGAACCTGGAGGCAGGCTCTTTGCTCACCTGCAGTAGTTCCAGGTCTGCAGGCTCTATCTGGGTGGGTACCAGCTCTGTCAGCATCTCCGACATCACTCGTACATTTCCACTCACCATCTCCAGCTCACTGCGCAGCTTCCCAATCTGAAATGCACCAGAGTGAGGGGAGAGAAGGCAGAATCTAGAGCCCATGCTGCCCCCACAGACATATGGCTCAAGAACTGCGCCACCAACACTTTCTCTGCACAGCTTCTCTCCTGACTTCTGGGTGCGGTCTGTACTCAAGAGTCCCACCACATAGCCCCCTCACAGAGGTACTACCAACCGCTGCCATCTCTAAACCAGAAGTCAGGTGCAGAGGAGAGGGTGAAAGAAGTGTGACAATCAGAGAGGAATAAGCCAGTGAGTGTGGTTGGAAGAGCACCAGCATCTCTTTGGGCAAAGATGGCAATTAATGAGGCCCTAGGGAGTGGCAGTTTTCCCAAGGGAGTAAGAAGGTTGTAGGCACCTTATGTCTAGGAGGACAAAGTGTTGTTCTGTCTATGTCTTTCCCTCTCTTAAGAGAACTGGGATTTTGTCTTGTCTCGATTCATTTTTGGGCCCAGGCTCATCCAAAAATAAGTCCCACTTGAACATGAAACTCAGATCCAGTGCTTGTACCTGTGATCAAAGGCCTGGAGACATGTAACAATAAAGTTGGTCAGTGTCCTCAAACAGATTAGGTTGTGAGGGTCACTGTGAAGTGTCTTTTGTGAACTCCGAGAGACTTCATATTAATATGCTCATGGGCACTGTGTCCACTTTGAATGCTGTGAATCATACAAAGGCTCCCCCAAATGTATCTGGATCAAGACTCACGTTATAATGGGATGGATCATGAGTCTAATGGTTAGAAAACTACATTTTGGGAAATACTGGTATATTCCAAACTGTGTGGCTGAATGACAATGAATTTCATGATTATGACAGCAACTACCATTTACTGACTAGCACTGAACACACGCCATCATGTAGGCTCAGACACCTGTAAGGAGCGTGAGGATGAAGAAACAAGCACGCAGAGACAAGCACCATATCCACTGAAGCTGACCGACAGCACACCACAGTGTCAGGCGGAACGACTCATTTAATAACTCTCTTGGTGTACGTGGACAAGCTGCTCATCACCAACTTGCCACATCCAAACCCAAAGGGACCTAACCACAAAGGAGCTAGGAGTTACATCACCACACTGCAACATCTTAACATGCCCCAAGAGGCAAAAGGGGCTAGGAAATCAAACAAAAATACTCAGCTTTGTTTAGCAAGAACTTTCTAGCACTAAAGTAATCAATTAGTCTTAATACATAGACATTAGAAAAACCAGTTAAAACTAGAAGCAAGGTAGACAATTGCTTTGGATAGCAGGGCAATTTTACAGTTTTGTAGGCTTTAATTACTTGCTTAGCATGCCAGTCATCTCTAGTTGTGTTTGCTGTGGTGCATTGTTTCATAACTTGCTATAAGATAGCATGGAAGTTTCTCTTTGTGGGGCTGAGACTGTGCACTGCACACAAGTGGTCAAGAGACCATTCTTTGGAATGAAGCTTATCTACATCATGTTTATGAACTTTTACCTCCATCACACTAAGCAGCTAAGTGAAGTATGCTTCATTGATGCCGGTCAAAGGTCTGTGAAGACCTCCAGTCCAGCCCCATACCACATCTCAGGTGAATGATGATCTAGATTACAGCTGCCTGGTCTGGGGCAGGTAACCCTCTATAGGGTAGGAAAATTTCCCCAGAAGCTAGGCCTCCAAGCTTCTTCTTGAGGCATGTGGGAGGCCTCACTGCAGTACATATGCACTTTCTCATTCTCCCCCTCTCTCCACCCCACCCTCTTTTTCTGAGACAAGGTTTTGCTATGAAGCTCTTAACTCACACAGAGCCACCTACCTCTACCTCCCGAGTGCTGGGATTGAAGGTATGCCACCAATCCCAGCAAGCATATAGATCCTTTAAGGTTGTCCTCAACTTGATTAATTCAGATGAAATTCTATGTGAGGCTATTACCACAAAAATAAAGTGGAGTGGCCCAAGTGGAGGAGACTGCCTGCCTGCTGGCCATTTCCTCTCCTTGGTGCTGCACAGGAGGCTCCATGGATGGAGGAGTTTGGAGGTACTGACGGCACGCCAGTACAGATAAACTGGAACTGGAATCCCAGTGGATTCTGAGTGAACTTTATCCTGAACATGGCAAGAATAGTGTACATCTGTGGGCTGCTGGGAGGACAGAGAAATCTCCAGTGCTAGGGACCTTATGGTTCTGTCACAGCTTGTCTGTTTACCTGCTCAGGAGTTGGTGTGATGGGTGAGTCACCTGGGAGGACAGCTGGAGTGGGCAGAGGGGCGACATGTTGGCTTAGGTCTGCTCGCTGACTGCTGTCGGAGACCACAGAGTTCTGTGCAGATGGTGTCTCTGAGTTGAACACAGTCTAGGGGCCAAAATAAAGGGTAAGTGAGGCCTCCTGGAAAGGTACTATAGGCCCCTCAAGATAGCTCCTGCCTCACTTAAAGTTCTCCTTACCCTTTGTGGTGTGTGGATTGGTGACAGCATGTCCAGGTCAGTCATGGGGAACTCCAGGCCTTTCCTTCGCAGATCCTCATAGACAGCAACGACACCTGTCAAATCAGGCGAGCTGCGGAACGCGTCAGCCCAGGACTGAGAAGGGACAAGGACATGGCCGGTAACCACTGCTCACCTTCTTTTCTGTGAGACTACCCCACCCTGGCACCTAGACAGAGGACAAAAGTGCTTCCCCTTCTTCCTTCTGTCTGGTCTTCTAACCCTGTGCACCAGGCTCAGTAGACAGCTATAAGTAGACAGTGATAAGCAGTTCACTAGCTGACAGAGGAAGATCGGCCTCGTTACTCCCTGACCCCTTGAGGTTACTAAGCTGTCCCACCCTGTCAAAGAGCTCACCTGGATGAGGTTCAACACCTTGTCATGCACAATAGTTGGTGGATTGTTCTTTGGCAGGATGGTCCTCACCAGTACACTCTCCACAAAGTCTTGGCTGGCCACCAGTACATGGAAGCGGTGCCCGCAGTTCTTAACACATGTTTCCAAGACCTGTAGGTCAAGGTGCACAAGAGAGAGTCCTATCAGAACAGGTGAAATGGGCTGCTGCTCCAGTGAGGCTCCTCTTCTATCCCAGAGGGAAGCCAGGCAGAGGAAAGGAGGGTTCCAGAGGGTATCTCCTAGGACATGGGGATGGGAGCATTGCTAGATTTGGGGGCTTGCCACCTAGGGGACTGGGACATGCAGAATGATCTGACAGACAGAACTCCCTTCCTAGTAGGCCAGGGACTACTATAACATAACCCTACTTCCTAGCTCATATGGTCTTGATCAGTAGTTCTCTAATTCCTAATGCTACAACGCTTTCATACAGTTCCTCAAGTGTGGTCACTTCTAACCATAAAAATTATTTTCCTTGCTACTCTATAACTGTAATTTTGCTGTTTTATGAATCATAATGTAAATATATGATGCAGAGGATATCTGATATGTGACCCCTGTGAAGGGTCATTAGACCCCCAAAGGGGTCATGACCCATAGGTTGAGAAGCACTGGTCTAGAGTTTCAGAGGTCCTCCAGTAGGAATCAGAGACAACTTGAGTTTTCCCTATTGGTAGGTGACACTATGACTCAAGGACCAAGCACTGACCTTCTCTTCCTATACCTAGCCAGAGTTTCTTGTGCTTTGCAGGGTAGTAGGACCATCTGGATCTAACTACCACCATGGTACAGGCTAGGAGAGGGTGTTCTCCTACCCATTCTTCAGACAGGCTGTCCTAAAGACAGGATGGATGTCTGGTGCTTTGCCTGTGTTGGCCTGGCTCAGTGCCGTGGCCAATGTTGTTCTTAGATACTGGTATTTGTTTTATGTTCATTTTTCAGGGTGCAGTTTTAGAGGACATAGTTCTGGTGTGTCTACCTGCTATGCTAAGGCTAGGAGCTCCTTCTCAGCTCTCTTGCTCTGTCATCCTCTACTAGCAGTGTGGATGGGAAAATAATTTCCCCATGGTGCTTTCCTTCCTAGTCCTCAGACGAGAAAACCAAGCATGGATAGGAGGACCTAGACCTAAGTAAGAAGAAGCAGCTTTCAGCAGACCATGATCCAGCCATGGGAGCGATTATGGAGGGATAGACAGACAGACTCACTGTGAGGGCCAGCATGACTTCATGGAAATTCTTATTCCCCACGATTCGCTTCTTTACGGCTCGGAAGGCATCTTTGGGGCTGACAAAAAAAAAAAAAAAAAGAAAAAAAGAATGGTAGGCGTAGGCCTAGAACCCTCTTCCCCAACACAGAAGGCTAGGCATCCAAGTTCAGGAGACTCTGCAAAGCTAGAGTGGGTAGAATCTTCCCTCTAGCCTCTGCGTGATCTGTGAGCCTGGTTCTGATCACACCAGGATACTGTTGCCCCACTGTGGCCTTCTCAGGAAAGACTGATCCCAACACCATGTAGATCCTAGGCCTCCTGTCATAGACTCATGTTGGGCAAGATGTGAGTGCCTGTCAAAACTACAGACTCCTAGGCCTCAGCTGAGAGTATCAGAACTCAAGAAGTGGGGAAGTCCCAGAATTTTCTATTTCTCATGTACCCCACAGCTCCCAGGGCCTTCTGGGTGTTGGTGTTAAGGACAAATGACCACAGGGAGAGTGTTCTAATCCCATATCTTAGATAGTTCCACTACCCATCTTTCAGTCAAGTCTAGCCAAGCACCTGTGTGTGCATGTATATGAGTGCATGTGTACATGTGCGCATATATACTACTTCCAAGGATTCTGGGATAACTGAAAGAAGAAGCAGTCTTGAGGGAGAATGGGGTAGGGTCTAAAAGACCCTCAAGGAAGTAGTCAACCCTAAAGGATGGGTAGGACAAATGGGAGGATAGCCAGAGAGAATGGGTTCAGGTGCAGGGAGGGCTTGGTGGGGAAAAGCTGCTCTGGACGGACAGAGAAGGAACAACACAGTGTAGAAGTGGAGGGCCAGGAACCTGGATGTGCCTACATACAACAGGAGATCAGAGAGAGCCTGGTGGCTTCCTGTCCTCCCTGTTCCACCTGCTAACTATTCCTCCCTAGCACTGTCAGAGCTGCTCTGCCCTGAAGGCCTCTGTGGGACCCTGCCCATGGTCCAAACCCAAGGGAAGGCCTAGCGATCCACGAAGCCTCCAAGGGGTTTTCCCCTCTAGTGTGTCTTGTCATGGAACACCAATCTATCTGGGCAGAGAAGACAGTTCCGAGAGAGCAGGCAGGCAATGTCCTTTAAACACTGTCTTTCAGAAGAGCTGGCCCACTGCAGGTGCCCTGGCAGAGGGGCTTTGATGTTTATTCTGATTCTGCATGTCTGTCAGTGCTGATTTTTAAGGGCCACATGGAGACAATATGGGACCCTGGTAAGATCCTTAGCAGAAGTGAAGGCAGAGGACTCCAGGATCGATGGCACATGGAGGCAAAGCTGTGCAGGTGGTCAGTGCTACAGTGGAGAGGCCATGGCAGGTACAGGAGGCTGTCCAGAAGAGTGAGAACAGTCTTTACTCAAAACCTCAGACCTTGCTTTTCCCTGGCCAGTTCCAGAGGCACCTTGGCTTCAAGAGTCCTTGGTGTCA
Organism: Myodes glareolus; assembly: GCF_982192425.1. Lineage (NCBI taxonomy): Eukaryota > Metazoa > Chordata > Mammalia > Rodentia > Cricetidae > Myodes > Myodes glareolus. The sequence goes on along the minus strand of NC_142047.1, from coordinate 2,829,698 downwards.
GCACTGCTATATTGTTTGGATCCTGAGTATCTTCCAAAGGCCCATGTGTTTGAAAAATGTTTTTATGCTCACAGTGGCACTGTTGAGACACTAAGACACTACAGAAATGTTGAGGTGGGGTCTAGGCTGGGGGAATAGCTCAGTGACAGTGCTTGTCAAGCACGGAAGACCTTGGGTTCCACCCCAAGCGTGATAAATAAATGGGGGGGGGGGGGTGGCGCTAGAACCTGCTGTGGTCTTTGTGTCAACAGAAATGTGACTTTAAAGGGCATTGTGGAACCCTGATCTCTGTCACTTTTCTTTGGTTCCCTGGCCATGAGGTGTGTGGTTGTAGCTCATTACACATTCTTCATGGTGTGTAACATCAAGACTGTGAGGCAAAATAAAAACTTCTGCTTCAGCTCCAAAGTGAATTTGAGGCTAGTGAGACCCTGTCTCAAAAATAAACAATCAAGAAGCAAACCAAACCCAAACAAAACTGAGATAAAGTTTTTTCTTTACAAGCAAATCATCTCAAGGAGATTGTTATAGTTATTAAAAGGTGACTGACATAGTTGCTGACTTGTGGACCACGTTAGTATTTGTAAGGTACTTGTTCCTACTTATGGAGTGACTTGTAGAAAAGGGGGCAGCACTGGCAGTGGGCCATGTATAACAATAACACAGATAAAGTATATGACAATGGTATGATTTCAATGAAGACATAAAATTTTAGATTAATGAGGCCAAGAATCATGCCTGTCATTGCCTACTGCTGGATCCTCAATGCCCTGTGCTATGTTTTGAACATTTCCAAGTTCACCAGGAGATGGGAACACTGCCTACTAGGTGTTTTCAGAGGCTCAGTAAGCGTCTCTGCTTCCTGTCTTCTTTCCTGGTGGTCCTGACACCTGCCCACTTGCATCCCACCCTCACTAAGGTCTAGATGCAGATGTGGGAGTGAGCCACACAGCACAACTGAGGTCTCCCTGTACTTCCCACTGTACTCCCTGTCTCCTGACTGGGAGAATGTTCTAATTTACCAGAGCAGAGGCTCATCCTGCTGTACTCCCTGTCTGCTATGGCTACCCACACTCCATATTCACCCTATTTTCTGCTCCACTCAAGGACTTAGACTAGAGTTTTGGTAGTTTGAGGAACAAGTCCTGGAGAGGTAATGTGATTGTCCATGGTCCATCACATTGCATTAGGTAGAGGAAGACAGGACTCTAACACCTTTCCCACAACACACCAAATGCTCTGGCTGGGCTCAGCACTCTGACTGCCCTCTCCACGCCCCGGAGGCCCTGCTGCTTCCTAATCTTAAGAAGAGAAAGTGAGAGATATAGCTGTCCTCGGACTCCAGCTCTCAGCATGCAGAAAAGCACCAGGAATCTCCAGCTGGCTTTGTCCCAGGAAGGTGATGCACCAAGGCTGGCGCTCCAGATCTGTGTGACATCTGGGCACAAGTTCAGAGATACTGTGTGTGTCACAGAACCTAGGGGTCAGCTGGCCACACACTGTACTTTCATTTTTTTTTCCTGAGACAGGGTATCTCTGGGTAGCCTGGTTATCCTGGAACTTGTTCTATATACCAGGCTGGCCTTGAACTCAGAGATTTGCCTGCCTCTGCCTCCTGAGTGCTGGGATTAAAATTGTGGGTCACCACCGCTTGGCTTACACTGTGTCTTTGAATTTAACATTTCTGAGCTTTTCATTTACCTGGTGAAGGCACTGGACTAGATCATGGTCAAAGATGTTTAAAACGCCATGTTGTTGTCTAGGCTGGGACAGGACACTGCATAGCAGGATTAGACTTTGTGACCACAACAGTGAGGGGCTAGGGAGGATCACCTAGTAGGTCACAGATATGATCAGTGCTAGTGTGTACTGTGTTACAGTTAGCTGTCACAGCCTGTACCACCTCCCACACCCTTCCTTGCCAGGGCCCTTACCCTTCCTCGGTCTCGTTGATGATGTCACAGATCTCCATGTTGAGGGCCCAGTCCTCGCTCTGTAGGGAGCCATCTGTAGCTTTCTCTGTGAAGAAACTATGAGTCACAAATGTATGGAGGGTCCTAAATAGGCAGACTCAAGTAGTGGAGAAGGGAATAGATAAGACAGAAGCTAATGAGTGCTTGCTTTCTCGGCACCCAGGTTTATACACTGTCTCACTTGTCACTGGATTGTACCAGTTATGTGAGGCCAAAGGTGTCCTTGCTTGTTCATGGGTAATGAAACTGTGGCTCAGAGAGTCACAAGTACATAAAGGAGGCCAAGAACTGAGGCAGGCCTGGCCTCAGAGGGCTTCTTTGTAATAGGGCAGCAGAGACCATGTATTGCTTTATTAGTGTAGGCAATACACAACTCGTCACTTCATATTATCCTTTGAGTTGAAAGTAGTCACATGGTTTAAAACATAAAAAGTTCCAAAGAAGTATTCAATGGGGAGAAATTGTCCCTACCTCAGGTCTCATTTCTATAGGCCGCCACACATGACACTCACACTCTGTTTCACCTCTTGTCATGCCTGGGCTTGCAAAGCAAATGCATGCATTTTTATCACATGTAAGCGGTATGACGGTTTCTTCTATTCTCTCCCGGATGGGAACTGGCTTTTCATACCACCATGAGGTAGTTCCTCTCTATAGATTGGGCCAATGTAACAGTCTCAAGCTCAGGCAATGTTCAAATGTTCAAACTTTCTCAGAATGACTATGAATGCTGGTTGCAGATTATTCTGTTCCTACTGGAGCCTGAATGCAGGGTCTCATGTATGGCAGGCAAGTGCTCTACAACTGAGTTGCTTTCCTAGCCCAATTCTTTCTTTTAAATTGATACAAAAGTCATAACACAAAATAACACCTTCAATTGTGTAATTATCTGGTACAGTCATAATGCTGTGTAACCACTTCCACCCTCACAGTATTTTCATGCTAGGGTGATCCTTGGGGTAAGCTCTGATGGGTAGGTGAGCATGGTGGCATGCATGCATAATCTCAGGATTTGAGAGGCAGAGGTGGAAGGACTGAGTGTTCAAGGCCAGCCTGGTGCTACACAGCCAAGTCCAAGGCCAACCTAGGCTACATAATAAAACCTCATCTCAAAGAACATCAATGGGTGTTAAATGAATGATGAATCCAGGAACAGACAATGTGAGGGCTTTCACCAACCCTTCACACACACATTACCATGTCTATTATTCATATACAATACTCACATTTTGTTCTACCTTCTGTCAGGCTCGGGCTGGCATAGCAGATGTATTTTTACCATAAGTAAGCTGTATGATAGGCTAACATTCAATATTCAGAGGGTGAGATCCTTGATGTCTGCCCAAATTCCCCTCCTCCTTAGCTGCCATGCTGTCTTTCAGACTCTGGCTGTAGGTGGTGTACTGCTGATCAGCCAGTTTGGCTGGTAGAGTCACTTGTCTCACAACGAAGACTGTCTTTATTGCTGGGTGGTGCTGACAGCTTACCATTGCATAGTTATCTGTAAGCCAGGCCCAACCCAGGCACTGAGATGCCTGGTGGACAAAATGGTACAGTTCTCACCCCCATGATATCTGGAACAGGTCCTAGTATATTCTCAACAGCACAAGGAGAGGACGAGGGTGATCTCCATGTGACCGAGTGGCCCTGCTCCTTTCAGCCCGCAGCAATGTCCCTGCTGGGCTGGGTAGGCAGCCTTCAGTTCCACCTTTGGTTCCTGCAGACAGATGCTTGTGTGGCCCAAACATATGACAGGAGGCTGAGATAGAAGGGTGGCTGCTTTGCCACTGGCTTATGGCCAGGGGAGGAAGACAGATCTTTAGAGGGTTGGAGACAAGGCCTATTCCTTCACAAATATCTACTGAGTGTGGCTTTTGTGTTCCACTTCTCATCTTGAGGCCAAGTGTCCCCTTGAGCAGGTTATGACTTGCTACAGACTGCCTGGGAGCAGGGGCTGCTTAAACATGAAAACTTGCTCCCCTTCCACAAGCTATACTCGGTCAGATGGCCAGCAGTTACTGAGTTATCCTTGACCTCAGACCTATATCTAACAGTCACAGTGTCTTGCCAGTCCCACCTCCCAAGTCCGTATTGTGTCCATTCTCTTCTCGCTCCCTCCCCATATCTACCCCTTCCATGAAAATGACCATATCCTTCCTGTGCCTCACACAGGGTTTCCTAGTCTTTGTCTACAAAACCCTTCTGTAATACTTTAATCTCTTGAGCTATATATTACATAATCACCAGTGTAATTAACTAGTTATATAAAACACAAGATTTAGTTGTCATCCCATGAATTGTATACTACTATCTCATCTCACTAGTGAGGAAACCATAACAGAGCGGACAGTCCCTTAAAACAGACACCCAGGCTGGCCACAGTGGTGCTCACCTTTAATCTCAGCACTTGAGAGGCAGAGGCAGGCTGATCTCTGTGAGTTGGAGATGGGCCTGGCCAACATAGCAAGGCCAACCAGAGCTACTCAGATCCTTTCTCAAAACATCAAAGCCAAAACCCAAAAAATCTCAGAACAAAAAAACAAAATACCAGCCAGCTTATGGAAAGGGGTGGCTGAAGAAGACAAAAACAAAACAGCAGTCATCCTATAGTGAGGAATGGCTGGCCTTTTTCAACAAACTTGCCAGGTTTGCCTTGCTGCCTGGCTCTTACTGGGGTCAGGACATTCCAAAGCATCCTCCTGACCTTCCTGGGGCTGTGTACTCTGCCCTCCCCGAACTCAGTCTTTCAAGGGCCTCTCAGCAGTTTTGCTGCTGCTGGCCACTGACACACCCTGGTAACTGAGCACCTTCTTCTCCTGGGGAGAGAGCTGAAGTTTCAGAAGGGACATAGCTCTGTGGGAAGGTCAGAGGCTGGGGAGGAAAAGCTGGGAAATCACAGGTGGTTATGAGGCAGGGGCAGAAGTAATCTAATTAGCGTGGCAAGGACACCAGCAAAGGTGAAGATCTGGGTGATAAGCAGAGGGGAAGGGGACTATGACCTAAATGGAAGAGGGAGAAAGAGAGGAGGTGGTGGCAATGGTAATATCATCTGAGCAGTTTAAGTGGAAGTTGGCTGAAGGAAGGCCTGGTGGGTCTGCGCAGGCCACTGCTTCTCAACCTAGGTCTTCTGGGGACTGAGTAGCTGCAGAATCCTGGACTCCCTTCTGACGTGTCCTGAGGAAAGGTGTCCTGTAAGTGTGAAATCTGACAACAATGGCGTCATGCTTTGCTTTTAACCATAAAAATAACTTGCTATAGGGGCTGGAGAGATGGCTCAGAGGTTAACAGCATTGCCTGCTCTTCTAAAGGTTCTGACTTCAATTCCCAGCAATCACATGGTGGCTCACAACCATCTGTAATGGAGTTTGGTGCCCTCTTCTGACCTGCAGGCATACACACAGACAGAATATTGTATACATAATAAATAAATAAATATTTAAAATATAAATATATATATATATTTATATATATATAATAATATATAATAAATATTTAAAATATAAAATATATATATATTTGGAGACAAGGTTTTTTCATGTAGCTTTAGCTGTCCTAGAACTAGCTGTGTAGTTCTGGGACTTGAACTCACAGAGATTCACTTGCCTCTGAGAGCCTCCCAAGTGCTGGCTGTGCACCACCACTGCACAGCATAACTTGGCTGGGTGGTGGCACATGCCTTTAATCCCAGCACTTGGAAGGTAGAGGCAGGTGGATCTGTGTGAGTTCAAGGCTAGCCTGGTCTACAGAGCAAGTTCCAGGACAGCTAGGACTGTTACACAGAGAAACTCTATCTCGAAAAACCAAAACTAACAACAACAAAACAAAAAAACCAAACCAAACCAAACCAAAAACCACTAACTTGGTTACTAGTTTCTAGAGCACAGTAACTGACTCCTTCACCTCCAGCTGCTGGGAGGTGACCTTCAAAGGGCTGCTGGGCAATGGCTCTTGTCTCTCAGTTCCTGCAGGTCTCTGCTGTCATTAAGGGCTTGCTAATGCTTAGGGATAGTGGTCCTGTGGTCAGAAGTTTGTCCTGATGCAGGTATGTTCTGTCCAGAGGGTCCCTCGTCTTTTATCTGGCACAAAGGGAACACTCCTCCCTTTATAGTGACTTGATCTAGGCAGTGGCCTGGGCCTGCTGGCCATATCTCCTAACTCAAACAAATTCATCTATGGGTCAAAATGAGCAAGTTCATGTCTACATGTATCAGATCAGGTTGAACCTGCCTGCTTCACGGCAGTGTTGGCTTCTCAAGTCAGTTGTCTCATGTCAGGTGAACGCAGTGATGATCATCTGGGTCTGACTGCAACTTGGGTCAAAGAAAAGTAATGAGTCACAGCCAAAGGTCATGCACTTGACTGTGCTCCAGGCAGTTGCTAAGGTGCCTGCCTGCCATCTGGTCATAGTCAGTGCTAATCTACAATCCCTGGCAGGACAGCTGCCCTCATGGTACCACAGGAGCCCTGCTCTTCTGTCTCTTGGAACCATTCTGTAGGTGCTCAGTAGAGCTACAGACAGAATTACAGCTATGGCCCATTGCTTTCCTGTTGCCACATCAGTGGTCTTCTCACCTGCACAGGTCAGAAGCTGCCACATCTCTCATGACAGGCTAGCTTTGGACCAGGTGCCATCAGCTGCCCAGGCCTGGACTGTCGTCCCCACACCCTTTTCCTTTAATGCAATTCTAAGTAGCACACTTTTCTGTTGAAAAGTTATCTGTAGCTTTGCTACAAGGGTCATAATCCAAACTCTTCAGAGGAACAGTCAATATTGAGTCCTACCTTCAGAACCCTTTCTCTTTCACATTCTTGGGTCCTACCTGGAGGCATCTTTCATGCAGTCAGACAGTCAGTTCACACATACACTCAATGGGCACAGTATGCACGAAACATAGGACTGAGAATGTCCTACACACAGTGACACTCACTACCCTCAGAACAGGCTAGAACAACTGGGAGAACAGAGAAGTCTGTAACTTGCCACAGCTGCATGACTGGTAAGCTGCAAAACAGAGATTCACACTTCAAAAGGTCTGCTCCTCAAACCCACTCACTCTTTCTTTGTTTAGAGAAAGAATCTTGTTTTAGTATTTCATTGACACTCCTGGAACTTCTTCTGTAGCCAAGGCTGGCCTGGAACTTACTCTGTAGAGAGGAATGGCTTAGGACTTACTGTGTAGAGAGGATTGGTTTGTGACTTACTGTGTAGACCAAAGCTGGCCTTGGATTTACTGTATAGATAAAGTTGGCACAGAACTTACTGCATAGACAGGCTGCCTGGTGCTCACTCTGTAGGCAGGGCTAGCCTAGGATTTACTCTGTAGGTAGAGCTAGCCTGGGACTTGTATTGGTTCTCTTGTCTTTGCTTCCACCTGAATTACAGACTTAAACAGACCTGTGCCACTATTACATATCTCCCAAATGCCTTGAAACAAGTTCAGGCTCTGGAAGAGACATTGGTGAGAAAGGCCAACAAGGTCCTGCCATTAGCAAATGTGTAGTCCAATGGAGGTTATGGTGGATAATGCACACAGTGAGACTGAGTCAGCACACAGGCTGTGGGGCTAGGAGGCAGAAGAGGAAATGAGTCTGCTAATCCACACCCCACCCTTACTCCACCCACACCCACCATTAACCATCTCCTCAGCTAGCCTCCTCCAGCACCATGAAATCACCAGAAAACAAGATCAAATGACCAGCACTCACGAAGCAAGTGTCTGTGTACGAGTTCCCTGACCCTCCTTTCCTGTCATCTTGGTGGTGTGTTAGCCAATGCTGAAGAAGACAGGCAAAGTCTGCTTGCTTGCACTAACCCAGAGAGCTGGCCACTTGCCCTGTCCCCTGAAGTCTACTACTGCTTGCTCAGATCATAATTCTCCAGGTCCACACTCTTGGTGTCAGAGAGGAGAAAGTCCTTGTTTGTTTGTGCAACAATGTGCTGAGTCTCCAGGCTGCCAGGTGTTTGGTTCAGTACTATAACCTGTACCTCCTTCTCCCCAGTACTGTTTGCTGCATTTCACACCTTAGCCTCCATGCTAATGATGAAATGGATTTTGGTAAGGACAGTATTGAGATGTCAGCCCATGGGAAGCTGTCTCTCTCCAGATTTCTTGCTAGGTAAACAAGTGGTTTCCTGTTTTGCCAGAGGCAAGTGGATTAGGATTCCTCTACTGAGACCTATGCCTGGCTTTCCTACTGTCTATGCTGTGGTACCTAAAGTATGAATTTGAGTGTCCTAGGCTTCCTGGAGTTTGACAGTCAGGACCCAAGTGCTGGGATGGTCTGAACCTTCTATAGTTCAGCTTTCTATCGGCTGTGTCTGGGCCTGATGGCTCAATTTTTCTGGGACTGTACCCTTGTCACTTAAGTCAAGTCCTAAACCCAGCAATAAGGTCAGGTGGTCTTCTGGATACCTTGAGTCCTCTCTGTTTGCTCCTGCACTCAGTAGGCCACCAGCATTCTGCACAGAATATAACTCTTAGTAACTCTCCAAGAACCCAGGTTTGGTCTGTCTGTCCTTTGCATTAGAGTGTGATGCACCTGGAGGCAGGTTAGAGCTCATGAGTCTTCCAGTTCTCTATGGATGACGCCTGCAGGACCTGTTTGCAGTGACTGGATGGTGATGAGGCTACATTTTCAGCATTGTTACCTGTACAGTGAAGAGAAGCACCACCTCCACTTGACATTCCTTGATCCCTAGTAGCTATTCTCCTCTCCTCTCTTCTCCTCTTCCTTCCCCTTCCTTTCCCTCCCCTTCCCTCCCCTCCCTTCCCCTTTCCTCCCCTCCTGCCTCTGCCTCTGCCTCCCAAGTGCTGGGATTAAAGGTCTGTGCCACCATACCTGGTCCAGTTCTTTTCTTAATCTGCCCTTTGACCTAACATCCTTGCCCCTGATATGAGTTGATTCTGGACATAATCCTCCCAGTCAGCACCATCCCAAGTGAGTCCTGGGATGCAGGATGGTTGTGCCAGCCACCTGCAAGTACAGCGTGGGCATCTACACATGGTTGTAACTCATCTGCTCACAACGGATACTAGGGCTCTGTGGACACTTGACATATGACATTCGTGAGAAGAGGATTAAAGTGTGCATGTCGAGCATGTCATGTCCACTGAGTAGTGTAAGCACCAAACAAATATTACCCACTACAAAAGTATCAGTCATAAAACCATAGTCCAAAATTTTAAGCCTTCACATAAAAAACATTCTAAAATCATACAGAGTAGCCAACTATTTTTTCCCTCTCTGTAGCTAGCAAGTTGTCTTGAATCCTATTTTCCAAATGAACAATTCTTTCCAGACCCAGACTGGAAAGTTCTATCAGTGCTGAAACACCCTTTCTTAAAACCCTGGTTGTCTCTGTCTTTTTTTTTTAAACCATGGCCACAAAAGAAACTTTATGGAGGATATTGTCCACATTTTTCAAGTTGATGTAACTATAATTCCTTGCTGAGAAACTTTCGGTTAGACAAAGGAGAGTTTCTTAAGCTGTTTAGGCAGGAGGGGGTGTTGGTAACATTCTCTACCCCACTTGGGATTGTGCAACATGTGTGGACAGCCTGGGTATAGGAGGTAAAGAGGGTGCTGGGATTAGTTAGGGTTCAGAGAGATGGAAGAAAGGCTAGAGAGACAGTTTGGTTGGTTATGTGCTTGCTGTGTTTATTTAGACCTTGTTTCTGATCCCCAGCACCACGTAAGAAGCTGAATGTGGTGGTGTGTACCCAGTGTGCAACACTGGGGAGGCAGAGACAGGAGAATACCAGGAGCTGCTGGACAGGTAGTCTTGCTGAATTGGTATGCTTCAGGGCCAGTGAGAGAGCCACTCTCAAAAAAAGTGAAGAGCAATCAAGAAAGACATTTGACACTGACCTCTGACTTCTACACACATTCACACAAATGCACATGACACCATGCATACACATATGCAAGCATATACCATGCAACACATGCATACAAAATAAAAGAGAAGACTGGAAGAGTCTGCGAGAGAGAGAGAGTGGGCATACAGATATCAGTGGGCTCACTGACTTTAAGGCATGCACACCTATGATTGTAGAGGCTTGGCAGGTCCAAAATCTCAAGTCAAGTGAGAATCAGCAACAGATGTGTCTGCTGGCAGTTTCTCTTGCTTTGGGGATGTCAGTCTTTCCAGGAAAGTCTTCAATTGATTGGGTAAGGATCATACACACTGTAGAAGGCAATCTGCGCCTGTTAGAGTCTACTATTTCATTATTAACCTCATCTAAAACTTAGCTTCACCAGGCTGATGAGATGGCTTAGTGGGTAAAGGTGCTTGCTGTCATGACTTCAAGTATGTAATTGTGAAGGGTAAGGTTAAATGAGTGAGCCAATTAAAGGAAAACACTATGAAAATAATAATAATAAAGGAGGTATGCAGATACAAAGGTTAAAAGCCAGCAGATGAATGTGACAGTGTGAGAGTATTGGCCTAGATCAGGACCACCTTGATCAGAGGGTTAAGAGTTAAAAGTATCCTAAATCCCTGGGCTCCACACGGAGGGCTTTAGTTTAGCTGCCTAAACACTACCCCCAGAGAGCAGAAATCCAGGACTTTGCTTTTATTTCTCAGTGCTCCATGTGGGAACAAAACCTATTCAGCAGCTCAGTCCCATAACCAGGTTGAGTCCTATCCTCAGGAGAAGCTGCTCCACCCTTCAGCTTGAAACCTAACCTGCCTGTGAACAAACATGCTGCCACCCAGGCAGTGACTGCTCATATCCCAGGGACACAAAGACCAACACAAAAGCTGCACTGGAGTCTGGGCCTTGCATTGTTACCTTAGCTCTGCCACTAAGTGTGCCTAGGAACAGTGACACCACCAAGGAGAGTCCCCATGGTTAACAGCTGCAGACTCCTCTTGTCTGGCAGGCACCAGGCCAAGTGCTTCAAATGCCACACATTACACAGCAATCCTACCTGACAAGTGTTATTATTAGCCTCCTTTTACAGACAAAGAACTGGAAGATAGTAAGGTTAATAACCTACTCCAGGTTACAGAGCTATTGTTTGACTCAAGGTCACCTTGGGCCTTACTAGTATTTGTCCAGCCAAGGTAAATCCTTATGCAGACACTGTTTTGAGATAGGGTCTCACTATGTAGACCAGGCTGGCCTGGAACTCAGAGATTTGCCTGCCTCTGTCTCCTGAGTGCGGTATTAAAGTCATCAACACCACATCCCCCAACAAGAATAACATTTAGTGGTACATGGAAATGACATGAACTCAAATTCCATGGCCCATTTAGTTTTACTGGAGATGGCCACGCCCATTCATTTACCTATTATCTCTGACCACTCTTATGCGAGGTATTTAACAGAGACCATATAGCCTTCCTAAGCCTTGAGGATTGACTATGTGGTCATTTGTGGAGTAAGTCTGGTCGAGTACACCCTGTCAATCGATGCAAAAGTCCGCCGAGGCTCCTTGTTCTTTTTCGTCAAGAGTGGGCAGGGGAGCTCATTATAAACAAGATAGCTGGCTCATTTCTGACAAGTTCTGGGTTCGCTGCTGACTTCCTATTGTAATACCACCCTGCCCCTCTGTGCCTTGTAGTGGGGGCGCCTTTGTGTTTCATCACAGATGGGGATGGGAGAGATAGGACTGCACTAGTCAGCAGTAGACAGAGAACGATACCATCTTTTCTAACCCAGCCTAATGTCTACAACATGGCCTAGCCTATGGGTTTCTAGTCCATCTGCTCCAAAGGAAACTCAGAGCCCTGATCCTGATCATTTACTTCTGATTCCTGTCTACGGGCCCATGGGTAGGCTTTGGAAACCCAAGGACAGCTCTAACCTGTGTGGGTGTGTGTCCCCTTCCTCTCTCCTCAAATAGCCTGGCTCACTGGCTATGCTCTCCTTTAATCTACAGTAAACCTTCTCCTCCACCATGCTTAGGAGCAGTCATGTCCTTCCTTTTTTTTTCTTTTCTTTTTCTTTCATTCCTCCATTCACCTTCTGGTAGATGCTGAGACAATAGGAAAGGAAGGGATAGATAGCTCCTGACCTCAAGTCCAGCCCAGCTTGAGGGCAGACTTGCAGGGATAGTGGTGCATCAGTATGGTGGAGGTGGAAACAGTAAATTACAGTAAGGCACTCTGCAGAACTGGCTTTCTTACAACCACTCTCAAGCAAGAGAGCTTAAGTTTACAAACCAAAGCTCCCAGAAAAGCTACACAAGGCTGAATGCCTACAACTTTGTGATTGTGGAGAGTGGAAATGTTGCAGATCTCAAGACCAATTAATAGAAAACTAGTGTCCACCAACCCAAGAGTCATCAGCTAGCACCTGAGACATACAGCAGAGATTTTTGTGGTAATCTAAATGCCTGATTTCTGGCTTGCTCTTGTTCTGCAGCAACAACAACAACAAAATATATCATGAAACCATTTCCCACATTGGAACATGTTATTTGGGGTGACATATTCTGGATCACAGCAATTCATATTTGGCTCAGGGATAAACTATCTCTGATTTCCCTTGAGGTGAGAGCTGTGTTGTGCCTCTGGGAAGCACAGGGACAAGAGAGAGAAAAAAAAAGCAGAGATTGGAGCAGGAGTTAGGAAAGGCTTCAGGGAAGAAGTGATGGTGCCCATGCTCTAAGGGATGAGCCCAGCTCACATAGAAACAGACCAGCAAACATTAAGGTGTCTGTGAATTGTGAGGCCAGTAAGGTCCTGATTAGCACCATTTAGTGACATTGCCTCTTATGCTGACCATACAAGACTCTCCTCTCAGGGCATGAGGTCAGACCCGAGAAGACACCATTTTATTCCTGTATCAAGGAGGGGCCTAGATTACAGGAACACAAGCAGCTAACACCTGGCTGCCGATCATCACAGCCAGCCAGGCCCACTGTACAGGTGCAAGGTCTTTAATACTTGTAAGCTGGTGGGGGGAGGACTGCTTAAGTTCATAAATTCCAGGCCAATCTGGGCAATATTGAGACTGTCTCAGACAGACAGACAGACAGACAGACAGACAGACAGACACACACACACTTTCAATCTCCAGTACTTCTGTCTACATATGGATGAGTATGGAACACTCATATTGCTATTCAAAGTAGGGTTCTCTATGTAGTGCAGGCTGGACTTGATCTCAAAATATTCCTGCTTCAGCCTCCTGAGTGCTGGGATTATAGGCCTGCTCCACCACACCCGGCTTTTACAGCCCCAGAAGGCCTGCTTCAGTTGTATTATCAATTCACTGGGCTTTTGGGTCTCAGTCATCACCATTTTCCCTTTGTAGAACTCAGTCCCTCCCCTCAGTAACAGGACTGTGCAGATTGGTAGTTTTGTTTTGAGACAGGGTCTTTCTGTGAAGCTCATACTGCCCTGAAACTAGTCCGGATAGCCTGGGATTTGGTGACAATCCTCCTGTTTTAGTCTCCCAAGTGCTAGGATTACAGACAGGTGTGAGCCACTGCTTCTGGTGCGAGGTTCTAAAATTTGTGGTCTCCCAGCCAACTGTAAAAAGAACTACTGGTAACCCTACAGCTGCCAGCCTGAATCTTGGATGGGTCCAGCCTATTCTGACATGAACCCCAAGGCAGAGAGAGCCCAGCAGTGATATTTAGCCAGTGCGCTGAGGTACTGATATAGCAGCATTCTGCCTGTCCAGAAGTATTTCTTGCTCAAGGAAGGCAATCTTTTAGGGCAGGAAGAGATGTTGAGTTTTGAACAACTTTAAGCATATTGAGCCCAAATAAGCTTATACAGAAAGTCTCAGGACTTTGTGGCTGGCTTTTCAGACCAGACTAATTTGCTTATTTTACATAGAAAGTCTGTGAAGAGGGCTGGCTGCCTTCTCCTTCCAGGTCCCAAACAAGGATTCACGATGGGGCTTTTGTGAAGCACCCGGGTTTCGGACACTAGCAGTCTCTTGCAGAGAGCTGACGAGAACCTCAAAAGAGCCACTAATTGTTGCAGTGGCGGTTACAACACAGAGTTAAGCTAACGACTTCGGGGAAGCCTTGGCTGCCAAGACAGGAAAAATGCAAAGAATGATTTAACTAAAAGATCCAGTCTTCCCAGTCTGGACTCAAGGCGAAACGCCACCAAAAAGAATTTCACAATGCTGTCGGGACCCTTCGGGCAAGAAGGGTGTGTGTGTGTGTGTTCACACCCAGACCACCCATCTCAGGGGAAATGTCGCCGCCTGCCCTCAGCCGGCACCTTCTGACGGACTTAAGCCCCGTAGGTGGTATAAGAGTGACAATGACAAGCGTTAGCCATGTGTCAGCAGTATCCTTAGTGCCTCACGCTTATTAATGCATTTAATGATCAAACAAGTCGAGGAAGGCCGGGCCACTGTCCCTTAACTACAGGCGAGGAACACCACTGGAGCCACGTCACACAAACCCGAGTCTCCCGACCGCGAGGACAGAGGCGCGGCCGAGCCCAGACACCTCGATGTGCCGGAACGTGAGGGGCCGGCGACGGGGAGAATGACCTGAGTGCGGTCAACCCGGGAGGGGCCCTCAGCTTGCGCGCGCCCGGTGGCAGCGCGGCCCAACGCCTGCTCACCACAGCAGTCCCTTTAACCCAAACTTTCTCCCTCTACTCTGACCCCCAGAACGCACGCATTGGCTGAGGCACATCCGCCTGGACCCGCCTTCTCCTCCTACCTACTGGTCACCCCCAGCATCAATCCCCATACGGGGCTTACGATTGGCCCGTGATCTTGTCAATCAGGTGAAACTTAGGAGGCGGAGCCAAGAGCGCCGCGCCAGCCTCGCCGCCCTCCTCCCAGCCCTGACTGGGGACTCCGACAGGTCCCAGGGCCGAGGCCAGAACGGCACACAGGGGCGGGCGGGACTGCGCGCGGCTCCCGGAACTCACCGATCCGCTGTCCCACCGGAGAGCTGAACGGGTTTCCCAGGAGAAAGTCCATTGCCGCGGCTACCGCTGCCACCAACTCCCAGAATCAGGTGACAGCAACCGCCGGCGCCGCCGACCCGTCACGTGACCTGCTGGTCGCCCCGCGGGGAGGGACCTCTGAAGCACAACCACGAGGCCCCGCCCTCTAAGCCACGCCCCTGGAAGCCTTCGGCTCTCTGCGGTGGAATATAGAAGTCTTCACCTGCGGCTACTGGGTCTCTGGCCAGGGAAAGACTTGGGTCAGGTTACACAGGCTCAAGCTCAGGCTCCTATCGTGTCTTAGCCTTTGGTCCTGCAGACCTAGCCCTGAGTGACAGCCTCCTACACACTGTCGGACTCGGACTTTCTTTTTGATGTCTCCCTGCTCCAAGAGCCGCCCTGTGTGTACCCAAGTGCCTGGGGTTTGTGCTCCTTTGAGACAGAGAAAAAACTTGGTCTATGAGCGCCATTATTAAGGCGTGCACCACCACGGTCCAGCTTCATCCTTCCATTTTTTGGCAATGCTGGGGCTCATGCCTTTAATATTAGTTTTATTTTGCTAACTTAGAATTTTTAACATCTTGTATTTCCACTAACTTTTTTTTAACCATGAAAGGTCAAATTTCCATATATTCAATGCTCATAATATTACCAAACATTCACTTTAGGCAGGCTGGCTTTAGACTCAGAGACAGAGAGGTAATGTCACCTTTTTATTTTATTTTATTTTTTAACAGACAAGACTCTGGAAGCTCCTGGAACCATAAACTGTATGTTTTCAGCATAGGATTTTCATGTAACCCTGACGAAAGACTGATGGATACTTTTTAGGCCAATACCATAATGTACATGGTTTTATTTGCCAAGCATTAGAGCCACAATTATCAGATTCTCTAGTTTTACAATATGCAAGTGATATTTGGGAGCCCGAGACAAACAATAGCTAGGAATATGAAGACTTGACCTCTATTTCAGATTTTGTTTTAAAATTCTTTCATTTTAATTATGTATATGGTATGTATCTCTGTGTGGGTATATGTACTTGTGTGCTAGTGCCTAAAGAGGCTAGAGAGGGTGTCTCATACTCTGGAGCTGGGATCTAACTTGGGTCCTTTGCAAGAGCAGAAAGTACTCTTAACCGCTGAACTATCTCTCCAGCCTCCGTCCACTTGTAGAAAAAAATTAGGGTAGAAAAGAGTGAATGACAGGTTTTATAATTTTATAGCAACTGTAATTAACCCAATTAGGGAAAAGACAGCTAAGACTGGACTACAAATATTAAAAATGAGATCTTTAATATAAGTACAAAATTTTGTTTCTTTATACAACTGCAGTATGATTTGCATCAAACCACTAGGATTTATTTAAAAAACAAAATAAAACAATGATATAAAAACAGCAAGAGGGCCTGAATCCAAAGTTTTTCCTCTAATAGTACCAAATACCACAAGTTACAGATTATTATACAAATGTATACAAATCTTTAATACAAATACAGTAGGGCTAGGCTCCAGAGGAAAACAAACACGCAAAGGCCGGTTCTCACCAGGAGGTCACTGCTGTCTGTAGCAGTGACAATGGAGGACTGACTGGCTGCTTCCTGCACCATGTGTCTTCTTGGCCTCTCCTCACACCATTTCTCAAAGGAAACTTCTGCAGGTTCAGATGAGGTTCTGACCTGTTAACTCAAATTTAAATTTCTGCTCTTCTTGATTTCAGTTTCCGCATATTCCTGTTTCTTTCTCTACTTGCCAGATTAAATCTCAAAACTGTTCTGAGCCGAGAAAGGGACTGAATGTCCAGAACACCTGTGAGACTCTCAGCTGTGAAGCAGAGCGAGGCTTGGGAAGGAACTAAACAGGATGGCAGCTGGCTACATGGTCCAAGCGTTTACTGTTATGCTGCCCTGTTCCATGTAGGCCAGAGGAAGAAAGCATGGTTACCTCAGCACGGTTTTGGAAGGAAGGGCATCTCACACCAAGTTTCCAAACAACCCTGGAGTGCTCAACTATCTTCTAATGGGGAAGCAGAACAGGTGCTTTGGGAACTGTGACATTCCTATTTCACTTTCCTAACACTATCGAGGGCCATAAAGCTCCTTTTTGAATCATAACACCTTAACATATGGATGACCCGGAGCTTTTAGGCAGACACAAAGAAATGACAAGTCTGTGTGCTCCACATGCTACTGCTGGTGGAGGCTTGTTATTAAATTATATATACAGAAATTTACAGGATAAATTAAAATCTAAAAATTCTAAATAGTTAAATACACATAATTAAAATGTACGTTCACACACAGTTATATTGATATAACCAACTGAGAACTGATGACTCCTTTGTGACCCATATGTATGTGGGATACAGAGCACAATCTGCCTGCCAGGGGAACCAGAGCCAAGAAGCAGAAGATCTCTCAGGATTTGGTGGTTAACCAATGCTGCCAATGAAAGATACCAGCTTTGGTTTTTACAGATCATGCTTTCTTGGCCAGCCAAAGCAGGCACCAACAGTTTTGACCTCTCCAAAATATTTCTCTGCTGCTAAGAATCACATGACCGCAGTACCAACAGTTACAATAAAACTGGAGACACAGATACCTGCTTAGTAGGAATTGGACTGAGTCCCCTATCAGTCCAACTAAGCCATCTATCTCCAACTCTCCCGGGTCACTTTGAGTCAAACAGTTTGTAGTCAGCTGGCATCCTCCCATAATCTTTACTGTATTTCCAATTATAAGACAGGTAAGGCAAATGGTCAGTGATGGGTCTGGAGGTACAAGCAAGCTTGGAAAAAAATCACATTTTAGCTGTCTATAATGAGATACACATGGCACCCAGAATAAGCCCCTATTCCCCAAGTTACACTGATTTTTAAGGCAGATATTTTTCACACAAGAAATAATCCCAAGTCCACATTCATGCCAAGGTCCTTTTTAGCTGAACCCTTGCCATTTCATAAAATTATTAAAAGCAAAGTAGTTATAATCCTACATATATACTGTACATTATATATATATATGTATATATAGATATAAAAATTTAAAACCTACACCCAGAGATCAGTGGAGGATCGGGAACAGTCATATATACATAAACTAGTAAAGGGGTAGACAGGTTTTTTGTCCCAGGCTTCTTGAAGGTCACAGTCCAGGCATGATGTATGCAATGTTGTCCAGAGTGTTTGACTGCAAAAAGGAGAAAGGGCTCAATTGCGGCATGCCTCAGTGCGGTCCCTGAGACATGTTATGTTCAGGGAGAGATGGGAAAGTGGGCTAGGCATGCTGCTGTCAGCTACGCCAGGAGCTTCTTTGCTTATGCCTCACCTTAGAGCCAGCAGCAGGAAGAAGTCCCTCTACTGCCTTTTGAGTTGGAGCTCCATAAGGACTAGACTACACTGCTTCTCTCTAAAGTACTGTTGTGGAAATGGCATGTTCTGAGGGACAATAATATGTGACAGATGTGCCACGTGCCACCAAGCCTCAGGGGCAGTGCTTGGTGTGCTCATTAAGGAGGTTTTTTGGCTCCAAAAGGCCCCAGTCTTAAAAAAGTTAAGGAAAACAACAACAAACTCACCAAAACCTGTTTGGGACAGCCATTCAATTCAGGTAGTTGTGTGGTCAAGCATGCCAAAGGGCCAAGAGCACAGATAATGGAATCCAGGAGCACTGACAAGCTGCCGGACACTGCTACCATGCCCTGCAAGAAAAGCAGATGGCAACTGAGTTGCACCTTAGTTTCTCTTCCTGCTCAACTCTCTCCTGTTTGTAAGGTCTTGTTCCTCTTTTCTACCTTCCTGATAAAGCAGAGCAACAGAAGGCACTGTGGATAGTCAGCAGAGGATCTGTGAGAGGCTGGACACACAGGCTACTGAAATTCACCTACATGCAATCAATAAGTGCTAAGTTTCTGTTACTTCCCTACATCACTACTGTACCTTCTCTCCTCAGTGCTGGTTTCTTTACTTACAATCTAAAACAAATTTTCTCAGAAGGTCAAGAAAAAACTTTACCCTTCCCGCCCCGGAAAAAAAAAAAGCCTACTCAAAAACCCTCTGCAGTCCTAGAATAGGACACTACAAATACTTCTGTGTACTTGGCTTAGATGCCTGCCTTCTCTTCCCACCTCAATAGTAAGTAGAAGATTCTTCTAAAGATCTGCTTAAAATAGGCTGAAGCCTAAAGCCTCAGTGGCCCTTCTTCCATCTTCCTCCCCCTTCCCAAGGTGGAAAACCAGGCAGCTGCTGCCTTCTGTTCACAGCGTCTCCTCAGCTATCCACCCACTCCCTTTCACCAGGCCTTTGACTCGCATAACCTAGTACAATGCTTCCTGTCTCTCCTTTGGAGACAGGGACTCACTTTTTAGCTAAGGCTGGCCCAGAACTCAAGTTTTTTTTGTTTTTTTTTTTAAAAAAACTATATTTTTCTTTTAAGCATTTTGGTGTTTTGCCCATATGTGTGTCTGTGTGAGGGTGTCAGATCCTGGAGTCACAGAAATGGTGAGATGCCGTGTGACACTGTTCTGTGACAGCCACAATAGCTTAGGAGAGCAACACGAGGAGGGAAGGCCAGGTGGGCACTGTTTCTGGTATTAAGAGTTGTATAAAATTGTGATGAGGCTCAGGTATTCAATGCCTACACTAAGGAACTATGTAAATCAATGCTCCTGAAAGTGTGGTATGCAATTTCAGGCGGCATACATATGGACTTTAACTATTTTAATAGTTACAAACCCACTATGCTGTTCACTACTGGAGAGATGGTTCAGGAATTAAGAGCACAGGCTGCTCTTCTAGAAGACTTGGGTTCCCAGCACCCATGTGGTAGCTCACAACCACCTCTAACTCCCTCCAGCTTCAGGGGAGTGGAATCCTCTTGGCCTCCATGGTCACTGCACACTTGGACCTCAATTACACTCATAGACATACACCTTTGGGAAACCAAATGAGTACTAATGGACTTCGAGTTTCTTTTCTTTTCCTTTTTAAAATATTTATTTATTTATCATACACACACACACACACACACACACACACACACACACACACACACACACACTGTTCTGACTGCATGTATGCCTGAAGGCCAGAAGAGGGCACCAGATCTCATTTTGGATGGTTGTGAACCACCATAGAGTTGGTGGAATTGAACTCAAAGACCTCCGGAAGAGCAGTCAGTGTTTTTAACCGCTGAGCCATCTCTCCAGCCCCAGGCTTTGAGTTTCTTTCTGGGGTAATGATAATGTTTTAGTGACAGTGAAGGGCCCAAAACTCTGAAGAGTATTGTCACTAAATCCTGCACTGTAAAAGGTGAACTTTTGGAATGTGAATCATATTTTTAATAAAGCTGTTACAAACGATAAGTGGACAACAGAATCTATACTCTTTCTGGTTATGGTAACCTCTCCTCATCTGCAGTTCCCCTTTCCATGGTTGTAGTTACTCAGGTTTTTTGGATGTTTCTTTTCCAGACAGTGTTATGTTATGTACTGTAGTCTGGCTTCAAATTTGTCATCCTCCTGCCTTAGCCTCCCAATTTCTGGGGTTACAGACATGCCCACCACTCAGCCTCAATTCCCAATTCTAAACTGCATACATGCTGTTGGAATGGCATGCTATGTGGACTGTGAGTTAACTGTAGTTAGCACGTCAATGCTGAATGATACCAGATCAACTACTGTACACAGGGGTAAGTGCTAGCTGTGGGTATGGTCATGTAGCTGGGTGTCTGTTTCCTGCAGTGTACGCACAAACTCTCAAAGCACGTGTGCATGCTTCTGACTGTTTATTATATAAAATTACCTTCCAATTTGACTGTAGTAAGCATCCTAAGACAGTCAACAGACATTGTAAATTCTTGGAATAATCTCATAGAACTCAAAAATATTTATTTGCCAGGTGGGTGAAGGTAGCGCACGCCTTTAATCCCAGCACTCCAGAAGCAGAGACAGGTGGATCTCTAAGGTCAAGGCCAGCCTGGTCTACAGTATGAGTACCAGGACAGTTGGGCTGTTACACAGAAAAACCCCCGTCTTAGAAAACAAAAGAAAATATTTTCAAACAAAAAGTTAGTATTTTGGAAAATCTGGATAATGAATGGTGCTTAAAACTGTTTTACTTGCAACTTTTTAGAAAATATAATGGTTAAATGTGAAAATTCAATAATGATAACATCATTTTATTGGAAATAGTTTTTTACCTACTTGGGTATTTGAGCATGTATGAGAAAGCCCACATTCTTTCACCACCTGCTGAATTTTTAGAAACTAGCCAAAGAACTCAGATGTAGATTCAACTCCTAGAGCTTTGAATGATAATTTAACATTTGCCTAAAAACTAGTCATTAGCTTCTATATTTCTGCACTGACTTTCTAACTTAAAAATGGTTTAATAGCAAACAATAATTCATTTGCTAAAATGTCTCAGAGGTGAGCACTGAACTGCCACTTAGTTAGCTGAGGGGCAGATGGGTTAGAAATGAGCACTTTCAGAGGACAACCCGAGTACATAGCACTGCACCATTTATCGTTTACATTCTTTTCTTCTTTTAATTGTAATCGAAGCAACAAAAGATTGTACTTTTATGTGTGAAAGTGTATTGCCCACCTATATTCTGTGCACTTTGTGTGCATAGCTAGAGAGGGTGTCTGGATCCCCTGGGACTAGAGTCAGGATAGCACCCATGTGAGCTGACAGCTGTCCACAACTCTAGTTCCAGGCAGCCTCCTCTTCCTGCAGTTGTGCTCTTATTCCAGCCCCTTTCTCTCTCTTTTTTAATTTTTTTGAGACAAGGTCTCTCTATGTAGCTCTGGGTGCCCTGGAACTCACTGTGTACAGCAGGCTGGCTTCAAATTCGCAGGAATCTGCCTGTCTCTGCCTCCTGAGTTCTGGGATTAAAGGTGAGTGAATCTCAATTCTTTTGAGATTGTAATATAATTACATCATTTCCCCCTTTCCTTTCCTTCCACCAAACCCTCCCAACATTCCCCTCTTTGCTCTCTTTCAGATTCATGCCACTTTTATCATTAACTGTTGTTACACATGTGGGGATGTCATGTGTGTAGTTTTCTCCAAAACACATAAATACAAATTGCACAGCCTATATGTTGCTTGTATATATGCTTTCAGGCTGACCGTTTGGTATTGGATAATCAATTGGTGTGCTCTTCCCTGGGGAAGACTATTTATTCTGCTCTCAGCACCCCTTCGCTGCCTGTAGGTCTTTCTATAAGATCGAGCCCTGTGAGCTTTTTCCTAGGACTCTTTCTTTCTCATGCTATACCTCTAGTTGGCTTCAAACTTGTGATTATCTTCCTGCTTCTAGCTCCTGAATGCTGGGATTTTCAGAGCATGATGGGAACTCTTCTTATCCCTGTATAATCTTGTCTGAGCATTCAGAAATGCAGAAACTGCATTAAACAATCCCAGCTCTCAGAAGCTGCAAGGGTGTCCACTAATTTTTCCACTGCATTTTAATTCACTTGGGTTTATTTTTTTGAGACAGGATTTCAGTCTGTGGTCTAGGGTACAGCAATTCTCCTGCTTCAGTCTCCCAAATTCTGGGATTATTAGGCTGTGTAGCTTCCACTTAATTTTTTTAAAGAAATTATTTTATATGTATGGGTGTTTTACCCATATGTATGTCTGTACACCACATGCATACAGTGCCTAAGGAGGCCAGAAGAGGGCTCCAGATTTCCCAGAACTAGAGTTGTAAGCAGTTGTGAGCTACTTGTGGGTGCTGGGTTTTGAATCCTGGTCTTTGGGAAGAGCAGCCAGTGTTCTTAACTACAGGGACATCTCTCTAGTTCTTCCACTGAACTTTTAAAGACTAAAACCCAGCTACAGGGTATCATGACTTCTCTTAATGCTGTTTATAAAGAATGGTATAATGATATAACTCTGAGAGCCAGTAGTCAGACTCTGATCTTTAGATAGCTTTTCACTATACCATGGGTACTTGGCACAGTTTTGCATAAAGTAGTTGCTCACTAAATGAAGAAATGGATCTAAATGGCATAGGAAACAGGAATCCTGCTAGTGAGTGCTATGCTTACCTCTGTCTCCTGCAGGCGGTGTCCAATGAGGCTGAGGGACTCTCCCAACAACTGGAGATGAGCAGCAACATCAATGGGCTCTGTTTCAGGGGCTTTGGCTGGTGAGGCTGGCAAAAGCATTGTGGTGGGTGGGGACTTCTTCTGGGGTGACAGTATTCCCACAGAAGAAGCTGAGAACAGAGGGATAAAAATTTGTCTATGGCCTTCAACATCACAAAAAATGACAATTTCTGTCTTAAAAAACTATACCAGATGGAGGCCGAAGATGGCTCAGAGGTTAAGAGCATTGGCTGCTCTTCTAGAGGTCCTGAGTTCAATTTCCAGAAGCCACATGGTGGCTCACAACCATCTTATAATGAGATCCGATGCCCTCTTCTGGTGTGCTGGCATGCATGCAGACAGCAACAGTGTATACATAATAAATAAATATTAAAAAACAAAACAAAACTATACAAGGCATTAATTAACTTATGTTTGTGAGTTAAAATTAGTTTGACTTTGTTTGTTTCGAGACAGGGTTTCACTGTGCAGCTTTGGAGTCTGTCCTATTATGCGCACTGCAGGTTAGAATGGTCTTGAACTCACAGAGATCCACCTGTCTCTGCCTCCCAGTACCAGGATTAAAGGCATGGACTACCACTGTCTGGCTACTTGACTACTTTTGTGTGATCCTTGAGATAAGAACAGTTTTGCTTAAAAAATGTTTTATTTATATTTATTTTATGTGTATGAAGTGTTTGCCTAACATGCAGGTCTATGTACCTACATGTGTGCAGTGCCCAGAGGCCAGAAAAGGAACTGGAGTTATTGTCAGTAGTGAGCAAGGTTGAGGCTGGGGTTTGAACCCTAGTCCTTTGCAAGAACAGCTAGTGCTTTTAACTGCTGAACCATCTCTCCAGCCCCTAGTTGCATACATTTAAAGCGTTGCAAGAAAAACAAGCAAATAAACAAACAAAAATGAAGGTATGACTGGGAATGCACTTAGTATACTAAGGTTGTAATGTCGACTTTCTGGATCCTTTTTGCTTTTTTAAAGACAGAGTTTCAGTGTGGTCCAGACTAGTCTACAATTTGCTCTGTAGCTCAGGCTTTGAACTTGTCACTCTCCTGCTTGCTGGATTACATGCAAGCAGAAGGCCCCTGCCCTGGTTTACTTTCTGCATTTTTACAGCAAAGTCTCTGACTTCTTACAGCTTCTAAATCTGAACTTCTTTTATGTAGCCTGTCAAGGCTTACTTCTATTATAAGCTGTTTGCTCTCCCAACTTCCTAGCAAAGAAGCAGAATTCACAGGGCATTAGAGAAAATCCATTCAAAGCAGAAGAGAGAAGTGACTGTACCTCTGGCTTTCCCGGCACCTTCCGCACTGGATGCTTTTCTCTTCACAGTCGTGGCTTCGGCTTTGTTCTGTTTGTGCTGCAGATATTGAGCCTTTTGCTTCCAGATCTGCAACAGATTAGCCACACAAAATTTAAAAAGAAAGGCAAAAGAGGAAGCAGAAAGCGAGCAAAGAGCTGGGAGAAGTTGGAGAGAGAACAAACAGTAACTCAGGATCTTAGGTCACTCAAGTGGGTTCAAGCTGATCTTAAATGCAGGCCTATAAACATCCACTCTTTAGTGCTGAGGGTCAAGTGGCAGTACCGTTAGAATACTCTAAGGTTAAACGCAGATCACACAGCAAACACCTGGCTCAGTATAATGACCACATGGCTAACCACTTCCTCTAACCTGCCTGGCAGTGGAAAACAGCAAGTTATCAAGAATAATCTGGGTGGAAAAGAGCTGTATTCTAAAAAAGTCACTCTTTAAAGGAAGAATTGCAATTCTAGCTCCCACACTACCTTTGTACCAAATGACAGGGATGCAACTGCACGTGATTTAGATGTGCTATCATTGTTTTATTGGCTCTTTTATTTTCCTTAAAAAAAAAAAACCAACAACAAAACAGACTTGTTCAAGGCCCAAGCTGGCCTAGAACCCACAACTTTCATGCTAAGTGCTAAGATTACAGGCATGAGTGACCATACCCAGAAGTCTTATTAGCTTCTTGATAAGAGAATACATTGCTAATGGCTAATGAGAATGGAGTCTCAGAGTTTGGCTAAGGGAATCCCATGCTTTTCTTATTTAGAGTGAGGATCATCAGTCCCAAGACCATGGGCAATTGGCATTTGCAGTAGGGTGCTGTGATTTTAGATTTTTAAAAAATATTTTAATCAACTTTTTGTTTTACTTAAATACAGTTTTTGGGGAAAAGTAGACAGCAGTAGAAAAAGGCAATCTCCTTACAGCAAGAAAAGCCTGGCTTAACAGTGACCATATCCTCTGCCAGCCACTTCTATGGCTTCAGTGTTGTGTTGCAATGGGATGCTTCTGTACACTGTAAATATGTATTTTTCCCACTGGTAAATAATAAAAAGCTGTTTGACCAATAGCCAGGCAAGATAGTGTTAGGTTGAACAATCAAACTGAAGACATGGATGAGAAGGGGCGGAGTGGAGAAAGAGGCAAGCAGCACGCAAGAATCAACATTACAGTAGACCAATAAAAGCTAAGGCCACGCAGCAATATACATAGGTTAAGAGAAATGGGTAATTTAAATGTAAGTGCTAGTTAGTAATAAGCCTGAACTACAGGTCAAAGAGTTTGTAATTAATATAAGTTTCTGTGTGATTATTTGGGAGCGTGCAGTCAGGAAATGAAAGTGCCACCTCCATTTACATTGTATGGCTGGCTGGCAAGATTAACGAAAACTAGGCAAGAAAACAGACTTACCAGTTTGTCTTTTTCTGGCAACTGCTTCCATACTTCGGCCAGTTTTTTACTAAGTTCCCCAAAATCTGATACAAAAGAGTTAAAACAAAACAAAACAAATAAACAAACAAAAAAAGCACTGTAAGAAAACAGAAGACTGGGGAAGCAGAAACTGGAAAAGGGTTTGTTGGAGCAGAGTTCTTTTTCTCCCCCCCCCCCCCCCCCAAGACAGGATTTCTCTGTGTAGTCCTCTGTGTAGTTCTACCCTGGAACTCACTTTGTGGACCAGGCTGGCCTCAAATTCAGAGACCCCCTTGCCTCTGCTTCTCCAGAGCTGGGATTAAAGGTGTGCCCCACCATGCCTGGCAATGTCTACTTTTCCACAGCACCTTTTTGGCGTGGACAACCACTTTATATATAAGCCCAATGAGACAGAGACATAACATGATTTGTGTAAGGTCAGGGTAGTGTCTGCTCATCTCACTAAGCAACAAAGAGACAAGCATCAACACTACAAAATACATGCAAGGGAGCTCAAGGCCTACACTCTTGGAAATAAGAGACATATTCTGCATAGTTACGTGCACTGATGCATTGGTTTTTTGTTGTTGTTGTTTGTTTCTTTTAAGACAAGACCTTGATATAACTGCCCAGGTTGGTCTGAGACCTGTGATCTTTTTAGATTAGCCTCCCCAACCCAGGGATTACAGACACGGGGTTGGATCCTATATCTGTTTAATTTATACCTTAAACAAAAGGGGGGGGGGTTCCGGGCCGTGGTGGCGCATGCCTTTAATCCCAGCACTCAGGAGGCAGAGGAAGGTGGATCTCTGTGAGTTTGAGGCTAGCCTGGTCTACAAGAGCTAGTTTCAGGACAGCCAAAGCTAAACAGAGAAACCCTGTCTAAAAAAAACAAAACAAAACAACAACAACAAAAAACATTCAAACAAACAATAACCCCAAACAAAACAGAAAAAAAGAAAAGGAGCACTGACATTAAAAGTGTGTGCCACCACCACCCAGCATATTTCCCTCTTCATTGGTTAGGAAATATATACTGGGACTATGGCTCTATGGACAGAGTGCTTGCCATACAACCACGAGGACCTGAATTTAGATTCCTCAAAACTCATGTAAAAACATAGAGAATCTCAGCACTGTAAAAACACGAGGAACTCTGGAGCCCACTAGCTATATGGCCTAGCAGAATAGATGAGTTCTAGGTTAAGTGAAATACCCTGCCTCAAAAAGAAAGACAAGACCAAGAAAATGGCTCTGAGGATAGACACTCACCTCTAAGCTTGATGAACCTAAGTTTAATCATCGGAAGATACATGTCAGGGAGAACTGTTGTCCTCTAACTTCCACTGTCATACACGTGAGCGTGCGCGCGCACACACACACACCCCTCAATAAGAAGGATCTGGAGAGATGGCACTGCCTGCTCTTCCAGGTCCTGAGTTCAATTCCCAGCAAACACATGGTGGCTCACAACCATCAAGGAATCTGATGCCCTCTTCTGGAATGCAGGCATATATGCAGACAGAGTACTCATACATTAAAAATGAAAAATAAGTAAATAGGATGGAGCCGACATGGTGGCACATACCTTTAATCCCAGAGAGGGAAAAAGGCTCTGTGAGCTGAGGACAGCCTAAAGGGAGTTCCCCAACAAGTAGAGCTACATAACAGAAAACATACAAAATACTTAATAATAACTAAAAATGAGGTGGAAGCAACTGATGAAGACCCCTGATATCATCAATCTCTGGAAAACTCTTTTGTAGGCAGGGTGAGATAAATTATTTGCAGATCTGAGGAATTACAATCTGTTTGAGACAGGGGCTTATTCTGTAGCACAGCCGCCTCAGCCTCCTTGGGACTGCAGGAATGAACAGCCCAAGCTCACCTCAATTTGTATTCTAATGCTGCAAGATAATCCAATTAATTAAATGCACTGCTTCAGAGAGTAGAAAGTAAAAACAAAACAGAACAAAACCCAAAGCTTGGAAAGGTTCTTACCTATACCTGGATGGTCAGCCACAATGGTTACTCGGTACTCTTTACAGAACACCTGGTAGGCAGACATGTTCTTTTTTTTCGGCTAGTGCCACAAAGAAAACAGAATAGGGCAAAAGATGATTAGGACACAAGTTATATATTTTCTATATTCTTCAGCCACAAAAGAGTTATATTCTATGATTTTTCAGAAAATCTGTATTCAAGCCAATTCAGCAAGGGAAATACGAGATTCCTTCTCATATTTTATAACTCTCCCCTGAGGGTTATACTGTTGAATGGTCTTACCTGGAAAAGGACATTAAATATCTATCCAAACCTCCCACTTGAGGATGAAAAACAGCAAACAGAAACAGAGATTTGCTGAAGGTCACGCCTGAGTGGGTAGTGTTAGCCCCAGAAGGACTACGGAGCAGAGTGGCTACCACGGGCCAAGGAGACAGCAAAGCTTCCTCACAGAAAATGGAGCAGTATCACCCTATAAGGGTGTCCTAATAAAGATGTTTTCAAAGGGTCTTTTCTCAACAAAATACCTCAAGAAACAACAACAACAACAACAACAAACAAACAAACAAACAAAAAACCAAACAAAAAAGAAAGAAACAACAAAAAACCAAACCAAAGAACAGGTAAAAATAAATAAGCAGATAAAACCCTCTCACTTTCTTAATCTAGATGTTTCAAAATCTGATAATCCTAAAAGGTCTTTGTGGTCTTATAGTTAGTATAAGGATACAACCCAACAATACAAAGCCACTGGCAACTTGTTTGCCTTAAGAGTCTGACTTGTGACCAAAACCCAAGTAACAACACATCCCTTTGTGTCACTTCACAGAGCTGCTGGTTTGACCAGGAGAAGCCTGACTGTTTTCTTTACTACCTTGGTCACCAACACTCACCTGAGCTATAAATGGTGTGTTTGTTGTGAATCTATGCTGACCTATTTGCATGCCCGAAACGCACTTGAGAAGGAAAAAAAAAAGGTAACTTGTACAAGTCTGTACATTTCTAAATCTTTCTCTCCAGCAGAACCTATCTCACTGCTAAATATTGAAGATATTAGGCATAATCTGCACATGAAACTTTCACCTCATCTAGCCACTTTACAGGCCTTGCAACAGGCATTTTAACAATGTTGTCTCAAACATGGTTCGATACTGTTACTTTCCTCCTAGTCCCAAAGCTACTTAGAGCTTAACATAAACTACCTTCTTAAAATTAATCATAGTTTTTGGTCAATATCCAAATTCACACATGAAGGAAAAATTCCCCCTATTATAGAGAACTCTATTCATTATAAAGCAAACAAACTGGTATTTATCAAATAATTATACTGGGTATAATAGAATGAATGAGCTTGAATTCCAGATCTTACAGGAAGTTAAGAATATCCGGAGGGGGGAAGAGGATGGAAGAGGAAGAAGACGGGGGAGTGGGTGGGACACAACGTAGGAAACACATGAACTTTGTCTTTAAAGGTCCACCATCTTATACTCAGTTCTGCTACACGGTTGATCTTGAGTAAGCACACAAGAAATGGGTAGCTTTTCTGATATGTGGCAAAAAAGTTTAAACCAGGGTGGGGTGGCTCACATTTGTAATCCCAGGACTCAGTAAGCAGGTGGATTACAGAAGAGTTCTGGGCAAGCCCATTCCTTATTAGAGACCCATTCATTTATAAATATTTACTGAATATCCATCATGTACCAGATGCTGGGAATAATATAGCTAGGATTGAGATGCATAATCTAACAGAGAAGACATACATTTTTTTTGGGGGGGGCAGGGCAATGGTGGCCCCCAATTTGGGAGGCAGCTGAATCTCTTGGAGGTCAAGGTCTGTCTGGTCAACAAGGTAAATTCCAGGACAGTCAGGGCTGCAGAGAAACCCTGACCCAAAACAAACAAACAAACCAACATTTGTTAGAATAAAACACAGAAGTGGAAAGAAGGGTGGTTGTGGCATACCCTTTAATCCCAGCATGGAGGCAGAGGCAGATAGAGCTCTGAGTTGAGGTTAACCTGTTATACAGAGCGAGTTCCAGGACAGCCAGAACTACACTGAGAAACCCTGTCCTGAAAAACTAAAACAACAAAACCCCACTGAATCTGGAGGCCAACAGAGAGATCCTGACCAAACCAAACACCAGTTACACAAATGGTTTCATTTTCCCGAGTTTTAGCTTCTTTAAATAAAATGTAGATGGTTGAAGAGGTAGTGTGAGAGCCAAAATTACATCTTAAGTTTTAATTACTATGCCTGAGAGATCCAAAATAAAATAAAATAAAATCTCTGATCTGCTAAGTCCCTTGCTCAAGGACAGACAGTTCCTGAAATGCTATTGTTTATGGGAGAGAACAAGCCACACAACTTCACTCTTCTAAACAAGCTAGTTTGACCCATCTGTACTAGATTCACAGGCAGGAATATATCAGGATGTATGCTTGCTCCTGATTGGACCTGATGGGGAAAACAGTTATGGATTTTCCTTCCTAAACTGCTGTAAAATTATGACTCCAAGGCCATTTTCCAGGATCCTGGGTATGGATCTGGCCAGAGTGCATTCACCTGGCCAGTATTTAATTAAAGCTTGCTTCAAGGGGCTGGAGAGATGGCTCAGTGGTTAGAGCACTGGCTGCTGCTCCAGAGGACCCAGGTTCAATTCCCAGCACCCAAATGGCAGCTCAAACCCGTCTGTAACTCAGTTCCAGGGAATCTGACATCTTTACACCAATGCACATAAAAATGATTAAATAAAGTTTACTTCAAATTTGGCTCTGGTCTTATTCTCAATTAGTGGGATTAACAGTAGCCAGTGGTGGAGCACTGGCCTAGCATGCAAAGACACACCATTACTCAAAGGTGGAGTTAATCAAGTGTTCCAGACTCCAGCAAGTGCTTAATGTTTTTGTGCAAGTGCTTAATGATGATTTCCAAGATGCCCTCCAAGACTGTGCTCCCTGATGTACATGTCCTTTTGTGAACAAGGTATTGAATAGACACTGGCTCCTATATATTATATTACACAGCAGAGATTTTGCAGTCATAACTAAGGCATCTAATAAGCTGAATCTGAGTCAATCAAAAGGGAAGTTTTTCTGAATGAACCCTTAATTAAAAGAAACAAGACCAAGTTGGGTGTCTGATGGTATACACCTTTAATCCCAACACTCTGGAGGCAGGGGCTGGTGAACCTCTGTGAGCTCCAGGCCAGTCAGAGCTACTTAGTGAGAACTAGTCTTAAAAGAGCAAAACAACAAATGAGACAAACCCATAGTTACCACAAACTGAATCAAAGTTTGAATAAAGAGGTAAAAGACCGAAAAAGAACCAGCATGGTAATAAAAGGGGTGCAAGCAGTACTGACCGGTACAGGAACACACATGCACACTGATGGGACACAGCAGACAGCCCAGAAATAGTTACAGCAATGTGCTCAACTGATCTTTGACAAACAAGGCAACACAACAGAAAAGACAGTATTTTAAATGAACCACTAGATAATTACAAGCTGGGGGAGTGCGGGGCGTGGGGAGGTCACCACTACAACAAAACAAAAAACCCACACACAGACTTTATATCCTTCAAGAGAATTAATTAAAAAAATAGGCTTAAAGATAAACACAAAGCCAAAGACTAGCAAGATGGCTCAGGGGTGGGGGTTGGGCTTGTTGCCAAACCTGAGGACCTGAGCTTAATCCTGGGGCCCACATGATGGGAGGAAAGAACCAATTCCTGCAAGTAGTCTCCCCCACCTCACCCCCTCACTCCCCCCCAAAAAAAACAGTCGTGTAGAACTTCTGAAAAACCTCCGTGACCTGGGGTATTTTAGATAAGATGCCAAAGGCTTAAACCCCAGGGGAAAGAACTGATAAGGACTTCCTTAAAATAAAAAATTAATCTGGGTGTGGTGCTTGTCTCAACTTTTAAAAAAAAAAAAAAATCCACTGTCAAAATCCAAAAACTTCAATTTTTTTGCTTTGCAAAAGGCACTATTAGAAGAATGGAAGTCCACAGATTGCAAAAAGCACTTGCATAAGACCTATCTGATCAGGTACTGTTCTCCAAAGTGCACGAAGAACTCTAAAATCAACAAGTAAATATAAACTGGGTCAAAGAGGCTAAAAGACACCTCACTAGTAAAGATAAAAGGAACACAGATGAAAAAGGATCCACATCATGCTCTCAGAGAAACACGCGTTACACACTGAGACATTATCAGACCACTGACCATACAGGCGGCTCCTTCAAGGATGTGGAGTGGCAGCAGTTCTCAACTGGCAGATGTTTGAAATAATCTTCTTTTTGGATTTGGTAGAAGTGCTGAGACAATTTCAGGTGTTCAGAACTTTAGTAAGGATGGCCACCTACAAAGGAGGAAGCTGGGACACAAGAGCCCACAGACACTGAAGAACAAAGGAAATGCCTTTTCTTGAACACTTTAGAGGGGAGGAGGTGTCTAAACTTAGAGGGAGGAGTTTAAATTTAGCATAATAGTAAAGTCACAAGATTCTATTGTACTGCCCTGTTAGTGGTTGCTGCAGGCTAGGTTAGGGAGGGTACTAGATGAGAGTGGCTGGTCTCCTACAGAGGAATTGCTGTATGCAAGGGGGTGGGGGGGGTGTTTGAAGACTGTTAAGGTGGTTTTTTATAAACTAAATATGCCTCATCATACAGACCTTCACTCTCCTTTGTTATTTACCCACTGGAGCTGAGAGCATCTCTCCACATAAAACAGATGCACAGATGATATCTATAGAAGCTTTTGATCCACAACTGCCCAAACCTGAGAGCAACCCAGGCAGCCTGCATTTGGTGAACAAATGAACTGTGGTACAGAAAACAAAGTACAATTCAAGAGACAAGTTTTGAAAAAGGCAAAATATGGAGACAAAAAAAGGTGAGGTGAACAGGTGAACTGAGAATTCTAGGGTAAAAGTACTTTGTGATGCTATCGCAGCAGAGAGAATATTTTTCACATTCATAGAAGGGACAACACCGACAGCACAAACCTATGTGCACTATGAAGATACGCCAATCTGAGTTTGGATTCATCTATAACAAGTATACTGGTAGGGATGCTGATAGTAGAGGGGCAATGCACGGGTGGGACAGGGAATATATGGTATACGGCCACATTTTCTTCTCAATCTTGCTGTCATTCCAAAAAACTTTACTTATTTTGTTTTGTTTTCTGAGATTGGGTCTCACTAGGTACACAGCCTTGGATGGCCTGTAACTCACTATGTTGACCTGGCTGGCCTCAAACTTGCAGCATTCACCTGCCTCCTGAGGGCTGGAGGCACTAAGCTTTGCCCAAAATTTTAGAAATTTTGCTCTACAAAAGTAGTCTGAAAAGTTTCTTCCCAGGTGTGGTGACTGCTCACTTAGAAGGCTTAAGCAAGAGTATTCCTAGTTCAAGGCCATCCTGGGCTACTGAAGAAAACTATCTCAAAGAACTTAAGAGTAAAAACCATTAATTGACTTCAGTCTTATGAAATTCCAAGAACAGAACCTAGGCTTCCACTCTACAGAACACAGGGATGCTGGTTTAAATCACTATGTTTGTGATAGTCTACAAGTTATGTTGCGGTCGTAATCAAATAGTTCTTCTCATTCCCTCTGTATATTTAAAAGTAGAAGCAGTGGCACCCAGGGAGCCAATACAAACTTTTTAAAAGTAGAAACTGTGGTGGGGGGAGGACTGAGTGAAAATGTTTGACCTACTCGACACAAAACAAGGGAAGCCAAGGACTAACAAAGTTTTCATTTAAATAGTAAAGGTCACTTGCCAAGGTATTACAGACCTTTATTCTCAGCATTTGGGAGACAAAGGCAGACAGATTTCTTGAGTACAGGCCAGCCTGATCTAGTACTGAGTTCCAGGTCACCAGAACTACATAGTGAGACTGTCTGGAAAGTAAATCTACAAACACTCCCTTATTCTGACCAGGCAAACAATCAGGAAGGCTAACAGCACACCTTCCTCTTCCTCAGCTCCTCCAAGTCCAACCCCCAATCTCATTCCAAGCTCTGCAGCAGAGCACCACTGCAGCCCCTCCTCTAGTAGAGCACATAGATCCTCTCCTCCTAGCCCCTCTCCACTCACTCTTTCATCCCAGTTCCCAACTCCAGCAGACACTCCCTGGGAACCAATCCACAAGCCACTCTGACCAGGGAAACAAGTAGGCTAACTGCAGATCTTACGTCTTTCTTCATCTATCCCTGCAAGGCTCACCCCCAGCTTTGAAGTAGACCCCATTCCTAGGGGACTAAGCAGACCCTGGTGGAACACCCCATTTTCCTCATTCCTGTGGAACGTTCCTAGCCCCTCCCAATTCCTGTCAGCTCCTAATATTCAAAAACATAGTTTACATAAAATCCCTAGTTCCCACACCTTTCAGGACCCTAGAAAAATTTCCAATCAGACAACACAGTCACCACACACTCCTAAGAACCAGGAAGAAAATAGAAACCAAGGAACTAAATACCCAGCCAAAATGTACAAGACCAGATGCCAGCACCTAGAATTACAATCTTCCCAAACCCAGATGCCTAGATGCCTGTGTAAAAACAACCAACAACAGCCAGGAAGGTAAGTCTCCTGAGAGCCCAGGAATGCTACCACAGCAGGCCCTGAATATTCCCATATAGCTGAAACACAAGAAAAAGACCTTAAAACAGCCTTTATGAATGACAGAGGTCTTTAAAAGAAATCTATGAAAGAACAAACAGTGAAAAGAAATAAATAAAACAGTTCAAGACCTGAAAGTAGAAACATAATAAAGAAAATCCAAACTGAGGAAATTCTGGAAATGAAAAATTTAGGATCTGAACAGGAACTACAGAGGCAAGCCTCACCAACATAACAAAAGACAAAGAAGAATCTCAGGCATAAAAGACACAATAGAAGAAATATCAGCCGGGCGGTGGTGGTGCACGCCTTTAATCCCAGCACTCGGGAGGCAGAGGCAGGTGGATCTCTGTGAGTTCGAGGCCAGCCTGGTCTACAAGAGCTAGTTCCAGGACAGGCTCCAAAGCTACAGAGAAACCCTGTCTCGAAAAAACAAAAACAAAAACAAACAAACAAACAAAAAGAAGAAATATCAAAGAAAATGTTAAATCCTAAAAACAGAAAATCTGGGACACTATGAAACCAAATCTAAGAATAACAGGAATAGAGGAAGAAAAACCCTGGGCCAAAGGCCTGGAAAATATTTTCAATAAAATCATTTCCCTAACATAAAAAAGGAGATAACAATAAGAAGCTTACAGAACATCAAATAGATTAGAACAGAAAAGAAAGTCCCCCCCCATTACCTAATAATCAAAGCACTAAATATACAGAACAAAGAATACTAAAAGTTGCAATGATAGAAGATCAATGATAAAACGCACACAGACTTACGGGAATTACACCTGAGTTCTCAATGAAGACTCTAAAAGCCTGGACAGATATGCTACATACTCTAAGAGACTGCAGACGCCAGACCAGCAAAACTTTCAATCACAATAGATGGAAGAAATAAGATATTCCAGGATAGAAACAAATTTAAGCAGTAACTATTCCAGCTCTAAAGGTGGCACTAGAATGAAAACTCCAACATAAAGAGGTTAACCACACCCAAGAAAACACCGGGAATAATTAGTCCTAGACCAGCAAACCAGCAAATTAAAAGAGAGGAAGTGTAACGTCCACCACCCTCCATTTCCCCTCCCCCGAAAGTAACAGGAATCAACAAATACTCTTCATTGATAGCTCTCAAAATCAATGGTCTCAATTCCCCAATAAAAAGACACAGACTAAAAGAATGGATGAGAAAACAGGATCCATCCTGCTGCATACAAGATAGGGTTTTGCTATAGCTTTGGAGCCTGTCCTGGAACTAGCTCTTGTAGATCAGGCTGGCCTCGAAATCACAGAATCCGCCTGCCTCTGCCTCCTGAGTACTGGGATTAAAGGAGTGTGCCACCACTGCTTGACTAAGAAAAACAACTTAACATGAAGGATAGCCATCACTTCAGGGTAAAAGGAAGGAAAAAGATATTCCAAGCAAATAGACCTAAGAAGCAAGCTGGTATAGCCATTTTAATATCTGACAAAATAAGACTTCAAACCAAAAATAATTAGAAGAGATAGGGAAGGACACTACATACTCAAAGGAAAAATTCACCAAGAGGACACTGCAATTCTTAACACCTATGCACCAAACACAAGGGGGCATTGTAGTGGTTTAAAAGAAAATGGCCCCCAAAGGGAGTGACACTATTAAGAGGTATAGTTTTGTTGGAGTAGATACAGCCTTGCTGGAGGAAATGTGTCACTGTGGAGGTGGGTTTTGATGTCTCCTATGCTCAAGTCACTCCCAGTGAGACAGTCTACTTCCTGCTGCTTGCATATCAACTTGTAGCAGCTCCAGTTCCAGCACCATGTCTGCTTGCATGCTGCCATGCTCCCACCATAATGATAATGAACTAAATGTCTGAAACTGTAGGCTACCACTGTTTGGGTCCAGGCTTCACCCCAGCCCCTGGCATTCCTATGTCTGGGGAGTCTGAAATGTTAGGGTGGAACTTTCCATTCCAGACTCCACCTCCGAGAAAGGACGTCTAACAGTGGTCCCTCCCCAGAGAGGGTCAAGACCACTCCCACAGGCTATTTAAACTGCCCCCCAGAGACCTAACACATGGTCTTCTTGGTCTTCTTTTCCCCTCTCTGTGGTTTCCTGGTTTTCCTGGAAGGCCACCTGGGAGTGCTGGCATCCATTAAACCTGGGCTTTCCCTAATTCGGTTTGATTTGGTCTGATTTGGATTATTGCATTGGCAGAGAGGTTTATCAGGGCCATAAAATCTTTTCATCCACCTGAAATTAAATGTTTTCCTTTATAAGAGCTGCCATGGTCATGGTGTCTATTTACAGCAATATAAACTCTAAATAAGACAGGCACCCAAGTTAATAAAAAAAAAAAAACCACTATTACAAATCACATATTGACCCTACACACTGATGGTAGAACACTTTAATATCTGACTCTTACCAACAGATAAGTCATCTGGTCAAAAACTGGACAAAGAAATGCTAGACCTAACTAATGTTATAAATCAAATGGTCTTAACATATTTACAGAATATTTCACCCAAACATAAAAGAATATACGTTCTTTCATCACCACATAAAACCTTCTTCAATACTGACCATATACTTGGACATAAAACAAGACTCAACAGATGCAACAAAATTGAAATAACAACCTACATCTTATCTGACCACCATGGATGAAAGCTAAGTATCAACAACAGAAACAACAGAAAGGTTACAAACTCATAGGAATTGAACAACTCACTATTGAACAAAAAATATGTCAAGGCAGAAATTAAGAAAGAAATGAATAAAAGCAGGAGGTGGCAGGTCATGCCTTTAATTCTAGAACTCAGGAGGCAGAGCCACACAGATCTCTGTGAGTTCGAGGCAACTCTGGTCTACAGAGCAAGTTCTAGGACAGCCAGTGCTGTTAAACAGAGAAACCCTGTTTTGAAAAACCAAAGAAAAGATGAAAGAGAGAAAGAAATGAAAGAGTGTCTAGAATTGAATGAAAATATAACACACATTTATGGGAGACAATGAAAGTAGT
The DNA here is from genome assembly GCF_982192425.1 of Myodes glareolus. Lineage (NCBI taxonomy): Eukaryota > Metazoa > Chordata > Mammalia > Rodentia > Cricetidae > Myodes > Myodes glareolus. The sequence goes on along the minus strand of NC_142047.1, from coordinate 2,792,385 downwards.
TCTAAGAGGCAAGATCATAGCACTATGCCTACATAAAAAAATTGGAGAGATCTCACACTAACAACTTAACAACACACCTAAAAGCTCTAGAGTAAAAAGAAGAAATCATATCCAAAAGGAGTAGGTAGCAAGAAATAATCAACTCAGGGATGAAATCAATTAAATAGAAACAAACAAAAACAATATAAAGAATCAATAAAACAAAAAGTTATTTTTTTGAAAAAAATTGACAAACCACTATCCAAATTAACTAAAAGTCAGAAAGAGAATATTCAAATTAACAAAATCAGAAATGAGAGGGAGGCCAAAAACAGACACTGAGGAAATTCAGAGAATCATAAGAACATACTTTAAAAATCTGTACTCTACCAACTTTAAAATCTAACAGAAATGGCTAACTTTGTTGATACATAATACCTACCAAAGTTAAATTGAGATAAAAAATTAATTTACTGAAACAGAAGCCATCATTAAGCCCCCACAAAAGCCTACAGTTAGATGGCTTTAGGATAGAATTCTACCATACTTTCAAAGAATTCATGCCAATATTCCTCAAATTATCTACCATATAACATACTGAAAGAAGAAAACATATGATCATCTCATTAGACGCAGAAAAGGTCTTTGACAAAATCCAACAGTTCATAAAAAAAAATTCCTGGAGATATTAGGGATATACCTAAACATAATAAGGGCAGTTTGCAGTAAACTCATAGCCAACATTAACTGAAATGGAGAGAAGGTAATTCCACTAAAATCAGGAACAAGACAAGTTTGTCCATACTTTGCATACCTATACAAAATAAAACTTCAAGTCTTAGCTAGGGCAATAAGACAATTGAAGGAGATCAGGGGATTACAAATTGGAAAGGAAGAAGCCAAAGTTTCTTTATAGGTAGATAATATGATAGTATACAAAAGCACCTACAAATTTCACCAGGAAACTCCTATAGCTGATAAACACATTCAGTGAGACCGCTGGATACATGATTAAGTCAAAAAATCAGTAGTCTTATATACAAATGATAAATGGACCGAGAAAGAAGTCAGAGAAATAAGACCTTTCACAATACCCTCCAATAATATAAAATATCTTGGGGGTAACTCTAACCAAGCAAGTAATAGACTTGTATGATAAAAAATTTAATGTCTTAGAAGAAAGAAATTGAAGAAGATATCAAAAGGTGGAAAGATCTCCCATGTTCATAGATTGATAGGATTAATATAGTAAAAATGGCCATCCTACCAAAAGCAATCTATAAATTTAATGCAACCTCCATCAATATTCCAACATAATTCTTTACAGATTTTGAAAGGCCAATTTTCAGCTTCATATGGGAACATGCACACACACAAAAACCAGAAAAAACACAACAATTCCAAATGATAAAAGAACTGTGAGAGGTATCAGTATCCCCAAGTTCAAGTTGTACTACAAAGCTATAGTGATTACACAGTATGGTACTGGCACAAAGAAACATTGATCAATGGAATCAAATTGAAGACCCAGACAAAAATCCTTGGACACCTGATATTTGATAAAGAAGCCATAAACACACACTGGAAAAAGAAAGCATCTTCAACAAATGGTGCTAGTCAACTGGACAGCTACATGCAAAAGAATCCAAATAGAAGCATACTTATCATTCTGTATAAAATGCAACTCCAATGTATCAAAGACCTCAACATAAAACTAGGTACACTGAACCTGATAGAAGAGAAAGTAGGGGCCTTGAATGCATTGGCACAGAAGACTTTCTGAACAGAACACAGATAACACAGGTACTAAGATCAACAGCTATTCAAGTGGGACTTAATGAAACTGAGACCAATAGGGGGCTAATATCCAAAATATATTAAGAACTCAAAATAAAAAGTATCAAGAAAACAAATAACCCAATTAAAAAATAGAGCACACACCTTAACAGATTCTCAAGAGAGGAAACACAAATGGCTGAGAAACACTTCAAGAAATATTCAACATCCTTAGTCATCAGGAAAATGCAAATAAAAGCTACTTTTATATTTCATCTCAACCTGTCAGAATGGTGAAGATCAATAAAAGAAGTGAAAGTTCATGCTGGTGAAGATATGGAGTAAGGGGAAAATCATCCATTTGGTGGGAGTGCAAACTAGTACAGCCATGATGAAAGCCAATGTGGTGGTTCTTTAGGAAGATGGGAATTGATTTACCTCAAGTTTTAGCTATACACCACCCAAAGAACATTTCATTTTACCATAGAGATATTTGTTCAACCGTGTTCATTGTGGCTCTATTCATAATATCCAGAAACAGGAAACAATCCGGATGTCCCTCAATAGAAGAATGGATAAAGAAAATGTGGTCCATTTACACAATGGAGTATTATCAGTCATTAAAAATATCACATCATGAAATTCACAGATAAATGGATGGAACTAGAAAAAAAAATCATTCTGCATGAGGTGTCTCAGACCCAGAAAAATAAATATTGTACATGTTTACTCATATGTGGGTATTAGCTGTTAAGTCAATGATAATCAAGCTACAGCCCATAGAACCACAGAGATTAGGGACAGAGTAAGAGATCCAGGTACAGCTAGATCTCATTAGGAAAAGCAAATAGAATAAATTATGGAAGGATGGATGGGAGGCTCAAGTGGGGAGGATAAAGGAAAAGTGGGGTGACCTAGACTGTAATGTTGTAGGGGGGCTCTGGGAGTTTCAGTGGCTTCATTTACTTAGCAAGAGTCTTACATCCCTAAATTAGGAGACTTATTTTAAATTATGTGCACATGTGTCTGTGTATGTGGAGTACCCCTGGAGGACAGAGGTTGTCTGCTTCCTTGGAGCTGAAGTTATAAGCAGTTGGGGGAGCCAAATTCAAGTCCTCCGCAGGGAAGTGTGTGCTCTTAACTGCTGAGCAACTCTCTAGCTTCAATCCTAAATGTGTCTTAACTAAGACCCTTCCTTTTATATGCCATGAAACACATGTGTGCATGCGTGCACAAAACACACACACACACACACAGGCTGTATCAGGGCATTTGTACACGATATATGGGGTTGGGGAGAAGAATCTGAAGACCCTGTCATTCATTCTACCCTATGAATCTATATTTTGTAGAATTATTGGTGTGTGTGGGGAGGTCTGGAGAATTCAGCATTAAAAACACTGCCTATTCTGCCAGAGGACCCTGACTGATTAAGTCCTTAATTCCTTATTCTGGCCTCTGTGGGCAGTAGGGATACAAATGGTGCACAGACATAAATGTCAAGAAAATACCTATACACATAAACTAGTTAAAATAAAACAAAACTAAGGCTCCTGAGCCTATGCCAATGATAGACATCATATAGCACCAAAAAGAAAACTAGGCTACATTAGGAGATATTCTGTAGGCCGAGGATCTACTTATCTTCAAAGTGAAGCCTTCCCAAGGGGTTCTGACAGGAAGTTCTACCTACTACATGAAACTGACATGCTGATTTGGAACCTAGCCATTGTGTAAGATGTACATCCAGTCTGTGGACCTAAAGTTCAGATTTCCAAGTGAAGGGCTGAGCATTTTCTACAGCACAAGCAGTTAGAAATGTAGGAAAGGTGGATGATATTCTCCCACACAAAATGGTTGTATGAGACCTAAATGCAAAAACAGGCAATCCTCCCAGGGGTTGCTAACAAAGCAAACTTAAGAGATGGTAAGCAAATCAAAGATGGATACAGGTACTGAGTCCATAAAATGGTAACACTCTCAAAACTTGGATACTAAGTTACCAGAAACAAAGTACTTGTAACAAGCAAACTCACTAAATATCCTTAGGTACAACGTTACAGGCAGAAGTGGTTTGGTATTTGATGAAGTAAATCACAATAGGAGGTTTCAAAAACCAGCTTCTTGATCTTGTTTAAAAATCCTGTTGAACTTTTTTTGGTTCACACAACCAAGAAACTGATGAAAATCCCTCTTCGTGATGGTAATTTAAGAGTCAGTTTCAACAATGAAACATCATGGGGTTAAGACAAAACAAAGGTTATGAATCTTAAAGTTGGGGGTTTGCAGAGTAGCTGCAAGTAGTAACGTGCTAGCCTGGTCTACAGAGCGAGTTCCAGGACTGACTCCATAGCTAGTGAGAAACCTTGTCTCAAAAACAAAATAAAACAAAGTCTCTATGCTTAACCCAATATATAAAATGAGTGATTAAGCGGTTTTCAAAGTAGATTTTAGGTTTCTGCAGAACAAAGGTGACAACCGACATCTACAGAGCTGAGTTGTATTCTGAATGTATGTGTCTTGGGTTTGGTTTCCTAGCACAGCAAAAATAGAAGAAAACACAACACTAAAATAAGGTGCTCAGTAGCCATGCACAAAAGTTTTATGTATAGTGGAAGGATTATAGGCAGAGTTAAGGCATCTGTGTTGATGATCCTGATCAATCATGACCGATGACTGATAGATAAAAAGAAAGCCTGGCACATGCAGTAAGTAAACAGATAGTAATTCTTACCATTTATTCCTGTTATTCAGCCTTGGTTTAGCCAGAGGAACAACTTATACAGCACTATCCTAGGTTAACTGTATCTTAGAATTTAGTTATCAGTGGATCAATAAGTATGATGGGACCCTCCACCTTCCTGTCCCCCCCAGACAAATAAATAAATGACTATTAATAAGTTTTTTAAAAGAAAACTTCTATCCTAATGTGATTAGCCTTAATTGGAAATCAAGACATTATTATACAACTTCTCTGCTATTTCATAGAAAGCAGGACTCAAAGTAAGTTATAAGTACTTACCAGGCTAATGGCATCTCTTCTTTCCTATTCATATACTAACTTTCTGCACATAATCACCTGGTTTTTATTCTAGTTTCAACTATTTTCCCAAATTCTGGGTTATGCATTCCATTGCTCCCTGACTGGATGATATTTTAACAACTAGCATTTACTGAAAGCTAGCCATAAAGCAAGCTATAGCAAAGACGAAGTTCCTAAAGGTTCCTGGTTCTCAATGTTTAAGTGTTTTTCCGCAGTGCTAGGGGTTGAACCTAAAGGTTTTTTTAAAATATTTATTTATTAATTATATATACAATAGTCTGTGTGTAAGGCTGTAGGCCAGAAGAGGGCACCAGACCCCCTTTCAGATGGTTGTGAGCTACGTGTGGTTGCTGGGAATCGAACTCAGTACCTTTGGAAGAGCAAGCAATGCTCTTAACCTCTGAGCCATCTCTCCAGCCCGAACCTAAAGTTTTTGAGAATGAAAAAGACTGTTACACTGAACTGTGTCCTGAGCCCTTTCCTTGAAGCTTTCGATGTAGTACTTGTTTTGATTTTTATCATAGCAATCCCAGAAAACAACCTTTTTTATAGGCACCATCATGACCCAAAGAAATGTAGGAGCTGCTGAGTCTGGAAATGACCTTGAGATAGTAGCTCCTAACACACCTAAGGCTTGTCACTGAGGCAGCAACACCCCCTTAAAACACCTAAAGCATACCCAAGGCAGACCCCAAGGGAGTTTGCACGAATCATTTTATTTAATAATCCTCAACAGCCCTACGTGAAGTACAGCTGTTACCCTTCACAAGTTACAGAACTTGTCTAACATTACACAGCTTCTGTTGTCAAAATAAATTTTTAAGTTACATTTATCTGGGGGATAATGTATGTCCTGCTGTGTACATGAAAGTCAGAAGACAAGCTGTGTGTGTCATTTCTCTCTTTCCACCCAACCCCTGCCCCTTGGGTCGAACTCGGGTTGTCAGGTTCCTCCATAAGCAACTGTACCAGCTGAGTCATTTCTGGCCTGACCCCACTTCTAAGGACCCACTCACCTATGTTAAATATCCTGATGCTTGTTTCTCAAAATCTCAATGAAAATTACCATCTGTCAAACTAACTATTCTTCTCATCTTTATTCTTCCTATAGTCCACCACAGAATCTAAGGTGAAGTAGGTCACTGAAGTTTTAGCACTCCTACCCAGTGTCCACCCATTTCAGACTGAGGGAGCATACCCAAAGCACCTTTTCTATTTCTGGATGAACTTTTCCCTCAACTTACCTTTTTTATGTGTATGTGTACGTGTGCATGTGCAGGTACACAAAGTCTCCAGAAGATGTCAGATTCCCTGTGCTGGAGCCACCTAGGTAAGGATACTGGGAACCAAGCACAAGTTCCCTGCAAGAGATTCTAGTGTGCTAACCAGCCCCCTCCCTGATTTAGATTTCCCTTTTCAGACATGCATTTATTGACCATGTATGTGGATGTGCACGACAGTGCTGCAGTAGAGAGGTCACAGGAAAGCCTGCAGGAGGCAGCTCTCTTCTACCCTCTGGTCCTCAGAGATCAAACTCAGCTTGTTTAAGCTTGGGGACAAGTGGCTTCCTTTACTCTTCCAGCCACTTCCCCTGAGGACAGTTAGTTTTTTATACAAAAGTTCAGGAAAAGATACATTTTAAATTTCATAGGGAATTCTATGTCTACACCCATGTTTAAAAAATATTATATATACATCATAAACATCTGTTGATAAATGATTCCATTCAAAATAAAACTATTTCCCACTTTATACTTCAGCTATTTGCAGCTTCCCACTTGTAAGATCTTATTCCTTCAGTTTCCTGAATCTATCCCTTCTCTTCCCCCAGGGTTCCATCAGTGTCCTCCACTCCTGCGATCCCTATCTGCGAGCTGTTCCATCCTAATTCACCTGTTCTTGTACAGCTCTGCCATTTCATCGTCAAACTGCCAGAGAACATACCAATGCGTGCCTTAGAAACCAGTTAACTGCCTTTTTTTTCATTTAAGAGATTCTCCACACTCTGACCCCTTTCTAATTTTTTTTAATATTTATTTATTTATTTATTATGTATACAATATTCTGTCTGTGTGTATGCCTGCAGGCCAGAAGAGGGCACCAGACCTCATTACAGATGGTTGTGAGCCACCATGTGGTTGCTGGGAATTGAACTCAGGACCTTTGGAAGAGCAGGCAATGCTCTTAACCTCTGAGCCATCTCTCCAGCCCCCCCTTTCTAATTTTTCAATACTATTTTATCTACATACCCACTTGCCTGACAGATAACAGAAAGGCACCAAGGATGATGTCAGATTTAACAGAGAAGAAGGAAATGGAAAAGCCAAGGTGAGGAAAGGAGTTTGGCACTGGGTGAAGGAACTCTCAGGAATGATGGTGATGTCTAGTTAGCTTAAAGGTGAGTCTGTGCATTTGTCAAAAAATTCATAAAATGGTTTACTTTCCAAATGAGCATTTTGCCCTATGTAATTTTTATGTAAGAAAAAAAAATAAAAAAGGTCAGTAGGTCAGTGATGACCTCGCTATCTCGCAGTGTGGTCAATCAATTATTATAGTAAAAGAAGACAAGGAAAAATCATTGAAAATGAATGTCCAATTCAAGTTAATGACATACAAGTTGAATCTGGCCATGGTGGTACACATCTATAATCCCAGCACTCCTGAGGTGGGTAGAAAGATTATCTCAAGTGCAAGGCCAGCAGCGCTTAATAAAATCATACACAGAGTATCAACCTGGATTTCATCAAACAATTTGCAAATAAACAAACAAAAACCTACCATATCCAGATCTGTGCTCATATGATCCAAGGTATGGCTTTTACATACACACACTGGATGGTGGAGAAAATAACTTACAACCTACTCTTTATAGACAGAGATAAAATTCTCATTCCCAAATTATTTTCACTTTATCTTAAACTTTGAGACAGTCTTCCTGTGTAGCAACATAAGCTAGCCTTAAACTTGATTCTCCTGCTCTTCTTTCCAAGTGCCTGTTACCACATCTGCCTTTTCTGTTTTTTTCTTCCTTCCTTTTTTCCTCTCCTTCCTCCCTCTTTTGTTTTGGAGACAGGGTTTTTCTGTGTAGCCCTTACTGTCCTGGAACTAGCTTTGTAGACCAGGTTGGCCTTGAACTCATAGAGATCCACCTACTTCTAACTCCTGAATGCTGGAATTAAAGATGTGCATCACAATGCCCAGCTGGTTCTTTTCTTTCTTTCTTTTCTTTCTTTTTAATTAAAAAACAGAGTCTTATGTACCCCAGACTGGGTATGGAATTGTAATTCCCCTGCTTCAGCTTCCCAGATTTTAGGGTTCCAGTCTTCCACCACCAAATGACACCCAAGTTCTAAATATAGTTGGTTATCCTTTTTTTCAGTAGTTTTTCTTTCAGATTTTGTATATTTTACTTTGCAGAAATATAAACAAAGAAAATGGAATAGTTGTTTCTAGATGACACAATTATTTGTACTTTCTGTTACTGAGAGAAAAATTTGTAACTTTTTCCATTAAAGCTCTAGTTAATTCATTCATGGAATACAATTATAATAAGACTTCCATGTTTTATTTCTGAGCTTATAAGTTTATTTTTTCTTTTTCTGTTTTTTTGCTTTTTTAATTTTTGGTCTTGTTTACACTGGCTTTGAACTATTTTTCCTCCCTCATTACTGCTTGACAAAGTTTCAGCATTTCAACTTTTTGGATCAGAATTCTCCAGTACCATTTTTCTTTCATTTTTAATGATTCTCACCATGTGTTACGGGAGTTCCCTTATGCCTGTCCCTTTGGAAAATTTTGTGAAGCCTTGGTGAAGGATAAAAATGTGTAAAATAGAAGCCTCCAAATAATTCTTTGGAAAAAATTCCCACCACATGGGGCTGGAGAGATGGCTCAGCAGCTAAGACTGCTCTTCCAGAGGACCAGGGTTCAATTCCCAGCAACCACAAAGCAGCTCACAACTGTCTGTAACTCCAGTTCCAGGGGCTCTGACACCCTCACACAGACACACAGACGTATATGAAGGCAAAACACCAATGCACATAAAGTAAAAATAAATTGTTTAAAGAAAAAAAAAATTCCCACCACTGTGGAACCAGATAGCATGATAACTGCTATTCCCACACAAGCTAGCACCATGCTGCCACAGAATTTAGATGAGTAATGTATGCTCGATAAATATGGTATATTTGATTTATGCCTTCTCAGGGTCTACTAAGGCTCACACTTTATCTAGCTCCATCTTTGCTCACTTTTAAGCTTTAGCTATTTGGGTAAACTAAGTCATACAAAAAACTACAATATATTCTATAATGAAATTTCTGATCCCCCTCCCCCCAAAAGTCCTTTTCCCAAGGTCAGGCATTTAGACAATTCTCCATTTCCTCAGGGGCTTGAAGTTCTGCTTGCTAAAAATTATTATTCTTATCTCTTACAAGAGGAATGGCCCTCCAGTAACTGCTAGGCTGGTGCCTACTGTCAAGGTCAATGATAGCGTCCTCAAGCCCTGGTCTCAAGGTACACCTCAGTTCACACATCTCTTTTCTCCCATTTAATCCTCTGTATAACTATAGAGTTTAAATGGTGTATTCTTGCTGGGTGATGGTGGCACACACCTTTAATCCCAGCACTTGGGAGGCAGATGCAGGCAGATCTCAGTGAGTTCGAGGTCAGTCTGGTCTACTAAGTGAGACAGCCAGGACTGTAACACAGAAACCCGATCTCGAAAAATTAAAAAAAAAAAAAAAGGGCAGCCCCATCACGATTCACCTTCAGACCATCTCCTCCCCTCTTTTCCCTCCACACATCATTTTTGGGACCTGAACACCCCCACCCTATCTCCCACCCCCTGCAACCAAAGCTGGTCTCCTGTTCTCCTGCCTCAGCCTCCTTAGTGTTGGAGTTACCTGAATGGGCCACCACATCCAGCTGAGTCTACAAGTTCCTAACAAAAATAGCTATTATTTGATAACAGGGTCAAACTGTTTTTACCAGTTCCTAAAATACATCTGCTGGAAACCTTCCCAAGTGGTGAGGTGACTGATTTCTCACTCCCATCTCTCCAATGGACAAGGAGTTCCCCAAGGACAAGAACTGTGCCTTGGGCTGGAGTGATGATAAGCCATTAAGAACACAGACTGCTCTTACAGAGGACACGGGCTCAGTTCTCAGTAACCCATTTGTCAGTTCATAACCATGGGTCATTTCAGTTTAGAAAATCTCCTCCAAGATGACCAAAAGGATACCTCAGCGCATTTCTCAACTGCCCTGGCAGACAGTGGGTGCTAAGGGAAAGAAATGGGGTACAGATGCTTCAAGGACTTTTAAGAATGATGGTGTTTGATCAATACACTGGGGAGAACAGCCAGGAACAATTACACTGCTGCCACTTTTGCCCCAGACAAATCTGGCCATCGGTAATAATTTACTCTTTGTGCCACCCCATCAGATCAACAATGACTTGGCTTAAGGTGACTTCCAACTCAGGGAAAACCTGTTTCATGAAGACCTCTTCTCCTTACCTTTTCTCCCCTCTCTCTCTCTCTGTCCTTCTCTTCCTTTTTCTTTTTTTTCTCTCCATGTCCATCTGTGTGGAGAGCAGGAAGTGGTAGGGTGGGGATACTGGGGGCAGGGCTGGGTGTCACCAAATGCTCCCGAGCAGTGCCATGCTCTCGGGCAGTGCTTGCCGCCAGCCCTGAGCTTCTCTTGGTACGGGAGTGTCGCTTCTCCTTGTGTCTGTCCTTGTCCTTCTTCTTCTTGCTCTTCTTTGACTTCTTCTTCTTCTTGATTTCCCGGTAAGAATCATCTATGATCAGCTCACCGGCTTCCAGTTCCCCACCAGAGGATGACTCCGAGTCTACTAGCATCGGGTCAAGTCCTGTAATATCGAGGTTAGCACTGTGGGGTTCTGGAAGCTGGGAGGCATCAGATCCACAGCCTTCGGGGCCAGGAGACGAATGTGAGTCTGAGGATGACTTGTGCTTCTTCCTGGCTGTTTTCAGGAGGCTCTGTAGCTCGTGTCCTAGGAGTAAAGCACCTTGCTCATCCCGAGCCAATTTCTTGGAGGACTTTTTCAGAGAAGTTTGTTGGGCAGGGTACTGAAAAGCCTCCTCCTCCACTGAACTGCTTCCCTTCTCCTTTGGTGAAAGAATAAGTTTCATCTTTAAGCCATCAGGCTCCCGAAGAGTCAGTGTCTCTGTGTTCACATAAAGTGGCTTCATTTTTTTGGGTTTGTGGGCACTGCTATCCTCCAAGGATAGCTCCCCACTGCTTCCGTTGCCCTTTTTCTTATGGTGTTCCTTTCTGCTCTCCAAATGGCTTGAAGAACTGGAGGACTTCTCCCCTGCTTTCTTGGAGGACTTGGCACCTGCTGCCAATGGGGAGGTGATGGCTTTCAACAGGTCCATTGCTGTGTCGGCAGACTGTGGGCTGGATTTTTTCTTTTTCTTCTGTGATGATTCCAAAGACGAAAAGTCTAGAAACAATCAAGAGAAGTACTGTCAACAGGACTGGAAGTAACTTCTAGCAAGTGTCCTCTTTCAACAAAAACACCCAACTGGCATGAGGAAAAGGCTAATAGGAGCGATTTTGGAGGGAGGTACTTTCGTTCCTAACATTCAGAACCCCCGTGTACTTCTTGGCGTGGTGGATTCAGTCTTTGGCTCTCGAGACCATTCTTGCTGCTAAAGCTGATTCTCTTCCTTGAGTCTTCACAAGAGACAGAGAAAGCATACATGGAATAGAGCTGTGGGATTAAGGGTAGTTACAATCTAGATTAGCTTGCAGATGGAGTGTCACTGGTTCTTGTGCTGAGGACAAACTCATTCTAGTGAGAGGTTAGTCTCATCAGCTACATGTAGAGCACAGCTAAGAAAATGGGTTTTGTGCGTGGATATATGCTGTCTGAGAAATGCCCCATAGATATGCAGAGGGCCCAAGGATTGCATTTGGCAAAGGGATGCTAAATAACAATGGCACAGATAAGTGAATGATTCAGGGGAGAAGGAACCTGGTACCTTGTTTATCACAAATGAAGACTGTTCTTCTATGCTGAATCCTCCAAAATACCAGCCCTCCACCTCTCTCCTCCTTCACACTGGTTTATCGGCACTCAGAACAAGAACCACTGTCCTGTTAAATAGGCCACTGAGTCAGCAATATCTGGGATCCCTTCCCCTACCCCGACTCCAAGAACCAGAGATGCGCATATCCCACCTGCAGCCCATTCCCATTCTCACCTCCATAGTAGTAATCATCAGGGGAGTACTTCCTCTTCTTCCTGTGTGTGTCCGTCCCCAAGAAGAACAATTCACTGTCCTGTGGTTAAAGAGGAAGAAGAATTGGCGAGCAATAAGATGGCAAGGTAACGGTTTGGAGCTGCTCTCCTGGGATCCTGGCTTTGAAAAGACACCTGGAACTGACCTTTGACTTCTTCTTGGAGGAACTCCTGACCTGTGCAGCAACCTCTTCTTCTTCCCTTAAGAAGTCTTTGTAAGACCGTTTCTTTTCTCGTTGGCTTCGGCCAGCTGCAAGTCCTATGTCCTCAAAGCTGTGATCACCATCAAAGCAATCTGGGAAGCACAGGTTCATTTAGAAATGGAAATGACTAAAGTACGTAAGAAACATAAATGCAACAGTCCCATTTCCAAGTTCAAGTTACATCTCAGTGCAGCCAGTGAAATTCACGGCTAACCCCAGAATGCCAAGACGACTTCTGATGACCTGGCTTCAAACACAAAACTCAAACCTGAAAACACAATGTTTCCATGTTATGCAAACGTTCATTGTGCATCCTCAGATATGGTTTCTTAGTAGTGATTTGGCAGGTAGACACAGACTTGCGAGGGAAGGCTGAAAAGGGTAAGGATTCATGTGCTGTGCTGCTCTGTGGGAGTCCAGTGTGAGATTCCTAGTCCCAGACTCATGCACACTGGAGCTGGCAAGGACTAAGAGTGCTGTGGGGATCACCCCAATAAACTAAAAGACTCTTATTTCAGACTCTGGTATAGGAACCCCTGTCCTGATTTTCACTTCCATGGGCCCAGTCTGGGAATGATGGAGGCTGTGTCTCAAACAGTACTCTGGAGCATCACTTGGTCTAGGCTGTGGTGCCCAGTCTTGGTCTCTACATCCATGGACTGCAGGGAATGAAGAGGTTATGCCCTTTGGAATGCTTCTGAGTAAGGGGTCATACCTTCTTTCTTCATGGAGTCATCATAAGCCATGGTGGTCCTGCAGGGCCTTTGAGAATGTGTTGTGTCACTGTGTCCTGGCTCCTTCCCGTCTACAGGACAAGGTCTGAGAAACAAAGAAGGAAAACCTTCCTGTAATGTGAAATCACTGTGGAGAAGCAACCTTCCAGGTGGAAATTCCAAGTAATCCAAGGGCTGACTGGAAGGAACACAGGAGTGTCTTGTCACCTCCACAGTCTGTGCATATATTGGAGTTGAACTTGCAGAGAGGATGCTAAGCTTAACTGGATTTAATTCATGTATCAAAGTTGACATATGAAGAATATATAGAATACTTCTTAGACTAAAAAACTTCCAAAATTAAGGAGAATTTCTGGAATGCCAACAGAACTAATGACACTGAGACAGGGTGGAAACTGACATTAAGTCAGAGGCAAGGGTTCAACCATGGTCACAGGATGCACAGATGAAGCCAGATGCTTAGGAAGACAGAGAATATCAAATGCCAAAGGACCACAAAATCCTATTCATGAGACTGGTGAGCCAATAGAATCCGTTGTGTCGTAATTTAAACAGAATACATACAGATATTAATAATTTTAAAGCTTTGCATTCTGCTGGGCTTTATGAACTTGTTCAAGTTCACTGAAGTATGAAAATGGGCATACTTCTCACATTTGTTGGCTATATGGAAACTTCCAACACTAGCAAGTTTTTTTAAGGCTAGAAAGTAGGATGGAGAATTGCCATTTATCTATTGATGATGAAATTATGATTAAGATTTTCACTAATTTATAAGCACTATAATTTAAAAGTTCTAAGTACTGGATTTTGTTGAGACAGGCGTCTCCTTATGTAACCCTGGCTGGTCCAGAACTCACTATGTAGACCAGACTGGTCTGGAGTTCAGAGATCCACCTGCCTCTGTCTATTGAGCACTGGGATTAAAGGTGCGTGTCATTTTACATAGTTCTCACAGAGATCTGCCTGCCTTTGTCTCCTGAGGACTGAGATTAAAGGCATGTGCCACACACCTGGTAAAGCAGTAGTTCTTAACTTGTGGGTTGTGACCCCTTTGGGGGGGGGTCAAACAATTCTTTCACAGGGGTCATATAAGACCACCAGAAAACACAGAGATTTACACTATGATTCATGCCAGGGGCAAGATCACAGTTATGAAGTAACAATGAAAATAATTTTATGGTTATAAATCACCATAACATGGGAACTGTACTGAAGGGTCACAGCAATAGGAAGGTTGAGCACCACTGCTATAAAGCATTTTGGGACAGTCAAGTTTAGATGTCCACATTGACTTTGAAGGTGGCAGAGTTACAGACTGTATTGTAAAGTAAAATCCTTAAATTACCTTTAGGACAGAAAATATTTGCAGAATTCTTTCCTTCCTTTCTTTCTTTCTTTTTTGGTTTGAGATAGGGCCTCACTATGTAGCTCTGGTTGGCCCAGAACTCACTTCTTTGCAAAATATTTAAAATAATTATTTTGAAAATGTTTTCAGTTAGTCAAATGCTTAAAAGTTAATCTAATTGGCAATTTAATTTTATTTTTATGTTCATTATTATAAATGGATTTAGGACTACTCATTATTGAGGATTACACATGACTAAGCCCCTTAGCTTGGTGTGGAGAAAACAGCATATATTTTGGGGAATAGAAACATTAACTGGATTAACAGGGGAAAGTTTCAAAATTTAACAATTCAGAATTTTTATTTAGTGAAGTGTGGTGGTGAACGCCTTTAACCCCTTTAATCCCAGTCCAGTATGGTCTACATGAGTTCCAGGCTGACCAGGGCTTCAAAGTGAGACCATACTGTCTCAAAAACAAAACAATAATTTTTTTTTTTTTTTTGCTCTAAAGCCACATAAATACGATGCACAGCTAGGCCAAAGTTGAAAACACAAAGAGGAAAAGCGTTGCCAAGGTTTTCTAAGTCTAAGCAATAGAAAATGTGAAGCGAACAATGCATTTGCTCCAGGTAAGGGAACCCAGAGTGAGCAAACAACATGAACTGGATTATTCAGAGTCTGCACTGCACACTGCTTGCTCAAAGGGCCTTTACATGAAATAAAGGGTGAGAATGTAGAGTCAGGCCTCATGTAAGAATGTGAAGAGACATTCAGTCAGTTTTTCCTGTTCGGGCATTTATTCAAGTTTCTTAATTAGATACTGTCCTTCGCTTCCCACACATTGGTGAGGGCTTAAAAGGGAGTGAAGGTGGGTCTCTGGGAACGAGATTCATTCTTTTAAAAAGGGCAATTATCGCCAGGTGGTGCACACCTTTAATGCCAGCATTCAGAAGGGAGAGGCAAGTAGATCTGTGTATTTGAGGCCAGCCTGGTCTACATAGTGAGTTCTAGGGCAGTCAGAGCTATTTAGAGAGATCCTGTCTCAAACAATGGCAATCTTCTCACTAATACAGAATGACAAGTTTATTAGAAAGCCATACAGGTCACCTTGCCTTTCACAGACTGATACCAAGTAGAATAGCTTGAAGTGCAATTTTGGGCTTTTCACACCAGATAAATTTTGGCACATAATTCCTGAGAAACAATGCTCCTTGCCCACAAATTTCAATAACACTCTTACTTAACCTTATAATATAGCCATCAGTCCTTGGTCAACACCAATAGACTTGTAAATGTAGGTAAAGGTAGGCTCAGAGACTCAGGTGTAGGCTTTCCCCTTGAGAATACTGAATAGAATTAAGTCATGTCTTATTATTGGGAAGGGGACTGGGTTTTTAACTATACATGAAAAAGTTATTTTTCTGACTGCTGTGAAAAACTAGTAGATTTTTAAAAAGATGTTGAAAGGAACATAGAACTAGGAAATGCTCCTGAGGGCAACTTAACACATATGGCTGGCTTTATGTAGTAGGGTTAGGCCTGCTATTGGAACTTTCTCAAAAAAACTAAAGAACATTTTACAGGATATAAAACCAAATGTTTATGGAAAAAATAAGTGAGCCCTGAACACAAGTCCAATTCACCAATATGTGAGGCAGTCCAGAACTTGAGAAATACCATGGACTAGTTCATAGGCTGTGTAGACGGACAGGCCCTGAATCGTGGCTGAGGGTTCACAGGTAGCTGAATCACTAGAGAAACACAGTACCAGGGGGAAAATGTCTCAAGCAGCAGTGTGAAAGGGAGCAGAGTTCAGGCAACATTTATACAAGATTAGATGAACCCCTGATATTCCTTCCAAGTCTCAAATAATATCCAAGATAAATTGAGGGTTCAGGGGTAGGAAGCAAACTGGGAGGGTCAATGAGGACGAGAAAAGATTTAGGTTTGATTTTCATATCAGAAAACAGGTACATTAAATGTTGGCAAACATAAAATAGGAACTAAAACCCATTCTCTTGAATTCCATAATTTTGGAGTTTACAATATTCGATGTTGTCAACTTCATGAGGCAGGATAGTTTTAAAGCTAGTGTTTGCCTAGTGTGCAGAGAAATGACAACACAGTAAAAATAAACGTTCATTATTTAATACTGTTTATGCCATTATAAATAGTGAATGCTTAGGAAACTTGAAAATTGTTAAGTGGCTCTTCTGAGGTTTTTCTTCAGGATTTGAAAAAGAAGCAGGTTGCTGTTCCACTTGAAAGTAAAACTGCAAGTCAACCTTCAGGCACGGGCTTTTTGGATAACCAAGTAATTATGAAAAAAAATCTTCAGAGGTCGTATTTTGTTATTTTGGAAGCTCAAACTAACTATGAAAAGAAGTTCCAGAAAATAATTTTTTGGAGGTAATCTTAGTTCCAGCAATCACTAACATGTATCGTCATCCCAGAATAGATAGGAGAATTGAAAAAGAATAAATAAAATCCACCCAGTAAACTTGGCATGGAAGGTCTCCTCCAGGCGGGAGTTTTCTCCATGGCTGTTTCAGGAACTCAAGATTGCCAGTCCGAGCAGGCAAAGGAAGAAACACATCCAGCTAGTTACAGTTTCTGAAATTTTGTTGTTACTTTAGGACAGACAGCGCAGGTGAATTCTTCTTATTTCAGTGAGTTTCCTTCCATCACTAATATCTCCGAATTCTTGCCACACCCTTTTCCAAGGACCTACCTATGCAGCACTCCCAGTCCCTGCCAGCTTTGGAACCTGCAGAGATCTCCACAGCCAGGAATGCGCATTGAATCTTCTCATTGCAATGCAATTAAGCGGAACCACGACCACTGCACAGATTGGCTGACAACACACAGTTCCACAAGACCAGCGATCCAAATTTTGACAAGCCATGTGCAATCAACAGGCTTTACTTCGGATGTAGTTTCTTAAAATTTACTTTGCTACAAAGGAATAGGATCGGCCAGTAGCTTAGAAAGAGGGGTGGGGTGGGTGGTAGACAGTTCTCTTCTTTATGACATAAAATAAAGTGAATCTACAAGTAGTGGTTCTGGTGGGAGAAATGGGCCTGTATGGAGGAGCTTCCAACTAAGGCATGCTCAAACTGGGTCGCACGCAAAGAATACATACAATACGAGATTGTTTATCCGCACAGTCCCCAAGACCACCGTTCCGGGGTCCGCGCTGTTACCCCGGCAGGTCTGTTGCAACAGCTACTTCAACAAACCTCGGCGCGACGCAGGGAGCTGCCCGCATCCTGCCCGGCTCGCCGCGCGCCCAGCCCTCCCTTCCGCCCCGGGACCTCTCCTGACAGCCCCAGACAACCCCGCGCCCCGGCCCGCAGCCGCGCTCCGCCCGACCCGGGTTCCCGCGTCCTGGCGGCCTCCGGCGCCCCGGAGCGCCCAGACGGCGGCGCAGGGGGAGGGGCGGCGCGGGCCGCGGGTCCCCGGGGCGGCCGCACGCCCCCTCCCGGCCCCGCAGCTTTCCCGCCTTCCCCGTTTGAACAGCTCCCGCCGCCTTCCTCCTGCGGCCCGCTCCAGCCCCTACGCCGGGGCGGCTACGGCCGCTACTCCAGTCCCCGGCTTGGTCCCCGAGCTAGGCCGTAGCGGACCTGGGGCGCCTCCGGGACGGTGTCGCGGGGCCTGAGCGGTGGGCGGAGGCCGGGCGGGGCCGTTGCCGCCACGGGGTGGGGGTCCGGCCCGTCCTGGTGGGGGCTCCGCTCGCCGCTACCTTCACTCGACTCGCTCGGATCCCGCCTCAGCGACGCCGCCCGCCGCCATCTTGGAGAAGGAGAGAAAGCGCGAGCGACCAGGGAGCCTCAGTCGAGCCCAGAGCGCAGACTCCTACTGCAGCGCGGCTATCGCGCCGGTGGCAGAGCGTCGAGTGCATCGAATGACACTCGCTGAGCGCGGTCGCGGTAGCATTTGAGAATAAGCTCAGTGCTGAGTTTGGGCTAAAAATCGCTCTCAACATATCACTTCCCAAGTCTTCTAATCAGTTTTTAGTAAAAAAAAAAAAAATCACCTTCCTACAAAGAAATCACAAATAAAAAAATACCAAGGCAATTAGATTGACTCAATCATTCAAACACCTTCCCTGACCATCTCTTAAAAAAGTCTTTACAGCTCCCTGGCCATCTATGAAAATAGAACAGCCGTTCCAAAAGTGTGGAGCTTCACTTTGGATCTTACAGGTTCACAATTAGTTACATTTATATGCTCCTCTCTACCACGTACAAAACAAAAACACCTGAAAACATGCAAAACCCAACCAAACAAACAAAATACCTGAAAACTCCATGTCAGACAACATCAGAAAAACAATTAGTTTTGCATTCTTTTTTTACAAATTCGTAGTCCTATCTACATTCTCCGGCTTCCTGGTCACCTAATAGTATCCTTGTTCTCTTTTTGCCTTTAAGTCTTCTGATTCTTAAGGCAATGTTTTTTTTTTCTTTCCCAATATAATAATCTAGACATTCAAGACGTGAAGATAAATAGCAGTATTTATTTACAATTTAGCAACTGTGTCTGGATATTAGCTGTGTGAGGTGAAGTGGAAGAACATACATTTGTAGGGCGTGCTGTAAATTTGTTTTCTCACCAAATCGTCACCCTCCCTTCTTCCACATGCAGACTTAAATTTTCATTTAAATGTTTACAGAACTGGAGAATTGGTTCAGTAGATTAAGGCACTTTACACCAAGCCGGTGGGTATATTTTTGATACCAGGAGCCCACATGGTGGAAAGAAAAAACTTATTCACTTATGTTGTGCTTTGACTACCACAGGAGAGCTCTTATTTATTCATTTCCCTCCCTCCCTCCCTCCCTCCCTTCCTCCCTTCCTCCCTTCCTCCCTTCCTTTCTTCCTTCCTTCCTCCCTCCCTCCCTCCCTCCCTCCCTCCCTCCCTCCCTCCCTCCCTCCCTCCCTCCCTCCCTCCCTCCTTCCTTCCTTCCTTCCTTCCTTCCCCTCCTTCTCCCCAGGGAGGGTCAAGACCACTCCCACAGGCTACTTACCCCCCCCCCCAGAATGAGCAGGTGGTCTCCCCTGTTCTCCTTTCCCCCCTCTTTCTGTTTTCCAGAGTGCCACCTGGGAGCACTGGCATCTATTAAACCTGGCCTTTTTCTAATTCTATTTAATTTGAATTTGGTCTGATTTGGGGGGTGGGGGGAACCTTGACATTTGGAGGTCCCACTAAGAGGGCTATTTTTTCCCACTGGCCCAGGGCTACCTGTTGGAAAATGCCCTTGTTGCCCGTGCTCTCCCTCAAGCTAAGATAGGTTTGACTTTGGCTTCCCCTGGATGAGTTCCCCTTTTTTTCAAGTATATGCCCGTCAGGTAGCCTGTTGAAGCCTGTGCCAGAGCCTGGTGGGATTCCTTGGGACTGGAACATCTGTCCACGAAATTTTCACACCCTCTGCTTTTTGACTCGAGTCTTATCACAGAGGATGCATTGTGGTCGGCATTGAGTCCCGAGATTTGGCTACAATTTGAGGACTGATCTCCAAATGCCCTTGGGCTGCCTTTTATAAAAATCCTTTAAAATTGGGGCTATATACAAATAGCATAAAATATCTTGGGGTTACTCTAACCAAGGAAGTGAAAGACCTATTTGACAAGAACTTTAAGTCTTTGAAGAAAGAAATTGAGGAGGATACCAGAAAATGGAAAGACCTCCCCTGCTCTTGGATTGGGAGAATCAACATAGTAAAAATGGCAATTGTACCAAAAGCAATCTATAGATTCAATGCAATCCCCATCAAAATCCCATCAAACTTCTTCACAGACCTTGAGAGAACAATAATCAAGTTTATATGGCAAAACAAAAAACCCAGGATAGCCAAAACAATCTTATACAATAAAAGAACTTCTGGAGGCATTACCATCCCTGACTTCAAACTCTATTACGGAGCTACAGTATTGAAAACAGCTTGGTATTGGCATAACAACAGAGAAGTCGACCTATGGAATCGAATAGAAGACCCAGATATTAACCCACAAACCTATGAACACCTAATTTTCGACAAAGGAGCTAAAGGTATACAATGGAAGAAGGAAAGCATCTTTAACAAATGGTGCTGGCATAACTGGATCTCAACCTGTAAAAGAATGAAAGTAGATCCATATCTATCACCATGCACAAAACTCAAGTCCAAATGGATTAAAGACATCAACATTAATCTGACCACTTTGAACCTGATAGAAGAGAAAGTGGGAAGTAGTCTACAAGATATAGGCACAGGAGGTCTCTTCCTAAGTAGGACCCCAGTAGCACAGACAATAAGAGAAACAATGAATAAATGGGATCTACTGAAACTGCGAAGCTTCTGTAAAGCAAAGGACACTGTCAGTAAGACAAAAAGGCTGCCTTCTGACTGGGAGAAGATCTTCACCAACCCCTCATCAGACAAAGGTCTGATCTCCAAAATATACAAAGAACTCAAGAAACTAGACACTAAAACTCTAATTAACCCAATTAAAAAATGGGGTACTGAACTGAACAGAGAATTCACAACAGATGAACTTCGAATGGCCAGAAGACACTTAAGGTCATGCTCAACCTCCTTAGCGATCAGGGAAATGCAAATCAAAACCACTTTGAGATACCATCTTACACCTGTCAGAATAGCTAAAGTCAAAAACACCAACAATAGCCTATGCTGGAGAGGATGTGATGTGGGGTGAGGGGAACACTCATCCATTGTTGGTGGGAATGCAAACTCGTGCAGCCACTGTGGAAATCAGTGTGGCGGTTTCTCAGGAAACTGGGAGTCAACCTCCCTCAGGACCCAGCAATTCCACTCTTGGGAATATACCCTAGAGATTCCCTAACATACTACAAAAGCATTTGTTCTACTATGTTCACAGCAGCACTATTTGTAATAGCCAGAACCTGGAAACAGCCTAGGTGCCCCTCAATAGAAGAATGGTTAAAAAAGGTGTGGAACATATACACATTAGAGTTTTACTCAGCGGTAAAAATCAATGACATCTTGAATTTTGCATGCAAATGGATGGAAATAGAAAACGCTTTACTGAGTGAGGTAAGCCAGACCCAAAAAGAGGAACACAGTATGTATTCATTCATAAGTGGATTCTAACCATAATTAAAGGTCTTTGAGCCTATTATTCGTGATCCTAGAGAAGCTAAATAAGAAGATGAACCTGATGAAGATTATTTAGCTATCCGCCAGGAGGTAGGAAATAGACAAGAGTCCCAGGTAACCTTGGGTGCATGGGGGGGGGGAGGGTTGTTGGAAGGGAAGAGGGTTAGAGAGAAGGGAGTAGGGGAGGAATGGGTAAAGCTAGGTGGCCTGGGATGGGGGGAGGGAGGAAGGATGAATATGGGATCAGGGAAAAATATATTTCAACTAAGGGAGTCATTTTAGGGTTTACAGGAGACTTGATTATATATGGGATCCCAGGTCCAAGGTGAGATCCCCAGATTGTTCTCTGGACAGAGGAGAGGGTGCCTGAACCGGCCTTGACCCATAACCATACTGATGAATATTTTGCTTATCACCATAGATCCTTCATCTGGCGAAGGACGGCAATACAGACGGAGACCCACATTGGAGCACCGGACTGAGCCCCCCAAGGTCCAAATGAGGAGCAGAAGGAAAGAGAACGTGAGCACGGAAGGCAAGATCAGAGGGAACCTTCATCCGACGATGGATGGCGATACAGACGGAGACCCACACTGGAGCACCGGACTGAGCCCCCCAAGGTCCAAATGAGGAGCAGAAGGAAGAAGAACATGAAAAAGGAAATCAGGACTGCGAGGAATGCTCTCACCCACTGATACAAGGGGACGGATCTAATGAGAGGTTACCAAGGCCAGTTGGACTGGGACTGAACGAGGACGTGATCCAACCAGATTCTCGGAATTTGGCCGGATTCTCTGAATGTGGCTGACCCAAAGTCTTTCTGAAAAGCCATTGACTATGACACTGGGACTTGTTTCCTCTGCATATACTGGATTTTGGGGATCCAGTCTGTTTGGATACTCACCTTCCTGGACCTGGAGGGAGGGGGGAGGAACTTGAACTTCCCACAGGGCAGGAAACCCTGACTGCCCTAAGGGATGAAGCGGGAGGAGGAGAGGGAGTGGGGGGAGTGGGAGGGTGTTGGGAAGAGGGGCGGAAATGGAAACTCTTATAATTTAATAAAATTACTTTCAAAAAAAAATTGGGGCTATCTAATGTAAAACAAACAAGGCTCCGAATGTCTACGGTTTCTGGATGCTGTGCCCCACTCCCCTTTCCCTCTCCCCTCGCTGCTTCTCTAGCTGTTTGCTGTTTGTCTCATGCGGGGACTCTACAGTGGGTCTGTTTCCCCCCTGTCTTTCCACTATAAAACTGTATAGGTGTTCCGTCCTTATGTTTCTGTTCTTTCTTGCAACATCTGCTAATCTGGTCCTTACTAGGATCACCTGTGTGCTTTCCTGGCTTCTGCCACCTGCCTATGCTAGGGTTTTTAAATTAGTCAGCTGACACAGGTTCTTAAAAAAAAGTTTTATTTGTCTGCCTGTTAAAATAATGTGGCCACACTATGCTTTTATGTCTACATGTGTATGTGTGTTTGTTTTCATAGCATGTTTGTCTTATTTCTCTGTATATGTGTGTGTTTTAAGATCTGTAAAACTTGTAACTCCCGATTATAACAATTCTGGAAAAATACAAACACGTGGGTAACCTCCATTTTAACTCCACCACCATGTTTAATAAGAGCGCCCACATGAGCTAGTATTCTTTGACTTACTAAAACATTCCTTTTAGTCTTCTTAGATTTCCTAGCATTGGTAAGTTGTAACTAATTGGATAAACATGTTTAAATTTGACTTATATGTCTATCATGTGCCTTTACAGACCTGAGAGACATCATTTAACAAAAGAGCTTCTAACACAGAGACAGGCCAGCTCCTGCAGCATCTGATAGCTCCCCCAAGAAAATGCATGGTTACAGAAGATCTTCTGCCTGGAGTCTTGCCTTTGAGTATGACAAAGCCACCCACACAACAAAAAGTGACCTTCCACCTCATTGGCTTCCTGGATGCTATACTGGGGGGCGGGGTGATCTTCTCATCCTGTCCAGACAGGTAGACTAAATCGTCCCCCCACAGGAAAATCTTCGGGCCTCTTGTACTCAGCAGGTAATGGCAAGCACTGCTTCTAAGGCTGGTGTTCTCCAAAGACTACAGAGAGACTGGGATTGTCTGCATAGCTAAAACAATCTATCTCATCTCTGCTCATTTATCCTTCCCAGATCTCTCTAACGGCATCTGATGACTTAAGGTACTGGTAGCTCATTACTTCATTAGTTAAGTTTCCTGCTAAAAATACAGGCAGGTGTGCCTCTTTCACAGGCTTCATAGTCCAGGATTAACAGGTTTCAGGTGTATCTTTAGAGATCCAGAACTCCCAATTCCCTTTAACTATTTTCTAAAATGTTCCTGTTCCAGTTGTCTTACAGATACCTGCAGGTTCCTAAAATCGTTCTGCTGCTGTATCAAAAATCAGACTAACAGTCTCCAGAGCCTGTTTTAACCCCACCTGTTTTCAAGCATATTTTACAGGTCACTCCTGCTGTCTGGGTCAAGACCAATTTACAAAGGGCCCTCCAGTTAATACCAACACCTGTACTAACTCCTGGAACTTCACCATTAGTACCAAGTCTCCTGGCTCAAAAGGACACCTACCAGCTAAAATCTGGTTTTAAAGGGCATATCTGATCTCTGGTCTCACTTATTCACCTGAATCTCACCGGTACAACCAGGGCACCTCTCTGTCCTGTTCTTTTTGGCAGTTAATGATCCTTCCCTTGGCTAGCCGCATTCATAGGGCCAAGAATAACAATATATTTTTCTCCTAGCCACCTGCCTTCTCATCTCCCCCAAGGAACAGAAGTCTCCAGGATGGCAGTAAACCAGATGCCTCTCCAGCCACACTCTTGCTGAGTATGAGTTCACCAACTCCCAACTCTCCCCTTTCCCATGTCACCCCATGCTTGCAGAAAGTAGACAGACTTGAGCCAGCACCCCCTTTATCCAAGGAGTCTGGAATGTTTGGTTGGAAGCATCTCCTCAGCCCCCTGGCATCCATATATACAAAGAGTCTGGAATGTTTGGTGGAAAGTTCCAAGCCCCCTCTAATGTGGGAGTCCCCTCTGTATCTGGCTTCTCTTGGTTAATGAATAAAGAAACTTCCTTGGCCTGTTGATAGGGCAGAACTTAGGTAGGCAGGGAAGACAAAACTGAATGCTGGGAGAAGGAAAAAGTCAGAGAGACGCCATGGACCCACTGGAGATAGACACTGGGAATTTTACCCAGTAAGCCACTGCCACATGGCGATACACAGATTAATAGAAATGGGTTTTATTAAGATGTAAGAATTAGACAATAAGAAACTAGAGCTAATGGACCAAACAGTGATTTAATTAATACAGTTTCTGTGTGGCTATTTCGGGGCTAAGCTAGCTGGACAGCTGGGATGAACAAGCAGGCCCTTCTCCTACACCCCTACCCTGGGAGTTGCCATAGTCCAGCCTCCACCTCCAAGAAAACCCGCCAAATGGTGACTCCTCCCCAGGGAGGGTCAAGACCACTTCCAAAGGCTATTTAAACTGCTGCTCCCCAGGGAACAAACACATAGTTGTTGAAGGGAACATCCCTTCATCCTGCCTGGCTAGCTTACACCCGAAATATCACACAGAAACTGTATTAATTAAATTACTGCCTGGCCCATTATCTCTAGCCTCTTACTGGCTAACTCTCACATCTTGATTCAACCCATTTCTATTAATCTGTATGTCACCACGAGGTCATGGCTTACCGGGAAAGATTCAGCATGTCTGACCTGGCAGCTCCATGGTGGCTCTCTCTTTCTCTCTGCTTCCTTCCTCCCAGAATTCAGTTCTGTCTATTCCACCTACCTAAGTGCTGCCCCATCAAAAGGCCAAGGCAGTATCTTTATTTAACCAAAGAAACAAACACATAGATAGAAGAACCTCCTACACCATATGGTCTTCCCAGTTTTCCTTCCCCCCTCTCCATATTTTC
The DNA here is from genome assembly GCF_982192425.1 of Myodes glareolus. NCBI lineage: Eukaryota > Metazoa > Chordata > Mammalia > Rodentia > Cricetidae > Myodes > Myodes glareolus. Next base: position 2,766,957 of record NC_142047.1, on the reverse strand, counting down.
TCCGAGGGCCACCCAGGAGCATTGGCATCCCTTAAACCTGGGAATCTTCTAATTTGGTCTGATTTAGATTATTGCATTGGCAGAGAGGCTTATTGGTCTGAAAAAAAATTAACTCTATCTATCTATCTACTCACTAGATTTATTTATTTATTTATTTATTTATTTATTTATTTTGGTTTTACAAGATGGGGTTTCTCTGTGTAGCTTTGGAGCCTGTCCTGGAAATTGCTCTGTAGACTAGGCTTGTCTCAAACTCAGAGGTTCACCTGCCTCTGCCTCCCATGTACTGGGATTAAAGGTGTGCACCACCATCACCCAGCAAAAGGAGGACTCTTAAATATACACAAAATGAAAATAAATAAAACCTACAAATAGTTCTCAAAGAAAGAGTACATATTATTCTTAAACAGCAGGGGACCCAATTTCTTCTGATTTGCTGTGGAGGACTTAGATCAAATAGTAAGTTTACAATGTCGAGAACACGATTTAATACCAAGACCCTGCTTTTCTAGCATAGTACTAGTATAGTTTGCTTCCATGTGAACAGTGAATTCTTCATCTGTCCGAGCAAAAGCTGGTACCCCAATCCCTATAGATGGCAAGTGATAGACATACAGGCTTGTCTCTAGGGTTGTGAAGCCCATGAAACTGGAAATCCACATTATTGTGCCCATGGTGCTTTGTTAGGATTTAGGCCTTCTCCTAACTGCCTCTTTTTACAGAGGAGAATTCATGCTGAAAAATGTTGCTGTGGGGAGAACAGGAAGAGCAAGGCAGTTTGTCTCATACTCAGTTCGCAGTGAGCAAAGGTTCGAAGATACATTGACAGTGTCTTTGCCCAGAGTAGTTTTTTCCTGGTTTTGCTCTCTTCCCCTCTGCACTGAGTAGAAGATTGGATTTTAGTTATTGCTCTTACATGTATTAGATGTTGGGATGCAAAAACACCTGACACAATGCTGCTGGATTGATACCCAAAACAGAAATGTAAATACAGTGAAAGTGGTGTATTACAGCCTCAGCCTCTTCAGTTTTTATCCACTGCACAAAAAGATAGTCAATGGGTTTCACAAAAGGCAATAATTTGTTTTTCTGGGATGCTGTCTCTGATTTAGATTTCCATTAGAAGCATTTAATAACCTTATAAATATATTTTGTCTTTGTTGTTTAATTCCTGAATGCACTTGCCAGCATGTTTTCTGTTTTAAGTGATAAAAATCCAGTTTAAAATAGTTAACCAGAATGCTGGGCAGTGGTGGCACATGCTTCTGATCCCAGCACTTGGAGGCAGAGGCAGGTGTATCTCTATGAGTTTAAGGACAGGAGGATCTCTGTGATTTGAGACCACCCTTGTCTACAGAGTTCCAGGACAGCCAGGGGCATACACAGACATCCTCTCCCCTCCCCCCAAAATAAATAAAAGAAAGAAAGAAAAAGAAAAAAGCTAATCAGGAAAGGGAAATTTATTGGTTTATATTTTTTATTATTGGAATGCCCAGTAGTTTCAGGCACAGCTGGATCTAAAGGGGATTCACATTGTTCCCTTTGTGCTTCTTCTCTAAGCTTCTCTTTTTGGCTTTATTTTCAGACCTGGCTTAATACAAAGACCCTGTTTTTCTAGCATAGGGTTAGTATATAATGGGCTTCCATGTGAATAGGTCACTTTCCATCAGTCCAAGTGGAAGCTGGTGCCCTAGTTACTGGGGAGACCCAGCCTTCATCTTCTGTACTGCTTGCAGTAACTTAGGGAGGAAGTGGTTTTCTTTTCTCTTTTGCTTTGTTTGCTTTGTCAAAGTCACAGGAAGTAAGTGTGTTTTAGGGCGTGGGGGCAGGTCTTACTTTATACCCCTGCCTGTCCTGAAACTCCCTCTGTAGATCAGCTTGTCTGAAACTCACAGAAATCCTCCTGCCTCTACCTCCTGAGCACTGGGATTAAAATCATGCACCACCATGCTCATTTGGTCTAGCAGGCTGACTATTTTTCTTTTGAAATTAAGATATAATTATGTCACTTTCCCTCTTTTCAATCCTTCTTATTTATTTCTTTCAAATTCACGTCCTCTATTTCTTTAATTGTTGTTACTCGTGTGTGTGTGTGTGTGTGTGTGTGTGTGTGTGTGTACATACTCGTGGAAGCTGATGAAAATACCAGATACCCTGGAGCTGGAGATACAGACAGTTCTGAACTGCGGGTGCCTGAAACTGAACTCAGGTCTTCTGAAAGAATAGTATACACTCTTAACCTTTGTGGGTGTAGGGAATTGAACTCAGATCTTGTGGAAGAGCAGTATACATTCTTAACTTCGGAGCTGTCCCTTCAGCCTCACAGTCGTTCTTGATCACAATTTATTATACAATATACTTGCTCCTAGTCTTGGATCACTGTACATGCATTCACTCATTTATTGAAACAGTCCTTATGGAAAAAGTATAGCCTATATCCGGTGCTGGGTGTTGAAGTGGGACCAAAGCCAAGGGTACTACTTTGGCTGGGAGTGGAGAGGAAGAAAATACTAAAGATGTGTTATGTTCGGTGATGATGTGCTGATTGGTTAAGAACAGTACTTCATGCAGGTAAGGGGAGGCCTGCCTTATGAAATGACTCAGGGGAGATTGTTGTGATAGGGTTTCTACTGCAGCTGGCCTCACCAGAAGAGGAATCAGCGGTGAGATCCAGGATGTCAAGGCTCTTTGAACAAACTGAAGCTCCTCAGAATCTTCACTGCTTCTGTGAGCCCTTTTAGTGTTTCCGTGAACATCTAGCATGACTCTTGGAATCTGGTGAAAGAAGGTGGAAGAAGAGAAGTGGCTCCTTAGAGTTCCCCTCTGACCCCATGAGCACTTGTGAGTGCATGCACACACATACATACACACTCTTTTCACACACTGTAATAAATAAATAAATGAATTAAAACATACTACTACTAATGAAATTAATGTACTAACATTAAAATCATTGAAAATAAAACAAAAAACCCCATAAGTTGTTAAGAATTAGTGTGGGGCTAGAGAGATGACTCAGCGTTAAGAGTACTTGTTTATGCAGAGGATCAGGGTTGGGTTACCAGCATACACATGGTAACTTACAAACATCTGTAATTCCAGTTCCTGAAGATCTGATGTCCTCTTCTGGCCTCCACAGACATTGCATGTGTGTGGTTCACAGATGTACAAGCAGGAAAAGCCCCATACACACAAAATAAAAATAAATAAATCTACATAGTGTTAGAACACGGTGAAAGGAATGGTGCATGCTGAAACAATGCCTGAGGCGGGGGGGGGGGGGGGGACTGTGAGAGAGGCTCCAGGGGAAAGGCAGAGGGACTTTCACTTCAGGTACATTTTGTTCCCTGGTTTGTTCTTGATGTGATTTCATGCCTCATATAGCAAACATTTACATTCATTGACATGTTTATTCTTGCTGGAGGTCAGAACATAGCTATAAAACCCAATCTGGTGAAAGGGTAGCTAAGTACCATCCTCCGTGTACCCTGATTCTGGATATTGCCTTCTACCTTGCTTTGTGCTTTCCCAGATATCTATAGTAGGTGCCAGACAATAGTGTTTAAATTGGTCTGTCCTGAGAAAGTTCTGGGAAAGGGTTGTTCTGTTAATATTTACAACATGCTTATTGACATTTATTTCCATGTTCTGATCATGTTTTTCTGAACTCAGACAATCTTTATTACATTTGTGCACAAAAGTACACTGAAATGCAGGAAGGTTGGGTACAGCATTAGACTGTAGTCGGTCCCATTCTTTCAGGCCCTCAGATCCCAGGTCTCAGATACAGACCCTCACAGATTGATGGAAGTCGATAACATAGAGTGAGAGTGGGTAGAGTCCATGGTGGGAACAGGCTAGTACCTACAACACATGGAAGATTTTCATGCGGGCATGGCAGTACGCCCTTTAATCCCAGCACAGGTAGGCAGAGGTAGGCGGGTCTCCATGAGTTATAAGTAAGCCAGTATTACATATTGAATCACAGAGAACTCCCACTTCTCAGCATTTCTCTCATGAAAATGAAAATTTGCCTTCACCCCCAAACATACACATAAGCAATTATAGGCCCAAGAACTTGTCTTACCACTGGAAGTTCTGTTGCTGTGAGGAAACACTGTGACCAAAGCAACTTGAGCAGACAAGGGTTTATTTCAGCTTTGACTTCCAGGTCTGTCCCTGAGGGAAGTCAAGGCAGCAACTCAAACAGGGCAGGAACCTGGAAGCAGGAGCTAATGCAGAGGCCATGGAGGGGTGTTGCTTACTGGCTTGCTCCTCATGACTTGCTCACCCTGCTTTTTTGTAGAATCCAGGATCACCAACTCTGGATGGTACCACCCACAATGGGCTGGGCCCTCCTCATCAATCATTAAGAAAATGCCCTTCAGTGGAATCTTATAGAGGCATTTTCTTAATTGAGGTACGCTCCTTTAAGATGACTGTAGCTTGTGTCAAGTTGACATAAAACCAGCCTGGACAGAGCTCAACATGAAGACAGTTTAGATATACTGAAATCACCAAGCACTTACCCAGAGTTTGCTATGTCCATACCATGAAACAGTATTAACAAATAAAAAGTGACAAATTCTCCAGCTAGTCCCCAAAATGACATACTGTTCAATTTCATTTAAACAACATTCTTGAAATGACAAGATTATGAAAAAGAACTGCTAAGTGGCGTATCTAATCTTTAGATTATAACATCATATTGTCATTGATGAAATTTATACTCAGGAATGTGGGATCAAGTCACAAAAGGGTTTTTAATTTTATGTTGGGCTATATCCTGGGTTACCCTGGGACACATGCTGCCCAGGGGCTGCAAGTTGTACATATTTGGCAGAAGCAACTGATAATTAAAGACAGGGTTGGGTAAGGAGAAAAGTGGGTGTCCAAAGAAACCATACTAAAGCATTTGGTATAAAAGAGCAAAATACATATATTTTAATATCAAATGACCCAAAAAGTCATTCCTTACCTATGAGGAAAGGAGGCGAGAATAGCAGAGTGAGTATGGCAAAGTGGTAAGAAAAATGATTTTGGAGCATAAATAAATAATACATTCATTATAGTTGTTGGTTGGTGTCAACATTAATCAAAACTCTACCAAATTTCACACTTTAATACATGGCAACTTGAAATATCTCTTTGTTAATCAATAAAGGAATAAGAATTCCATAGAAGAGACACAAATACAATTTCTAGAAATAAAAATTACAATGCCTAGGATACCTAGATACAGTGACTAGCCAATTAGATGCCAATAAGGATCTTTAAGACCCAGCCAAAACATCACCTAAATGAAATACAGAGAAAAAGCCCAGATTGAAGTTTCAGTAACTACAGAACAACTTTGAGCTTAAGATAAATGCAATTTGAGGAGCTAAAAGAGAAAAGAGAACGAATTTTTATTTCATTTTATCTATCTACCTATTTATTTATTATACATACACTTGCCAGAAGAGGGCGCCAGATCTCATTTCAGATGGTTGTGAACCACCATGTAGTTGCTGAAAATTGATCTCAGGACCTCTAGAAGAGCAGACAGTGCTCTTAACCTCTGAGCCATCTCTCCAGCCTCTATTATTATTATTATTATTAAATTTAAAGTGCATAGTGGTTAAGACCATAGGTGGTTTCCAGAGGGCCTGAGTTTGGCTCCCAACTCCTACAGGGCAGCTCACAGTAACTGTGACTTTAGTTCCAGGGGAAGATCCGATACCTGGAATATAAATGTATATATATATATATATTTATATAAATATATAAATTTATATAAACATATATTTTATATAAATGTAACTACTTTGGATGCTGAGGCAGGAGGATCTCTTGAGCCCGGATCTTTGAGGCCAGCCTGAGGCAACCTACAGATAGCCTAGTTCTTACCAGAAGCTAAAACAAGCAACAACAGCATCAGAAAATGGCCGGTAAGACGACTCAGTGAGTAAAAGCACCCATTAGGTAAGTCTGATGACCTGAGTTCAGTCCTGGAACCCTCCTATAGGGAAGAAGGACTTCTGAAAGTTGTTCCCTGACCTCCACATGTACACCTAGAAGCACATAGTACCCACATTGTCGTCATCATCAATTTAAATTAAAGAGACATCAAAGAAGTGATAGAAACTTCCCAAACCTAACAATTTCACCAAGGACCATCACAAGCTAGATGCATAAACAATAAAGGCAGTGCTCAAGGGCAACTAGAAGAAAAGGGCACACGTGCAGGAAACCCTGAACACAGTGTGCTGACTGCTGTTCTTGAAAAGTCTTCTTGTAGCTTTGGATGTTGGCCATTGGCTCTGGGAACCTGGATTCCTTGAGACAGCTTTTGTTTTCCTGTCCTTCCAATGGAAGGTTGAGAATTCTGGCTCATGATCAGTCAGTCATTCAAAGAACAAAACCCTGAAGTATTCTGAACGTATGCACAGCCTGTATATACATTGCCCAATATCCATGACTCAGAGCTCTCTGCTTAGAGGGACCAGTTTCCTTCTGAATTTCCAGATCGTTCCAGGTGCCAATATACATCATTTAGCTTCTATTAACCTGTCCTTGTCCTAGTACCTTCCCCAGAAACCTCATGACTTTTAGAACACGGTGACACAGCTCCCATGACCTTTAGAACACGTGGTGACACGGCTCCCTATGCCTAGCTCTACTTCCTTCCTTTACCTTTTTATGTTTGCATTCAAAAGCACTGTGAATAAGGGTCTGGTTCCAAAATGTGTAACAATGAATTCTCTGAGGAGGATGAACAGCCATGTTTTGTCCCCAAGGGATGATTTCAGCGCTGGGTGGTTGGAACATCATTGATTCCCTAAACATACAAATCTTAGGGCTGAATCTAGATCATTAGTCTAGAGACCCTTGAAATACCCTTTAATTTCCATATGAAGTTGATTATAGTTCTTTCAAAGTCTGTGAAGAATTGTGTTGGGATTTTGATGGGAATTGCATTGAATCTGTAGATTGCTTTTGGTAAAATTGCCATTTTTATTATGTTAATCCTACCTATCCCAGAGCATGGGATATCTTTCTATTTTCTTGTATCTTCTTCAATTTCTTTCTTCAAAGACTTAAAGTTCTTGTCAAATAGGTCTTTTACTTCTTTGTTTAGTGTTACCTCAAGATTTTTTATGTTATTTGTGGCTATTGTGAAAGGTGATGTTTCTTTGATTTCTTTCTCAGTTTCTTTATCATTTGTATATAGGAGGGTTACTGATTATTTTGAGTTGATCTTGTATTCTGCCACATCACTGAAGGTATTTATCAGCTATTCCCTGGTAGAATTTTTGGATCACTTATGTATACTATCATATCATCTGCAAATAGCAAAAGTTTGACTTCTTCCTTTCCAATTTGTATCTTCTTGACCTTTTGTTGTCTTGTTGCTATAGCCAGAACTTCAAGAACTATGTTGAAGAGATATGGAAGGAGTGGACAGCCTTGTCTTGTCTCTGATTTTAGTGAAATTGCTTTGAGTTTCTCTCCATTTAATTTGATGTTGACTGTCATCTTGCTGTTATTATATTTAGATATGTTCCTTGTATCCCTGATCTCTCCAAGACCTATATCATGAAGGGGTGTTGGATTTTCTCAAATGCTTTTTCAGCATCTAATGATGTAAGAGAGTTTTCTATCTCTTACTTTCATTGGTTAATTAACAAAGAAAACTGCTTGGCCTGATAGGTCAGAACATAGGTGGGTGGAGTAGACAGAACAGAATGCTGGGAAGAAGGCAATGAGCCAGTCGCCATGACTCTCCTCTTCAAGACAGACGCAGGTTAGGATCTTTCCTGGTAAGCCACCACCTCGTGGTGCTACACAGATTACTAAATATGGGTTAAAGCAAGATGTGAGAATTAGCCAATAAGAGGCTGAAACTAATGGGCCATGCAGTGTTTCAAATGAATATAGTTTCCGTGTAATTAATTCGGGGGTAAGCTAGCCGGGAGCCACTACAATCTAATGAGATGTTCATATGTTTTTTTTCTTTCAGTTTATTTATATGATGGATTACATTGACAGATTTTCGTATGTTGAACCATCCCTGCATCTCTGGAAGGAAGTTGACTTGATCATGGTGGATGATTTTTTTGATGTGTTTTTGGATTCGCCAGTGTTTTTATTGAATATTTTTGCATCGATGTTCATGAGTGAGAATGGTCTGTAATTCTCTTTCTTGGTTGAGTCTTTGTGTGGTTTCAGTATCAGGGTAACTGTAGCCTCATAAAAAGTGTTTGGCAATGTTTCTTTTGTTTCTATTATGTGGAACACTTTGAGGACTATGTGTATTAGCTCTTCTTGGAAAGTTCTGGTAGAATTCTGCACTGAAACCATCCAGCCCTGGGCTTTTTTTGCTTGGGAGACTTTTTATGACAGCTTTTATTTCCTTGTAGTTTACAGGTCTATTTAAATTGTTCACCTGGTCTTGATTTAATTTTGGTATATGGCATCTATCCAGAAAATGGTCCATGTCTTTTACATTTTCCAATTTTGTGGAGTACAGGTTTTATTTTTAGTATGACCTAACAATTCTCTGTATTTCCTCAGTGTTTGTTGTTATGTCCCTCTTTTTATTTCTGATTTTGTTAATTTGGATGCTCTTTCTTTGCCTTTTAATTAGTTTGTAAAAGGGTTTGTCTATCTTGTTGATTTTCTCAAAGAACTGACTCTTTGTTTCGTTGATTCTTTGTATTGTTTTCTTTGTTTCTATTATATTGATTTCAGCCCTCAATTTGATTATTTCCTGTGTTCTACTTCTCCTGGGTGAATCTGCTTCTTTTTGTTCTAGAGTTATCAGGTGTACTGTTAAGTCACTAGTGTGAGCTTTCTCCACTTTCTTTATGCAGGCAATTAGTGCTATAAACTTTCCTCTTAGCACTGCTTTCATAGTGTCCCATAGGTGTGGGTACGGTGTGTCTTCATTTTTTGTTGAACTCTAGGAAGTCTTTAGTTTCTCTTTTTATTTCTTCCTTTACCCATGGTTGTTTCAATAGTTTACTGTTCAGTTTCCATGAGTTTGTAGGCTTTCTGAGAGTAGTATTGTTGTTAAATTCTAACTTTAATCCATGGTGATCTGATAAGACACAGGGGGTTACTCCAATTTTTTGTCTGTGGAGGTTTGCTTTGTTACCTAGTATGTGTTCAATTTTAGAGAAGGTTCCTTGAGGTACTGAGAAAAAGGTATATTCTTATGTGTTTGGGTGGAATGTTCTGTAGATGTCTGCTAGGTCATTTGATTCGTGACATCTGTTAGTTCTCTTATTTCCCTGTTAAGTTTTTGTCTGGTTGACCTGTTCATTGGTGAGTCTGGAGTGTTGAAGTCTCCTACTATTAGTGTGTGGGGTTTTATGTTTAAGCTTTAGTAATGTTTCTTTTACATATGTGGGTGTTCTTGTATTTGAGGCATAGATGTTCAGGATTGAAACTTTATCTTGATGGATTGTTCCTCTTATGAGTATAAAGTGTTCTCCATCTCTTCTGAATGATTTTAGTTTGAAGTCTATTTTGTTAGATATTAGGATAGCTACTCCTGCTTGTTTCTCAGGTTTATTTGATTGGAAAATCTTTCCCTAACCCTTTACTCTGAGGTAATGTCTGTCTTTGAGGTTGAGGTGTGTTTCTTGTATACAACTGAAGGCTGGATCCTGTTTTTGTATCCATTCTCTTAGCCTGTGGCTTTTTATAGGTGAATTGAGTGCATTGATATTAAGTGATATTAATGACCAGTTAATTCCTGTTATTTTTTTGGTAGTAGTGTTTCTGTGTTTCCCTTCTTTGGGATTTGCTGGTGGCAGGTTATCTGTTGCCTGTGTTTTTGTGGGTCCAGTTAACTTCCTTGGGTTAGGGGTTTCCTTCTAGTACTTTCTGTAGGGCTGGGTTTGTGGATACATATTGTTTAAATCTGGTTTTGTCAAGAAATATCTTGTGTTCTCCATTGATGGTGATTGAAAGCTTTACTGGGTATTATAGTCTGGGCTTGCATCCATGGTCTCTTTATGTCTGCAGCACATCTGCCCAGGACCTTCTGACTTTCATGATTTCTATTGGAAGTCAGATGTCATTCTGATAGGTCTACCTTATATTTACTTGATCTTTTTCCTTTGCAGCTCTTAATATTCTTTCTTTATTCTGTATGTTTTGCGTTTTTATTATTATTTGGCAAGGGAGCTTTTTTTTTGGATCCAGTTTATTTGGTGTTCTGTAAGCTTCTTGTACCTTCATAGGGATATTCTTCTTTAGGTTGGGAAAGTTTTCTTCTATGATTTTTTGTTGAATATATTTTCTGTGCCTTTGAGCTGGAGTTCTTCTCCTTCTTCTATCCCTATTATTCTTAGGTTTGGTCTTTTCATGGTGTCCCAGATTTCATGGATGTTTTGTGTCAAGAATTTTTGTGTTTAACGTTTTCTTTGACAAATGAATCTATTTCCTCTATAGTATCTTCAACCCCTGAGATTCTCTCTTCCATCTCTTGTATTCTGTTGGTTATGCTTGCCTCTGTAGTTCCTGCTCATTTGCCCAGATTTTCCATATTCATATTTCCCCTGGTTTTTCTTTTCTTTATTGCCTTTATTTCAGTCTTCAAGTCTTGAACTGTTTGCCTGTTTGATTGTTTATTTTGTTGGTTTTCTTGTGTTTCTTTGAGGGATTTATTAATTTCTTCCAATTTTTTATCTGTCTTTTACTTCATTTCTTTAAGGGAGTTTTTCATTTCCTCTTTAAAGGTCTACATCACTTTTATAAGGTTATGTTTAAAATCATTTTCTTCTGCTTCTTCTAGATTAGGATGATCAAATCTTCCTGTTGTATGACCACTGGATTATGATGTTACCATGTTGTTTTTTAGGTTATTGGATAAATTCTTCCATTGACTCCCACCCATCTCTTCTTACAATTGATGGCAGCAGTGTCTTTGTGTCTTAGTCCAATCCTTGCAGTGGCTGTTTGTATCTTTGGGAACTGTTCTTGTTCTGCTCTGTACTGTCAATGCCTGTGTCTCAGGGAGCCACTGAGGTCTCTCTTAGCCTGCTCTCTTGATCTTTTCTCCTTGCTTGCTCTCTTGGTCCACTCCGTGTAGTCACAGTTTGTGCTTTAGTGTTCCTCTCTTGGTCCTCTCTCATAGTGCTCTCTATATAGTTGCAGATTGTGTTTCAGCATTCCTCTGAGGTTGTGGGGTAGGGGTGGGGGGCTGGAGGGTTTGGAGGTGGAGTGGGTCTGATGGATGTGGTGGGGTTGTTGGAGCAGCCTACCTGCAGAAAACTCTCTTGTTGTGTTTCAAGAAGACTGCTTGTTTATCCTATCTGCCCAGAACAGCAAAGTTTCAGTACATCTACCTCTGGCTGTAGATCCATGGTGTCTCTCTGATTCCACCTTTCTTCCTCCCAGCATACAGCCTAACTTTCCCCACCTAGTTCTGTTCTTCCCTTCCATAGGCTCATAGCAGTTCATTATTCATTAACCAATGAAAGCAACACATAGACAGAAGGCCCTCCCACATTATTTCCCTTTTTCTGTTTAAACAAAAAGGAAAGCTTTAACTTTGACATAGTAAAATTACATATATCAAAACAGTTACCAAGCAAGAATTATAGTTACAATATTTATATCCACTTTATTTTATATTATAACTAAGGAAAACTATATATAAATTCTTTAATTCCATCAAAGACTCCAGAAAGATATTACCTAAGTAAACAGGAAGTGCATTGTAAGCCACTTCCAAAATTCTACTATTGACAGAGACTTCTCACTACCTGGACAGTCACCCAAAGTTCCTCTGTACCGTTGGGGCATCCATCTTCAGCCTACAGGCCCATAATGTCCAGAAGACTTTTCCATGAAGCAGGAAATTTCAAAGACAGTTCTGCCTATATTGGCAATTTGCCAGTCATTTTCTTTTGTGTCCTGCAGAATGTACTGCAGACTCTTTCATGAAGCAGGAATCCCGATGGATCATCTCACTTTTAGGCAAGTTCAGCAGTCATTTTTCTGCGGGTCCTGCATGTCCAGTGAAACAGTCCAGGCAAAAGCAATTTCTTGCCCAAATGGTTAACCAACTCCATAAGGAGCCTCTTTGATGCCCATCTTCTTCTTGAAGTAGCTTGGTGATGCCAGGTACAGATGTGTCCCACTGTCATGAAAAGTCCTGAGTTCTTAAAACATTTAAATGCAATATTCTGAAGGTCTCTGAATAAAAAATTTAATTCTTTGAAGAATACCTAACTAACTAAAATATATCTCTATATATCTAGAAAACCTAACTAACATGACTACAATCTTGACTATTATAGATGACTGTCTATTGACCAATATTTAATTATACATTATATTTTTGAATGAACTACAGAAACACAATACCTTAATCAAGAGCAGAAATATACATATAACACGATAGACTTTAAATTGTATCAATAAACCAAGATCTATACTAAAGCAAATTATTCATCTCTACAACATATCCCCTTTTAAATGTAAACAAACAATTATAAACAGTATTTGAGAATATGTGTAGTTTTGTCCATACAGCTTCCTGCTGTTTAGGGGCGCTGTTATTTCATGGTGTATCCTGTGTGCTACGTTCATCTCAGTCAGCAGTTGGGCGAAGTAATTTTTTGAGGGTGTTTATGACGACCTTTCAGGAGGCCTTGTTCCATGAAACTATATTCTCCTGGAAGCAACCCACAGGTTTTCATCTTCTGTGAAAACAAAAGAAGAACCTCTTTTCCCAAGCAACATGTTCTTAGACTCAAATTCTGAAGTCAAGATATCTTTATAATATACACACTGGTTAAGCTTAGCAGCCCGTACAATGAAATGTCTCTCTGTACTGAGCTCCTTCACAGTCAAAAAATTCAAAGAAAATGCAATAATATATATAATCCAGACTCTCTGTGAATTTTCCATTTTTATGTGACTTATTTTTCTTGGCTTCTTTTAATCTATGAATATTTGTACTATGTCTCTTTAAAGAGTTTTTAAAAATGATTTACTTCTTTTTCAACTCTATATACTCTTTTTCTTTTCTCTCTCAAGCCTACATACATTTATCCAACACTGTGATCGATTAAGAGTTCTTTTATGCTTGAATCTGTCCTATTGTGAATCTGTAATTCTTTACTGTCCAGGAGCACTTCTTAAAATGCTAAGTGCTTCATAAAAACTTAAGTTGTGCCATTCGTAGGTATAATATGATACCATCTGTTTGCCTGCCCATCTAAAACTTAAGCTGCTCTGTTACTATGATAAATATGGTAGTTCCTGCTTTGTGCTCTGCACAGTTCAGCTTGGCAGAGTCACTAGTGCCTCTGAGCTGCTAGTGCCCCTGAGCTGTGCATACCGCCCCACTTTCAGGCACACAGTGAGTCCACAATGTCTAAAACACCCTCCACTGCTCAAGAATTTCATTCCGCAAATTCAGGAGACCACAATTTTACCCTCCTAACTCCTGAGTTAAAGCCTTCTTGTGATAGAGGAAAAGCCTCCTTGAAACTCCAATATTGAAACACCCCAATATTCTTGTATCATTGCTTCCTTACTCAAGAAATCCAGCTAATAAATGGAAAAAAAAGATGTGATTAGATAAGTACCCTTTGTCAATCATAATAATCCATTCAGGTAGGAATCATCAAAGACCTTAAAGCTACGGAATGGACATTTGAGGAGTAGCAGATAGCTATGTAATCTCACATTGGTTCTCTATAAGGTACATGTTAACTTCAAAAAATATTATAGTGTAACAATGAATCAATTGGAAGATCTTTTATTTTTTAGAGACAGGGCTTTACTATGATCTCTGGCTGACCTAGAACTCCCTTTGAGGACCAGCCTGGCCTTGAACTCATAGAATTTTGGTGGTAAAGACATTAGCCACAGCAGCTAGCTAGAAGATCAACAAAAATTTATTTATTTTTATTTATGTATAAGTGAAACTGTGTGAGTGTATATGCATCATGTTCATGCAGGTCACCAATGGAAACTGGAAGAGGGTTCTGGGTCCCCTGAAACTGGAGTTACTACCACATGAGTGGTAGAAACTGAAATTAAGTCCTCTTTCTGCAAGAATATCAAGTGTTCTTAACCACTGTGCTATCTCTTCGATCTTCCCAAAGGATGCTCCTTTATGCCCATAATTGTTATTAACACCATCAGTAACAGGGTAAATTGACAGCATATACATCTTGGTAAGATGTACTGAGAAGAGTCACTACTGTTACATCTTACTAGAAGTGGAAAATCCAAATTCTCTTCAAATTAAGTATAATTTATAATGTATCTGGCCTGCATTTCTTTTTTTTTCCAAGACAGGGTTTCTCTGTGTAGCTTTGGAGCCTATCCTGAAACTCGCTCTGTAGACCAGGCTGGCCTTGATCTCATAGGGATCCACTTGCCTCTCCCTCCCAAAGCTGGGATTAAAGATGTGTACCACCACCATTAGGTTTTGGTCTGTATTCTTAAAAAGTGCCAATGTCTTGAAGTGTGCACACACATTTGTAACATGAGGACTGGGCTGCTTGTTGGGGTTTCTGTCCTACCCAGTTCCCACAGCCAGTAGGTTCCAAAGAATCACACAGAAGTCTACATAAGTTATAAACTGATGGACCCTTTAGCTCAGGCTTCATATTAGCTCTTATAACTTACATTACCATTATTCTAGTATAAGTTAGTTACATGGTTCAGTACTTTCTTCAGTAGGGCAGGTCACATCCTGCTTCTTCGGTATCTGCACGGGACTGCAGAAAGATCTTCCTTCTTCTCAGAATACTCCTGTTCTCCTTGACCTGCCTCTACTTCCTGTCTGGTTGTCCCACCTATACTTCTTGCCTGGCTACTGACCAATCAGTGTTATTAAAAACATAATTGACAGAATACAGAATTGTCCCGCACGATTCCCCCACCCCCTTTTTTTTGAAAACAAGAACATTCATAGTCCATTTTTTGGGAATGTGGGTGTAGTTTTCAAGGCTGCTTCTGGTTGGTTGGGGACACTGATAATCTTATGGGGACCTAAAGAAAATTTAGAATTATGATCAAGTCCTGATTGCAGTATCCTGTGAGGCTTGATCATCTCAGGCAGCAATCTTGAACCTGTTCTGGATGTAGGACTCAGACATCTGGACCATCTGTTCCTACCAGAGATTTCTCAGGTGGTCTTCCTTGATAAAACCTGATTTTTCTTAACTCAGAATGAATTCACAGCCTCTCATTTCCTGTAGAAACAAAAGCAAAATCTCTCCTCCAAAGTAACATACCTTTTTAACTTCAATTTTGAAGTCAAGGTATTTTCAAAATACCTATCTTGGATTAATTCAGCAGCATTTATAAGCAAATATCTTTTAGCAGCTGTTGCTCCTTCCTCAGCATTCAAACAATTCAAAGAGAGCATAATAACATACAGTATCCAGATTCTCTATATGTTTTCCATCTTTATGCGGCTTTATTTTAAACTCTATATCTTTTATTTTTAATTTTTGGCTTTTTGAGACAGAGTTTCTGTGTATCTTTGTCCTGGAACTCACTTTGTAGACCAGGCTGTCCTTGAACTCACAGAGATCCACCTGTCTCTGCCTCCCCAGTGCTGGGATTAAAGGTGTGTGCTGCCATTCCATGAACTCATAGATATCTGTCTGCCTCTGCCTTCCAGACATTGAGATTAAAGGTGTGTACCACCACACCCAACTACTATCTTTCTTTCTTTTTTATTTTAAGGACGTTAACCTTTTTCTTTTCTCTCCCAAGTCTGCACATATTTTTAAACACATAGTAAATCATTTAGAGGCTTTTTTCATCTTTGATTCTATCTTTGCTGTATCTCTCTTTTACTGACTACATGAGTCTTTAATTTACTAAGCAATATGAGTAGGATTAAAGCTGTAGCTTTGATGGCTGGATCCAGTCCATTCCTTAGCTTTCTGAGATTTCAGCCTCATAGCTGAGGTACTGGCTGTAAACATGTTTAGTGCCACAACTCTATGGCGTTTTAAGGTCCCTGCCAGCAAACAGGACGCAACAGTGTGCTTACAAACCACACACAAATGCTCCGTCATTGGACCACTTGTCTGAAAGAGTCAGAGTTTGCCCTGGCAGGATGGCCTAGAAAGCTGGCATTTTAAAATGGCACAGCTTTTTTCCTGCTACATCTGAAAACCAAAAAGCATATGGTCAGCTTTTCATCAATAGTGTTTAAGTGTTTCGTGGCAGGACCTCTTAAAGAGCTGCAAGGTTTTGCAGCTAAAGCTGAGTCAGGAAGCTTCTAGCAAGTAGAGCCGACCTGAGAAATTGCTGCAACCAAGAAGCCATGCTTTATTCTATCTTTTTCTGTCTAGAATTACTTCCCAAGCTCTCTCAGGTTTTATATAGATGCAGTTGTCCACGTGGGCACCATTCTGTAACATGGGGGCCTGCTTGTTGGGGTTTATGTCCTGCCCAGTTCCCACAGCTGGTAAGCGCCCAAAGAAAATCACACAGAGAGTCTACATTAGATTGGCCCATTAGCTCAGGCTTCATATTAGCATCAGTAAATGCTGGAATGATCCAACAGGCCATTCTTGAGTCTGGGTGTTCCCTGGAAGAGCTGACATTACTGGGACCTTGGTAAAATATAAATAAGCTTTGAGGACTAGATAAGAACGTTGGATTTATATTAATTTCTTGATTTTGTCAATTAAAATGTGATTATAAGATTAATTTAAAAAATTATTTGTGTGTATGTATGTGTGTGTTTCTATATGCAGCTGCTCCTGGAGGCCAGAAGAGGCTGTCTATCTTCTGGACCTGGAGTTACAGGTTATTGTGGGGCACTTGACATAGGTTTTAGGGACAAAATCTTGTCCTCTGCAAGAGCAATATTTGATCTTAACCACTGAGCCATCTCTCTAGCCCTGAGATCTTTATTATTTTGAGACTGGTTTTCACATAGCCCAGGCTGGCCTTTAATTTGTTACATAGCTGAGGATGATCTAGTACTCCTGATCTACTGCCTACCCTTAAAAGAATGTATCACTGTGCTTGGCAAGAGGGGAACTTTAAAAAAATTACATTTACTTATTTATTTACTTACTAACTTTGTGCGTGAGGTTGGAGGGCATTTTCTACCGTTAATTTGTCTCCTGTAATTGGTTTGTGGGTGAGTGGTTAGGCCTGGCGATTTAATCGGCTGCCAGGGCACAGGCACTGGCCTTAACTAACCCCAACAAAAGCATATTCATTTGGTCCCATCTTTCTCACAACTGCGTTGGGGCCGGTTCTAGTTTGTGTTCTGTTGTTGTGATAAAACACTGACCAAAACCACCTCAGCAAGGAGGTTTATTTGGTTTACATGTCCTGGTTGCAGTCTATCATTAAGGAAAGCTAAGGCAGGAACTCAAGAAGGGAAGGAACCTGGAAGCAGAAACTGAAGCAGAGGCCATGGGGAAACACTGCTTATTGGTTTACTCTTCTTGACTTGTTCAGCCTATTTTCTTTTATAACCCAGAACCATCTGCCTAAGGAAAGAACTGGCTATGTGAGCTTGGCCCTCCCCCCTCAATAATTAGTCATGATAATACTCTCCAGATTTGGATATAGACCAATCTGATGTAGGCAGTTTCTCAATTGAGGATCTCTCTTTCCATGTGCCACAATCATGTATCAAGTTGGTGGAAAACTACCAAGCACAGGGCCATTCATTCATGCGATGATTCTTCCTAAAGCCTGTGACGAGGACAGTAGATAGAAGTCAGTCCATCAGCTTAGGGTGGAGGATCCTGAAAATGAACAGTTTTTTCCTTTACTAAAAGCCATTAATGTCCTTGGCTGGCAGCTGTGTCTTTGTTAGAGGCCAGAGATACCATAATGTTGGTTCTTCTCTGGTTGGAGGTGGGGAATGCCAGATTGGGGGGGGGGAGTATTTTTTCTTATCTCTTTTCTCTTAAAGAAATGCCCCTGCCTGGGAACTATTTGTGAGGATCTGACAGAAATGGAGAGGCACCCGGACACCTTAGGAAAAAAAAACTGGACTGAATAGTGAATACTCTCCTCTGAGCCTCCATCTAATCAAACCTTACTAACACCATGGCAGTGACCTTCAACACTACCCATTCCTGGGGCCCATTGTGCTAGATAGGAACTTTGCCTTCTTTCTCCTAAGTGCCACCGAGGAATCTATAATAAATTTCCTTTTAAAACTCCCCCTCTGTGATCTATAAATTTTAATCTTTGAATATGTGAGACAAGCCTTTGGATGCCATTGACTCAGTGGAAGCTTCACCTGAACATGAGTGTCTAGCAACCTAAGTCCCAAGTTAAAGCCCACTCAGTAGCTAAGAAAGATTCTGCGGCTCTTACAGACCACTCAGAATTTACCACATCACCTGTAGAGGTCCATGAGCCAGGGACTACTGAGGACACGTGCAGAAACAGACTCCTTCTTTGTTCTTTGGGTTTTGTGCAGTGTTGCAGGAGAGACACCCTCTATCCTTTGTACAGTGTTACTGGAGCATCAGTGTTCTTTTATGAAAGCACAGCTCTCACCTCAAAATGAGTAAGAGATTGTTCTGAGCCAAATATGAGGGACCATGACCTAGAAAGAGGGATACATGTTGACTGGAGTAACATGGAAGCAGCTACATGAATTTTTCTTCATTTACAGAATGAAAGAAAGTCATGAATCAAGGCATTTGTGAACTTTATATGTGAAAACATCAAATGGACAGGTTCCGTGAAGCATGAGACTGTGCTGTAGGTCTCAAGTGCTGCTTAAATGATGCTAGTCATGTCCTCCTGTCCTGAGTTCATTTTGTATTTGCTGTGACAGTTCTCTACCTCCCTCCCCTTAATGGTCACATCTGCCTAAGCAACAGATTTGAGATTTCCATGACCTTGACTGTGGTCCATATATATTAACAAAAAGTTATGTCTAAAATAGCTATCATGGTCTGCAAGGAATGGGACATTTGGAGGTTACTCTGACCCTCATCTAATTCCATGTATTTTCGTGGTGTTTGCCTTTAAAAACTCTGTCTCCCTGAACTTGGACACCACGAGGTTTTTTTTGGAGCCTGCTCTTGGTCTTACCATCCACAAAAAGATCTTGAAATTTTTAATTGGCTTTATCATCTTTGTTGTCAACAACTATCTTGAGTGGAATGTGTCCTGCATGATTCCAGCTCCCCAAGTCTTTCCTCCACAGTCAGTAGAGGGAGCAGCTGAGCCAGTTTCAGTGTGTTTTCTGATCTTGAATTGCTTGCTATAAAGCCAAAAAAGCCTGCAGTTTCCTGGACAGACACCTTGTATTTTTACATTCAATTTATCTTTATCATTTGGATTATTTTTGCACAAAGAAATTTCCAGGAACAAACGTCAGTCTCTCAGATAAAATTAATATGCAAAAGAATTCCTTGAGTATTTGAGTCTCTGTATGAATAGTGTGGTGAGATTTCCTTTGATTTGCCTGTGTCTTCCTTAGCTTCTTTCTGGACAGCTTGGACTCCATCCTGTTTGATCTAGAGTCTCTCTCATGAAGCTCAGTCATCTGCAAATGAAAGTCAAAAGTATGAAGTAAAGGGGTAAATAACCCACTAGGACATTGAGGCTAATTTTACCTCCTCTTTGAGGCTAATTTCTAACTTAAAGACTGGGTTGTGTTGGCTGTTCCCATTGACTCTGGAGGTCTCACTACCCAGTACTGTTATCAGAAGAAACTGGGAGGCAGATACTGGCAAAGGGTGCAGCCCTGCCAAAGGTGGGTAGCATGCTGTGAGTGGAACTGGTGGCACAAGCTTTTAATCCCAGCACTTGGGAGGCAGAGCAGGCAGATCTCTGTGAGTTTCAGGTCAGGCATAGTTACATAGTGAGGCTCTAGCTCTTAATCCATACATTCATACATAAAATTAATGCAGTCGACCCTTTCCCTCATCTTCATACCCTGGCCCACAACTCTGGCAGAAGCCTATTGCACTACTGGAGATCACACCAGTACCCCAAATATCAGATAGAATCCTGACCCGCAGAAATCTGACACTTGCTTAGAGCTCTCACAGCTCTGGAGCAGCACCCTCTCCCTTTGACTCTATACCCTCGCCCACAACTCCTGTAGAAGCCCACTGCTCTACTGGAGGCCACACCTGTATCTGGAACCCTAGAGAACACACTGGTTCCCAGAACATTAGGAACCCACTTCTCTACCAGAGTCAGTGCCCAGAATCCCAGAACTCCAGAGGCAATGCCGGCACTCAAAACCCCAGAGCTCATGGAGGCTGCCAAATACCCAGCAGAGACAACCTACTGAAATTAGGACTTGCTAGTCACCAGAACCACAGGGAATTCAGGACAGAAGACCAGAAAGAAAATGAAAATCAAGGGAAAAAAACACTCATTCAACAAAGATAAACTCAGAAACCAGCAATAAAACCTGTAATTACTCTAAATTCAGATGCCTAGAAGTCAGCATAAAAACAGAATTGTGTTAACTTACAGAATATCAGTTATAACTAGACCAAAAGGGGAAAAAACCCATGTCCCCTCACCATATAATAATCACAACACTAAATATAAAGAATAAAGAAAGAGGCCAGGTGATGGGGGTGCAAGTCATTAATACCAGCACTCGGGAGGCAGAGGCAGGTTGATCTCTGTGAGTTTAGGCCAGTCTCATCTACAGAGCTAGTTACAGGACAGCTAGGGCTTGTTACAGAGAAACCTTGTCTTGAAAAACAAAACAAAGCAAAACAACAAAAAAGAAAGAATACAAGAACTACAAAGGAAAAAGTTTACATAACATTTAAAGGTAGACCTATCAGAATTATACTCAACTTCTCAATGGGAACTGATGTGGGATGTCCTTCTGTATATATGTTACTTTTATTAGTTGGTAAATGCAGCTGTTTTGGCCAATGATTTAGCAGAGTAAAGTCCGGTGGAAAATCCAAACAAAGATATATAGGGAGAGTAGGCAGTATACAGAATGACAAAAGATCTTCACTAACCCCACATTTGACAGAAGGCTGATCTTCAAAATATATAAAGAACTCAGGAAAGTAGACACCAAAATACCAAACAATTCAATTCAAAAATTGGGTACAGATCTAAAAAGAGATTTCTCAATGGAAGAAATTTAAATGGCCCAAAGACATTTGAGGAATTGCTCAACATCCTTAGCCATTAGGGAAATGCAAATCAAAATGACTCTGAGATACCATTTTACATTTATCAGAATGACTAAACAAAAAACTCTGGTGGCAGCTTATGTTGAAGAGGATGTAGAGTAAAGGGAACACTCCTCCATTGCTAGTTGGAGTTAAAACTTGTAAAGTCACTTGGAAATCAATAGGGCAGTTTCTCAGAAAATTGGATATCAATACATCTTAAGATCCAGCAATATTATTTTTGGGTTATATACCCAAAGGATGCACCATAAGGACATTTATTCAACTATGTTCAGTTATAGCCAGAAACTGGACACAACCTAGATGTCCCTCAACCAAAGAATGGATAAAGAAAATGTGGCATATTTACACAATGGAGTATGTCTCAGTGGTAAAAAGAAATGATATCAGGAAATTTGTAGGCAAATTGATGGAACGAGAAATCATCCTGAGTGAGGTAACACAGACTCAGAAAGACAAACATGGTATGTATTCACTCAGAAGTGGATATTAGATATAAAACAAAGAATAACCAAGCTATAGTCCACAATCCCAGAGAAGGTAGGTAAAAGGGGAACTCAAGAGGACATATATGAAGAGCCCCAGAATGGAAAATAGTTAAGGTTTTCTGGGTGAACTGGAAGAGCAGATAGAAGAGAGAGGATGGGGGATGGGAACATGGGGTATCAAGAAGAATGAGTTGGGGGAGGCTTAAAGAGGGAGAGAGATGAAAGAGATATTTTTTTTTAAAAAAAGATTTATTATGTATACAGTTTTCTGCCTATATGCTGAAAGGCCAGAAGAGTGCTCCAGATCTCATTACAGATGGTTGTGAGCCACAATATGGTTGCTTGGAATTGAACTCAGGATTTCTGGAAGAGCAGTCAGTGCCCTTAACTGCCGAATCATCTCTCCAGTCCCAAAAGAGATATCTTGATAGAGGGTGCATTATGGTGTTAGGGAGAAACCTGGTGTTAGAGAAATTCTCAGGAATCCACAAGGATGACTCTAGCTAAGACTTCTAGCAATAGTTGATAGGGTGTCTGAAGGGGCCTTCCCCTGTAATCAGATTAATAACTACCCTAGTTGTCATAAAACCTACATCCAGTAACTGACAGAAGCAGGTGCAGTAACCCACAGATAAGCACTGGGCTGAGGTCCTGGAGTTCATTTGAAGGGAGGGAAGAGAGATCATATGAACAAGGGGATTCAAGAACATGATTGGGAAAACCACAGAGACAGTTGACCTGAGCTAGCGGGAGGTCACTGACAGCTGGGGAATCTGCATGGGAGAGAACTAGATCCTCTGAATGTGCATGACAGTTATGTAGCTTGATCTGTTGCAGGGACCCGGCAGTGGCACCAGTACCTTTCCTGGGTGCATGAACTGGCTTTTTGGAGCTCATTCCCTATGGTGGGTTACCTTGTTCAGGCTTGATATGGTGGGGAGGGGCTTGGTCCTGCCTCAAGTTGGTATGCCAGACCAAGGAAGGCCTTACCTCCTCTGAGGAATGGAAGGAGATAAGTGGGAAACAAGAGGAGGGGATGGAGGGGGAACTGGTGTTGGTATGTAAAATGAAAATTAAATTTTTTTTAAATAAAAGTTTTTAATAAAAAGGAAAAAAAGCAAAAATAAAAGTAAGCAATAATAACTGGATGGGGTGGCATATGTTTTTAATCTCAGCACTTGGGTGGCAGAGGCAGGCAGATTTCAGTTTGAGACCTACCTGGTCTACAAAGTGAATTCCAAGACAGCCCAAATGATTTCATAGGGAAACCCTGTTTTGAAAAGAAAAAAAGAAAGAAAAGAAAGAAAGAAAGAGCAATAAAAGACTTGCAAACCAAATCCAAGAGCACATCAAAAAGATCATCTACCATGATCAAGTAGGTTTCATCTCAGAGATGTAAGGATGATTCAACATACAAAAAAAAATCTGTCAATGTAATCCACCATATAAATCAAATGAAAGAAACAAAAACCATGTGATCATCTCATTAGATGCTGAAAAAAACTTTGACAAAATCTAACACCCCTTCATGATTAAAGTCTTGAGTATATCAGGAATACAAGACATACTAAAGACAATAAAGGCAGTTTATAGCAAGTTCATGACCAATATTAACAGGAATGGAGAAACACTCAAAGCAATTTTACTAAAATCAGGAACAAGACAATGCTGTCCACTCTCTCCATATCTATTCAATGTAGTACTTGACGTTCTAGGTAGAGCAATAAGACAACTAAAGGAGATCAAAGGGATAAAAATTTGAAAAGAAGAAGTCAAAGTATCTTTATTTGATCAAAGGGATAAAAATTTGAAAAGAAGAAGTCAAAGTATCTTTATTTGTAGATGACATGATAGTATACATAATCGACTCTGAAACTGCCATCAGGGAACTCCTACAGCTGATAAATACCTTCAGTTGTAATGCCTGGATACAAGATCAACTAAAAAAAAACAGTAGCCCTTTTATATACAAACAATAAATGAACTGAGAAAGAAGTCAGGAAAACAACACCCTTTACAATAGCCATAAATATTTTAAAATATTTTGTGTTAACTCTAGCCAAGCAAGTAAAAGACTTGTAGAATAAAATCTTCAAGTCTTTCAAGAAAAAAAATTGAAGAAGATATCAGAAGATGAAAAGATCTCCCATACTCATGAATTGCTACGAACAGGCTCAGGTGAGCCACTCAGACTGTGGGAGAACAGGGTGAAGGCTCAGGAGAATTCAGAGATCCGGCGAGGAATGACAGACAGTCACTCTCAATATGATTGAAAATGCTGCTGTGATTTTACTTTTTCAGTGCGAGGCTTTTATATTTTTACAAACAAAGAACTTGGCAAAGGCATACATCATCAGATCATAAAAAAAGCATAAAACAGTTTACAAAAAGAATCTTTAAAAATGCACATCTTTGAAAGTCCTTGGGCACAAGGACTTTCGCCCAGTCTGTACCAGGCGGCTGGCTGGGCTAAGTGACCTTGTGCTCAGAATATCTTGGGGTGTGAGAGGAGAAGGCCACTATCTTCCTGGGAAAACTTTCTGCTAGGAAATTTTAAAGACATGAACTCAAACTTGTCTGAAACTGGTCTCATACCATAAATCTCAACTTTCTTTCCTTCCCGACTCTCAGGGTCAGATGTTGTAATTAGCCTAGGTTTATTCTGGCCATAAGGAAGGCTGCACAGGCCTCCTGTTAAACTGCACGTATTTCTCAGGCAAACATCTAGTGTTGCTGCAGCTGTTTTCCTACAGAAGGCTTCTAAGGTTTCTCCTGATAAGAGCAACTCCTTTTGCTCCACATCATTAAGGAATTATTTTAACGATGACTTCCCAATTTCCAGAACTGGCTATTTCCTTAAAGGCTTTAATGAATAGTGGGGCAGAGCTCAAAATGTCTTCAGCAGTCTTGTTTGTATCCGCGACTGCCTGGAATAGTCTGATCTGTTAGCAATATGCAAGGATCACAAAGAACACACAGACAAGGGAAAAGACAGACATATGGCGCCAAGGACAGCCAGGTCAAGTCAGTGCAGGTAGCAATTACAGGTGGCATCATGACCACAGCTGATTGCCAAGGGACAGCCTGGAATACAGATCCCAATCCTACGGCAACAGTCTGTCCAGTCAGCATTTCTGCTACACTGGCGTGACAGCCGTGGATGTAGCAATGAATTGATAGGATTAACATAGTAAAAAATGACCATCTTATCAAAAGCAATCTATAGATTTATCAATCTCCATTAAAATTCCAACAGAATTCTTTACAGATCTTTAAGGAACAATACTCAACTACACCAAAAAAAAAAAAAAAGCCATAATAGCTGAAACAATCCTGTATAATAAAAGAACTTCTGGAGGTTATCAACCATTCCTTATTTGAAGCTCTACTGCAGAGATATAATGATAAAAACTGTACAATATTGCTATAAAAACAGACAGGTGGATCAATGGAATTGAATTGAAGACCCAGACAAAAATCCACACACCTACAGACATCAAATATTTGACAGCGAAGCCAGAATTATGCAATGTAAAAAAGAAAGCATTTTCATCATATGATGCTGCTCTAACTGGATGTTTGCATGTAGAAGAATGCAAATAAATCCTTATCTATTACCCCACACAAAACTCAAATTCAAATAGATCAAAGACCTCAGCATAAAACTAGAAACATTGAATCTGATAGAAGAGATAGTGGGGAATAGCCTTGGTTGCATTGGCTCAGGAGACAGCTTCCTGAACACCAATAGCTCAGGTACTTGTGGGGACTCACAGTTGTAAACCCACTCCACCTTGACTGGGTGCCAAAGAGTTTGAGCTTATTTTTGCCTTTTCAAAGTTGTTGACAACTGGTATGTCTACACATCCTCACCTAAGTTGTGGTGACTTGGTGTTTTGGACATTAGGATGGCTCATACAGGTGGATCCACTCCACCCTGACCAAAGGTCAGAGAATTCAAGCATATTACTGCACCTTTATTTTTAAACAGGAGGTTTGACAGGATACTTAATCTAGAGTGTGCTCACTGCATATCCTGCCTCAAACTTCAATGCTTTACTCAAGAAATAATGGTTTGATGTCTCAAGTATTGAAGCAAGTAACTATTTAGCTTGTCCTTTGTGTCATGTTAAAGTAGTCTTTTGTCTTCTTCCCTCCCTTTTGTGTTGGGGTATAAAAGCATATGAAAACTAAACACAGGTGAATTTGGTATTCAGTATTCACTGAGTTGCCCTCCTGGTGCTATCCTATGTCTCTGTGTTTCTTTCATATCTCTGTTCCTCCTACTAACATTTCTAATCCACATACCCCTACCCTGGAACATACAAACCCATCGTGGCTGGACTGCGGCAGAAGTTACCCTAAAAGGCGGCTTATGATAGGCATTAAGATCAACAATTAATAAAAGAGACCTCATGAAACTAAAAAACTTCTGTAAATCAAAGGACAATGTCAATAAGACAAAATGGTAGCCTACAGAATGGGAAAAGATTTTCACCAACTCCATATATGACAGAAAGTTAATTTCCAAAATAAATAAATAAATAACTCAGGAAACTACACATCAACAAACCAGGTAATTCAATTAAAAAAATGGGATACAGATTTAAACAGAGTAAAGGAATCTCAAATGACTGAGAAGCACTTAAAGAAATGTTAAGTACCCTTAACCACCAGGGAAATGCAAATCAAAATGACCCGAGATTCCACTTTACACTTGTCAGAATGGCTAAGATAAAAAACAAAAGTGAGAGATCATACTGGTGAGGATGTGGAGCAAGGGGAACATTTCTCTGTTGCTGGTGGTAACACACACTTGTATAGCCACTTTAGAAATCAATATGGAAGCTTTTCAGAAAATTGGGAATCGATCTACCTCAAGACCCAGCTATACCATATATCCAAAGGATGCTCCATGCTACCTCAAGGACACTTGCTCAGTCATGTTCATTTAGTCTTATTCATAATAGCCAGAAACTGGAAACAACCCAGATATCCCTCAACTAAAGAATGGATTAAGAAAAGATGGCACATTTACACAAAGGAATATTGCTCAACTGTCAAAAAAAGATAACATCATGAAATTTTCAGGCAAATGGATGGAACTAGAAAAGATCATTCTGAGTCAGGTAACCCAGACCCAGAAAGACAAACATGGTGTGTACTCACTTATAAGTGAATATTAGCTGTAATGCAAAGGATAATCATACTGCAATCCTCAGACCCTGGAAGGCTAAGTCACAAAAAGGGTTTAAGGGGAGAGGAGTTGTATGGATCTCCCTGGGAAGGAGAAATAGAATAGATACCATGGATAGACTAGGGTGGGTAATGGCAGGAATGGGGGGATCAGATGGAGGGAGGATGGAGGAAAAGAGTACTGGTAGACACAACTGGAATTGGGGCACATCTCAGGGATGAGTTAGAAACCTAGTGCAATAGAAACTCCCAGGAATCTGTGAGGGTGATCCCTGGCTAAGAGTCCTAGGAATGGGGGATATGGAGCCCGAATAGCCCATCTCTTGTAAACATGTAAGACTTCCAATGGAGGGATTGGGACACCAGTCCAGCCACAAACCCTTCAACCTACGATTTGTCCTGTCTACAAGATGTGCTGGGGTAAAGGTGACACAGAAACTGTGGGAGTGGCCAACCAATGACTGGTCCTCTTTGAGTGGAAGCCTGACACCGCCTGAAGGGTCAGGAACTCAGCCTAATTAGTATGCTCCAAGCCAATGAGACTCCTCAAAGGAGGTAGATGGCATTCCTGAAGGATTACAGCCTAGGCTGTTCTCTGACACATGCACATATACGTTAGCAAACAAATAAACAGCCCCTAGTTCAGCAGCTCTAGCTATAATGGGGCTCCACACCTTAGTAAGCCCCCAGACCTTAGCACAACTAATTCCATGATGGAAGTACCATTTAGGCTGTGAAACTTACCAAACTAAAGTACAAGCCTAATCCATCGAAGTTCACAGTTTTGGAAAGTCTTTAAGTCTCTAACCTTGCTTTTTGACTTCTGTAGTTCTGCTTCTGGCTACAGTTAACTGTTCTTGTTAACTGAAGTGTGTCAACCCAGGACATAGTTTTTGTACTTAAAACCTCACCCTGAGAAAGACTCAGTGCTACATTGGGGTGCTGAAATCCAGTATAGTCACTGTATAGAAAATAAAGACTTTACTAATGCTTAAGGGTATGCCCAAGCAGTCTTCTCACGTAGATATCCCACAACATGATCATCACCCCAAATTTGGCAAAACCGGAACAAATCCATTTTATTTATCTTTTTTCCATTTTTTTTTTAAAAATTGCTGTTTCCCAATTTTCCTTTTAAAAAGTCATTTATTTTTATTTTTATGTATGTTTTGCCTGTCTGTATGTCAGGGCACCATGTGCATTCAATGTCTGCAAAAACCAGAAGAGGGTGTTAGGTCCCCTAAGATTGGAGTTATCAAAGGTTGTAAGTCTTGTGAATGCTGGGAACAAAACCCAGGTTCCCTGAAAGAACAGCAAGTGCTCTTAATCACTGAGCCATCTCTTTAGCCCCCTAAAGTACAAGGAAGCTATCCTGCCTCACCACAGGTTCCAAGGCAGTGGGAATGAGTAGCCATGGATTGAAACTTCCAAGACTGTGGAACAAAATAAGAGTCTCTCCATGAGAAGGTTAACTCAGGTAGTTTGTCACAGTAACAGAGAGCCGGAACTGTCATGGTAGGAATGAAAACATTCTATAGACACTTAACCCCCACCCCTTTGACTATCAGACCTCTTGAGACAATGGGCACAAAACAACTGGAATTTCCTCAGGAGTTTCAAACTGGGAAAAAGAAAAGGCTGAAGCCTGGTGCCAGCTAAGGTGTGTCACACAATTCTTGCAGGAGAGTCTGGAACTGGGGCAATGGTGATGGGTAGGGCCACATCTTGATTTGAACTGCTTAGCTATTCATATCTCTTGTCTTCTTTCTTTTTTTAAAGATTTATTTATTTATTATGTATACAGTGTTCTGCCTGCATGTGTACCTGCAGGCCAATAGAGGGCACCAGATCTCATTATATGTGGTTGCTGGGACTTAAACTCAGGCTCTCTGGAAGAGCAGCCAGTGCTCTTAACCTCTGAGCCAGTATCCAGCCCTCTTGCCTTATTTTTATTTTTATTTATTTATTTTTTGTGTTGCAAACGATCTTTTATTTTCCAGCTGACAGTTTTGGACTTAGGGCTTTCTTCCCTTCTCCCGCAGTGATTGTCCTTCTCCAGAGAAAGCAATGAATCTGCCCCCAGCTTCATCCTCTTCAACATTTTTGACCAATGGACGTGAATTTCTGATGAAAGTAATCTTACCAAACTTAAATTCGTAATTAGGAATCCCTCTTTTAATATCTCCAGGCTTGATGGGGGATGGACTGGGCTCAACCCCTTTCTTCTTTCCATCCAGTCTATTCCCGGAACCAGGGAAGGCACGAAAGCCCACCTCTGCAGCATAGCCACTGTGGTCAGCTTCTCCCTCTATTGACTCCTCATGCTGCACTGGTCTTTCTGGTTCTTTGTAGCCCAAGGGAGCATCAAAATCCACGTTCATGTCACATTCAATAATGGATATTGCCTTGTCAGGTTTGGTCTCCATAACCCGCAGCTCATAGGCCTTCTCATTGTAGTTGATAGCGATCACATCCCCAGTGGTCAGACAGGCAAAGTTTCTCAATGCATTTTCTAATACTGCTTTAGGGTTGGTAATATCCAGGACGTCTGGGCTCTGAAGCTGGAACTTAGAGTAGGTAGCCACTTGAAGGTTGACACTCTCCACCCGAACCAGCCCCCCTTCTTCCAACAGCAAATTCTGCATCATCCAGTGGGGGAGGTAACAGATGCCTTCATCAGCAACGAACTCCAGTACACCACAGTGTGCCATTCGGTATGAATTCTTATTAGTCAATTTAAACAGCATGGGATATGTAATGTTGAGCCGGCTGAGCTGACCGAGGGCCAAGGGCGGCATAATTAGGCCCTGCTAGCATAGACACGGAGAAGCAGCGGTACTGCGTAGAGAAGCGGTTCTGGAAGACCCGGGGAATCGGGTGATCAAACATGTTGAATGAAAACATGGCTGACAGTACTTGGTGACACCGCTTCTCTTCCTGAACCTTACAATAGAAACACAGAGCTCCCTCTACCCAGCCGCGGCCGCTGCTCTGAAACCCAGAGCCCTTGCCTTATTTTTAAACCTAAACAGCATGTCAGGACCCTGAAGATGAACTGGGGACACAGGATCTTTTTGTTATTCTTTCTGATGGGGCCACATTGAATAAATCTGCTTTCTCTGCTTTTTTATATTACTTGTCTATTTAGTTGGCCTGACGATGGGTTGTTGTTTAACACTAGCTTGTTAGTGTTTAATTTCTTTCTTTTTTAAAAATATTATTTAATGATTTATTTAACTTTATTTTATGTGCATTGGTGTGAAGGTATCAGATCTCCTGGAATGGAACTTGCAGTTGTAAACTGCCATGTGGGAGCTGGGAATTGAACCCAGGTTCTCTGGAAGAGCAGTCAGTGCTCTTAACCACTGAGCCATCTCTCTAGACCTAGTGTTAAATTTCAAACCCGGAACAAATGGCTGAGGTGCCTATTTAGCACATTTGGACTTGGCCCCTAGGTTCTTCTAGGATCCCTCAGTTCCTACCTGTTACAGAGTATAGCTGGAATGCCCTGCCCTCTACCCTGAACTCTTTAGCCCAGAGGCTGGGCTGCCCTTCCCTCAGAGGCTCTTCCCTAAATAATCTAGACATTTTGGTTTTCCACCCCTGTTAGGACCTCTGGCCTCCTGGCTGCTGCACCTGGCTCCCCTCTCTTTTCTCTCTCTCCCCCTGCCCTTCTCCCCACATGGTCCAGTTCAGTCTGGTCATGTCCACTCTGGACTCTTCCAGATGTTCCTGCCTCTGATTGTTGTAGTGTTGAAAACCAGGAGCTAGTACAGAGATGTTGTAGGGTAAAAATTTATTAATGGCTGGGCCATATTTTCAGTCTCCCATAGTAGGAGAATAAAAATGGCCCAGATTAAAGGTAGAGTAGTTTCTTTATATTAAGCGAGCTAGTGATTAAAAGTGTAATTTTGCAGTTATTTTTATGATCATTGGAAAAGGGGCATGTTATGGGTTTATGGTCAGAATTCTATGGAATCTGTCTTAGTTACTTTTCTTTTGCTGTGAAGAGACCACAACCCAAACAACTTATGGAAGAAAGAGTTTATTTGGGCATTTGATTACAGTTCAGAGGGGGAGTTTATGACCATCAGTTTGGGGAGCATGGCAACAGGCAGGCAGGGATGATGCTGGAACAGGCCTCATATCTTGACAAATAGCCGTGGGGCAGAGAGAACTAACTGGGAATGGCACGATGTAATGGTTATCCTTGGTTGTCAACTTGGCTACATCTGGAATTAACTAAAATCTAAAACTGACTGGGCACACCTGTGTGGGATTTTTGCTTAATTAAATAATTTGCAGTGTGAAGACTTGCTTCTAATCTGGATTAGAATGTTAAAATAGCAATGAATTAAGTGTAAGGTCTAAGTGTATATGACTACATATGGCCTTTTCCTTTTCAGATAGAAACCTTCAATTTTCTGAGAATCTAATGAGCTAGACTCAATTCCATTTACGGTAAAAGATGTGTCTCCCCTTATGTGACCTTCATGCCTATGATTTTACTTTTGGATCCTAGCCAAAGCATCCTGAAATCACCCTGTCATCTCATTTACCTAAAAATGAAAAAAGAAAAATTCCTTAGAGAAGTTTTGAGCAATGTAATTTTAGAAGCCATCAGAATCACATTCGTGGCTACTGTTAAGACACTTAAGCACAACCCTCCCTCAAGTCCACGCCCACACTTGGGTGTGTACTACTCTTTCCCTAAGCATCCTTCCCCCTGAGTCAGTGGTCAATTTTGGATCTGTGTTAAAATTTCTTCTGTATTCCACATTTCAAACTCATTGGCCAAAGGTTGCCCTGGGAGGAGAATGCTGGAGTGTAGGCAGAGACTGCTCGTTCGTTTCCTGGCCACCCAGACCCAAATAATAATCACACAGAAACTGTATTAATTATAATACTGTTTGGTCAATGACTCTAGAGTCTTTCAAGATAGCTCTTACACCTTGAATTAACCCATTTCTACTAATCTATATATAATCACTAGGCTGTGGTTTACCGGTGCCGGCATGTTACTCCTTCGGCAGTTACATGGTGTCTATCTGACTCTGCCTTCTTTCTCCCAGCATTCAGTTTAGGTTTCTCACCTAGCTCTATTTTGCCCTGCCACAGGCCAAAGCAGCTTCTTTATTAACTAATGCTAATAAAACATATTCACAACATACAGAGAGGAATCCTACTTCACTGAAGTACCCAGGGAGGCTCCTGAGCAGCCTTTAGATGCAGAGCACCTAGAAGCCTTGGGATGGGCACACAGCTGAGGAGCAGCCAGCATGCAGATGCCATGCTTACTGGCTCCAAGAGTAGTTGTATTGTACAAACTGACTTTCCTGGCAATCAATACTAAGCCACTCTTGTCTGTCCTGATCCCAGTGTTTCAGTCCCTTCTGAGGGATAGAGGCCTGTCACAACTCCTGGAAGGGTATGTACACTGTGTCTTTGCCTGAGGCTAGCCCCCATTCTTCCACTGTCCATCACAACTTCTGGAAGGGTATGTACACCGTGTCTTTGCCTGAGGCTAGCCCCCCATTCTTCCACTATCCATCACAACTCCTGGAAGGGTATGTACACCGTGTCTTTGCCTGAGGCTAGGCCCCCATTCGTCCACGGTCCATCACAACTCATTGCCATGCACAGAAACGTCAACACACATTGTGCACTTCTATGACGCTGTCAACTGCCCATAAAGCATCAAGAATATATTTCCCCACGTTAGAGTGCTGGTGACTTAATTTATAGCAGTTTATTTCACAAAAGCAGACAGTAACTCAACTGGTAAGAGGAGGAGAGGAAAAAAAATTCTGTTAACCCACCACTTCTCCTCAGTGCCAGATATCAAAATAGTGATGTGTGGAATAGATTTCTGCAAGTGATAGGCTTGGTCAGCAGTAGTGTGAGCTAAGCTAAGTGCCTTTTAAGTAAATCTCAGTGTGAATTATCTGCTTGCTTGGGTGGGCAAGTATCAAGACTGCAGAGTTGTGTGGACCTAGAGGGTACATGCTTGTAAGTTTAATTATCCCGTATAGGGATTCTTCGTCAATATTTATAGTTAAGGCCACCATGTGTTTTGGGGTTACTATGATAGGTGGCTACTAGTATGGTGTTGAGTGATTCATTCATTTATTCGATTATTCTTCAAGCCTAATTATGTTCAGTTTATGCCAGACATTGTATTAGGCAAAGAAGACACAGATATAGAAATAAGGGGCAGGAAAATAGTTTCATGCTTGCTGTGTAAGTATAAGGACCTGAGCTTGGATCTCCAGCACCTACCTAAGAAGTCTGTATTCCCAGTAGTGGGAAAACAGAGACAGACAGCTCCTTGTAGCTCATTGGTCAGCAATTCAGCTCCACACAAGAATCTTCAGTTTTTTAGCAATTGCTCACATAGCTTCAGGAAAGGGCCTTGTGAACTGTTTCCTTAGCTTCCCCGAGAATTGTGATCATGTCTTTCCTCCCAAGAAGGAAAGCTTCAAGTGGAATGAAAGAGATGCACAGTGATGTCAGGTCCCGAAACACACTGGGGAAAGTCTCACTCAGTCTCTACGCTCATTCCAGCACTTCTCAGCCCACAGCCTACCCCAAACCTCTCCCTCCCAGGCTCAGCTTCTGGTTCCTATACAACCTTATTCATTTTGGCCTCCTGCCTTCTTGGCTCTTCCCTTCCCTTGGTTCCCATGCACTTTCTTGGTGTCTCTCTTGGTCTGCTTGTCCTACCGCTTTCCTCTCTCTCTCTCTCCTTCTGTCTTTCCTCTCATGGAGGGTTCAGTCTGGACTCTTCCAGATACCTCTGGTATATCTACAATAAAGTCATTCTCCTCCTCAACTTTGCCTAAGAGTGTTCATGTTTTTATTTTTTATTTAAATGGTTTCCTTACCGGCCTCTTAGAGTGGATGCGATATCAGGGGAAGTAATTTTTGGGTTATAAGAAAGCGTCATGATTGTAAGGAAGACAGTGTACCTCTCTCCCCAGTCCTTACTCCTTTCACTTTCAAATCCTGGCCCTCTTCTCCCTTTCAAGTCAGGCATTATTCCCTGGATTTTCCCCAAATCAGAGCTTGTAGAGAACTTATTTGACCTACTGTCTTGGGACTGTGGCAGAAAACATATCAAGTGACCTCCAGCATGCTTCCTTCCTCCCTTTTAGAGTAGCCTCGCTTGTGTTTCTTCAGGTGCATTTCCAGACCCTTGAGCAGGGCTGAGGTGGAGCATTGGGAATAAGAAAAGTCACTTAGGCTATAAAGAATAGGAAGCAGTGGGTGGAGTTTGTTGAGTGGGGGGAGCTCACAGAGGGAATTTGACTAGAGAGAATACCTCTGAAAGTGGGAAGAGGAGAGAAAGAAAAGAATCACACTGAAGTGGAGTGGGAAGATTGAAGAAGAGTTTTATTTGTGTATGTGGCTGTGTGAGTGTGTGTGTGTGTGTGGCTGTGTGTGGTTGTGTGAGTGTATGCCACATGGTCAAAACATCCTACAGATATTGACTGGGCAAGCCCTGTTTAGACAGTCAGCAGTAGTTTCCAATAGAAAGCGAACCCTGGACAGAAAAGAGTGACCCTCTGGTGGGGTTTCCAAGTAAAAGAACAAGTGACGACAGCAGGAAATCCTGACTAGCTATTGGCTGCTAAGCTTTTTATTGAACCAGTCACAGTGACATAGCTTTATACAGTGTAATCAAATATCTCACAGCAGTGCAGTGTAGGCCCTAGGGGCCAGAATTCCTCAGTTTGGCCATGGCTACCATCTTACACCCCAGGAATGAGCAGAAGTGTGTGTAGGAACTGAGTCTCAGAGGGTCCTGTGGGCCTCAGAGTATGTCTTCCTGCTCTCCACCCTGCAATCCTTAGCTCTGGATGATGGGATGAGGTTGAGGTTGAACTGTGGTGGTAGTCAACCTTGGTCATATGCCATTCCCACACCACCTCCCTCCCAGAATCCTGACAGGCACCAAACCCTCTGTCTAGGTTTTGTTATTCATTTTAAATTTTATTATTTGTTTGTGTATATTACTTACTTTTCTATTGTAATTACCAAGGCAACTTAGAAAAAAAGCATTTAATTTGAGGCTTACTGTTCGAGAGAGCAAGGCAGCAGGGGGCAGGCATGGTGCTGGAGCAGTAGCTGAGAGATTGCATCTGAAACACTAGGTGGAGGGAACTAGCTGGGATGCCATGGGATCTTGAAACCTACAACCCAGTGACTTATCTCTTCCAATAAGGCCATATCTCCTAATCCTTTCTAAAGAATTCTACTAATCAGGGACTACGTATTCAAATATATGATCTTATGGGAGGAGTCATTCTCATTCAAACCACCAATATGTGTACGTGTGTGTGTGTGTGTGTGTGTGTGTGTGTGTGTGTACAAATGTGCTCATGCATGTGAAGGCTAGATAGTAACATCAGGTTTTTTTCCTCAATCCCTCTCCATCTTAATTTTGAGGCAGGGTCTCTCCCTGAACCTGGAGCTTCCCATTCAGTTAGACTGACTGACCAGTGAACCCTAGGGGTCCTTCTGTTTCTTCCTCCTGGCACTGGGATGACAGATGTGTGCTGTCCATCTATCTGGCTTTTTAGAACTCAGGTTCTCATGCTTGTGTTGCAAGTACTTTGGTGACTGAGTCACCCCTCAGCGTCTTCTAGCTTCTTGATGATGATGCAAATTTTAGAGTTGACAAGGTCAGCATCCATTAATTTTTTTCCTGGAGTCTTCAGTGTCACTGGGACTTCTAGAAGACAGTGAGGGTCCCCCTAAGCCCTTGCCTTGGCAGGTTCTGGCCCAGCATAGGATTATGGTGGGAGACCAGCTCTGAGTAAGTAACCCATATAAACTTGATCTCCAATGTTTGCATGTGTCACTTCAGGTCAACCTTACAATGTGTGGGAGACTCATTTCTCTGAAGATATGAGGACAATGCATACTCCTGCTGTGACCTGGGTGTTCACATCCCCCCAAGTTCATATTTTGAAATGTACTCTGTCATGTGCTGGTATTGAGGGAGGGAGCTTTGGGGAGATGAACAGATTGGGAGGCTGAGCCCTTCTGGGTGGGATCCATGCCTTAGCAAAGAGTCCCAATGGAGCTGATTCACCCTTCCTGCCCTTCTGCTTTGTGGGGCACAAACACTATTTATGAGAGATAATAGGGACCTGACACGTGCCCTTCTCAGCCTCCACAGCAGCTGGGAGGAGGAGCAGAGGCTAGGAGAAAAAGGAGGTGCTGCTGTGAGCAGGCAGAATGAGGAGGTGTCAAGTTGGGAGCATAGGCCCCAGCCCCTCGCATCTATCCTAGTCCCCAGGCCTGGTCTGGACTCCAAATCTCAGCAGGCCAGGTCCTGACCCCTCCCTGGGGGTGGGGTCAGGACCACTTCCCAGGGTATTTAAATGAGCTCCCAAAAGAGGAACACGTGGTCCCTTCCTACTGGTGGTCACTTGAGGGCTTCCCGGTTCCCCCTCGGGGCCACCCGAGAGCGCAGAGCTCCCATTAAACCTGGATATTTCTTAATTTGGCTTGTTTTGATTTGGCTTGATTGGGAATTTTGTGTCGGCAGGGAGCTCGCGTTAGGAAATCTTCCTAACAGAGGGATTTATAAACAGAGGGTGTGGAGAGAGCACCAGCCTTCCTAGAGACAGCCTCAGAGGCCGCCATCCAAAGCTTTGGAATTGCAAGGGTAAAGCCATTCTTTACCCCTCAGACAGGAAGGAGGAACCTGCTGATTCAGGAACCTCATTCTAACCTGTGTTCAGTTACCAATTCATAATGGATGTTTCCAGATAACAGGAAAACATTTGCAGACACTCCTTGATCAACAGCGGGCTCTGGGCACAGGGAAGTTAT
Source organism: Myodes glareolus (assembly GCF_982192425.1). Lineage (NCBI taxonomy): Eukaryota > Metazoa > Chordata > Mammalia > Rodentia > Cricetidae > Myodes > Myodes glareolus. Next base: position 2,730,284 of record NC_142047.1, on the reverse strand, counting down.
GATTATTAGCCCCACCCCCAGCTTACTAAACCCTTAGGAGTCAGTAACAGCCAAGTGTGAGACAGGAGAGGAATGCTATTCTGACTTAATTCTCCACCCCGTCAAGCATGCTTGTCTGTAGCTTGGAGGTAGGAGAGGGGACAGGAGCAGGCTTATCACAGGTGGGCAGAGAGAAACAGCAGCTCAGGGTCATACAAGAGTCGTGTGACACATTATAAATTACTACTAGTACTATCCTGAACGCAACCAATGTTCTCTCTGCCTTCCTCTCTGCATTTGTGCCTTCTATTAAGAAAAATTTAAAACCTCATACATTATTTATTTTCTCTTTCTGTATAGGGAGGTGGAATGTATACATGCGGCTGTGTGTGCACATGCCAGAGGACAGCGTCTGAGAGTCCCTTCCCTTCTCCCACCACTTGGGTTCCGGGGATAAAACTCAGGTGGTCCAGCTTGGCGGCAAGTGCCTTTCCCCAATGGAACCATCTCATCTAACAGCTTCTGGGATTTCATCACAGGAGGGAGGATACATCCCTCCCCAAGAGAGGGGACAGTGAGTGTGAATAAATTTATTAACCGACTGTGTGTGGGGAGCCTGCTCTACCTCATGCGTCTGGTTCCTCCCTGGCTTAAATGTCCCCAGAGCTGAGCCCTCTCTCTTCTTTTTCATCCCCCCACCGTGTGTGTGTGTGTGTGTGTGTGTGTGTGTGTGTGTGTGCGTGCACAGAAGTCAACATGGGTTGCTTACACCTTCGGAGCTGTCCATCTTTCTTGATCTTGCTTATTTTTTAATTTGAGACAGTGTCTCTCATTGGAATCTGGGGCTTACTGATTAGGTGAGGATGGCTGGTCAGTGAGCCTTGGGATGGTCCTATTTCTCCCTCCCCAGAGCTGGGATTGCAAATGTGCAACACTGTCTGACTCTTCCAGGTGCCAGGGGGGAATCAAACCTAGGTCCTGGTGCTTGTGTATGTAGCAGGTGCTTTACCCACTGGGCATGTCCTGGAACCCATTGTCTTGCCATCCTCTGCAGGATGAGTTAGGCCAGTTTAGATTAGGAAAGGTGGCTCTCTTCAGCTTGGCTAGTCTGGCAGCATCTCTGACTGTGACCATGGGAGAGAAGGGAACTTGTTTTTATCGAGTGTCAGTGATGGTCCAGGCAGTGTATTAAGCATTCATTCATGTATTTATTGAGATATCTAATATGCACTAAGGCAGAGGAAGTGTGATCGTAACCAAATGTGCCACACTCACCTACATGCTCATGCTTCCAGGGTGCCCAGAGACATCAAAAGCTGTTTACACCTTTGGCCTCTCCATAAAATAGTGAAGTGGTTCCCTGTAACCTGTACATATTCTTGGATGTATCGTTTTACTTGGTAGCTTGTTTTGTGGTACTTCAAGTGCCTAACACATGCTAGAAAGTTCTGTGTGTGCCCAGCACACTTCCAAACACCCTGGTGCATTGCAGATATTATGTGTATAGTTGTTGTCTGGACCATGGGGCGATGATGAAAAGTCTTCATATGTGATGAGGGAAGATCTGGGAGGAGTTGGGACAGGGGAAGCTGTGATCAGAACTTACTATGTGAAAAAATATTTTCAAAAAATATAAAAAGAAGTCATTATATAGTTAATATAGACTTCTTTAGTTTTAAAAATTTAACAGAGGTATGGCTCTACCAGGGCAATAACTGCTAAGCCCAAGGACCCGAGTCTGAGCCCTAGGACTCAGACCTGAGGAGAGATGCTCTGACCACATGCAGTCACCAAAATGTAAAATAAAATCAAACCTAAAAGATTAAGTGTATTATTTAACATTTTCTTATAGGTCTAAAATGTATCTTATCCACACTCACTTCTTCTTCCCACTTCTTGTGGGCTCTCTAACTTATGGCCCTCCCACCTTCATGTCTTCTATTTTGTAACCTAATGTTGCCTGCAGTGGCCATACCTTTAAGTAAAATGACTTCCTGTCAGTATCCATCTATTACCAATAGTTCCTTAGGTGAGAATAGAGCCTCATGAGCTCCTCCCCAACCCATGCTTCAATTATTGACTTGCTTGATCTTGCACATGTAATTTTGTATCTGCTCTGAGTTCATGAGTATAATCATGTCCAGAAAACATTTTACAGTATTCCTCCCTATCTTACGGCTTTAATATTCTTTTTTTAATTTAATTTAATTTTTTTTTAATTTTATTTTTTTAAATTTCATTTTACATTGCAACCACAGTTCTCCCTCCCACCCCTCCTTCTGCCAACCTCACCTCCTCACCAGCCCAATCCCACTCCACTCCTCCCATGGGGCAAGGCCTCCCATGGGGAGTCAACAAACCCTAGCACATTAAGTTAAGGCAGGAGCCAGCCCCTCATCCCTGCATTAAGACTGAGCATGGCATCTCACCATAGGGAGTGGGCTCTAAAAAGCTAGCTCATGCACCAGGGACAGATTCTGGTCTCATTGCCAGGGGACCCTCACACAGACCAAGCTGCACAACTGCCTCCCACATGCAGAGGGCCTAGTTTGATCCCATGGAGGCTTCACAGTGTTGGTCTAGAGTTCCCTTGAGCTTGGTCCAGCTGTCTGTAGATTTCCTTGCCATGATCTTGACCTACCTTGCTCATATATTCCCTACTCTCTCTCTTCAATTGGATTCCTGAAATTCGGGCTGGTGCTTGATTGTGGGTCTCTGCATCTGGTTCCATCAGTTACTGGATAAAGACTCTATGATGACAGTTGGGGCATTCACTAATCTGATTATAAGAGAAGGTCAGTTCACACACCTTCTCTGCTATTGCTAGGAGTCTTAGCTGGGGCCATCCTTGTGGGTTCCTGGGATTTTCCCTAACACCAGGTTCTCCCTAACATTATAATTACCCCCTCTATCAAGATCTCTCTTTCATTGCTCCCCCACTCCATCCCTCCCTCAACTCTACTATCTTGTTCCCTCATATTCTTATTCCCCATCCCCTCCTCTCTTCCACCTCTCCCCAACCCCAATTTACCCAGGAGATCTTATCTAATTCCTCTTCCAAGGGCAATCCATGTATCCCTTTTAGGGTTCTCTTTGTTACCTCGCTTCTTTGGAGCTGTGGATTGTAGTCTGGTCATCCTTTGCTTCACATCTAGTATCTACTTACAAGTGAGTACATAACGTTTGTCTTTCTGAATCTGGGTAACCTCCCTCAGGATGTTTCTTTCTGGTTCCAACCATTTGCCTGCAAATTTCGTGATGTCATTTTTTTTAACAGCTGAGTAATATTCTGTTGTGTAAATGTACCTCATTTTCTTTATCCATTCTTCAGTTGAGGGGCATTTAGGTTGTTTCCTGGTGTAAGAGTTCCTTCTGTTTGTGTGTTGCTGTCATTAATTAATGAATAAAGAAACTGCCTTGACCTAGTTAATAGGGCAGAACTTAGGTAGGCAGAAAAAACAGAATTGAATGCTGCGAGGAAGAAAGCAGAGTGAGGAGAATCCATGGATCCTCTGCCTCGGATGGATGCTGGTTAGAATCTTGCTGGTAAGCCGCAGTCACGTAGAGATACATAGATTAATAGAAATGGGCTAAATCAAGATGTAAGAATTAGCCAATAAGAAGTTAGAGTTAATGGGCCAGGTAGTGTTTAAATTAATATAGTTTTTGTGTGGTTATTTAGGGTGTAAACTAGCTGGGCAGCTGGAACGAACAAGCAGGGCCCTCCCTTCCTACAGCTTCCAGGTTCTGACTATTACAAATAATGCTGCTATGAACATAGTTGAACAAGTGTCCTTGTGGTATGATTGTGCATCCTTTGGGTATATGTCTAAGAGTAAATCACTGGGTCTTGAGGCAGATTGATTCCCAACTTTCTGAGAAACTGCCATACTGATTTCCAAAGTGGTTGTAGAAGTTCACACTCTCACCAGCAGTGGAGGAATGTTCCCTTTATTCTCTGTCTTCTTCAACATAAGCTGTCCTTAGTATTTTTGATCTTAGCCATTCTGACAGGTGTAAAATGGTATCTCAGAGTCATTTTGACTTGCATTTCCCTGATGACTAAGGGTGTTTTGCAATTCCTTAAATATCTTTTGCCATTTGAGCTTTTCTGTTGAGAATTCTCTGTTTAGATCAATACCCTATTTTAAAAATTGGATTATTTGGTATTTTGATGTCTAGTTTTTTGATTCCTTTGTATATTTTGGAGATCAGTCTTCTGTCAGATGTGGGGTTGGTGAAAATCTTTTCCCATTCTGTAGGATGTCATTTTGTCTTATTTACTGTGTCCTTTGCCTTATGGAAGCTTCTCAGTTTCAGGAGGTTCCATTTATTGATTGTTGCTCCCAGGATCTGTGCTACTGGTGTTATATGGATCTATTTGCAATCTTCTACATGTTGACATCCAGTTATGGTAGCACATTTGTTGAAGACACTTTCTTTTTTCCATTGTGCCATTTTGGCTTCTTTGTCAAAAATTAGGTGTTCCTCCCCAAATATAACCTCAGCAGCACAGACACTGAGAGAAACAATTAATAAAAGGGACCTCCTGAAACTGAAGAGCTTCTGTGAAGCAAAGGACATGGTCAACAAGACAAAATAATAGCCTACAGAATGGAAAAGGATCTTCACTAACCCCACATCAGACAGAGGTCTGATCTCCAAAATATACAAAGAACTCAAAAAATTGGTCATCAAAAGAACACATAATCCAATTAAAAAATGGAGTATAGACATAAACAGAGAACTCTCAACAGAGGAATCTAAAATGGCTGAAAGACACTTAAGAAATTGTTCAATATCCTTAGTCATCAGAGAAATGGAAATCAAAACAACTCTGAGATTCCATCTTACACCTGTAAGAATGGCCAAGATAAAAAACACTGATGACAATTTATGCTGTAGATGTTGTGGGGAAAAGGGAACACTTCTGCACTGTTGGTGGGAATGCAAGCTGGTAAAACCCTTTGGATGTCAGTGTGGTTATTTCTCAGAAAATTAGGAAACAACCTTACTCAAGACCAAGTAATACCACTTTTGGGTATATATCCAAAGGATGCTCAGTCGTGCCACAAGGACATGTGTTCAACTGTGTTCATAGCAGCATTGTTTGTCATAGCAAGAACCTGGAAACAACCTAAATGCCTTTTGACTGAAGAACGCATAAGGAAAATGTGGTACATTCACACAATGGAGTACGACACAAAAGAAAAAAATAATGGCATCTTGAATTTTTCAGGAAAACGGATGGAGCTAGAAAACATTATTTTGAGTGAGATAACCCAAACACAAAAAGACAATTATCACATGTATTCACTCATAGGTGGTTTTAAAACATAAATCAAAGAAAACCAGCCTACAAATAACAATCCCAGAGAATTTAGACAACAATGAAGACACTAAGAGAGACTTACATAGATCTAATCTACATGGGACGTAGAAAAAGACAAGATATGAGTAAATTGGGAGCATGGGGACCTTGGGAAGGGTTGAAGGGGGAGAGGAGAGGCAGGGAGGGGAGCAGAGAAAAAGTTAGAGCTCAAAAAATATCAATAAAAAACAACCACCAGAAAAAAAGGTGTTCAATTCCGTTGGTCCACGTGTCTGTTTTTATGCCAATACCAGCATTCTTTATGTTCTTTCTTCTGATGTGACCCCTGAGCTTTACAGAAGTTGATACAGATGTCCTGATTTGGGCTGTGTACACATAGTCACTTCTTCTCAGCACTATGACCAGCTATGAGGCTCCACCAAGGTTGAGAACAGCATGAGTGCATGGATGTGCACATATACATTTAGAAGGTATTTTAACAACATGTCCATTTAGCACAATGACAGGGATAGTTTTCACACACCTAGGGCCTATGATCCCCAGTCATGAGCTTTTTGACCAGGTTTACAGTATCAAGCATAAATTCCTTCTTGTGGAGCTGGCCTCAGATCCAATCCCCCAGAATAGGCATGCCACTATTGCACAAGTGGGCACATCCTTCCTAGTAGGTAAGTATTGCAACATGAATCGTTGGTCCATAGCTGGGTAAGTTCCTTGATGTCTTTTCTCTCCCAGTGGTTTGCATACATAGCACCTTCTGGTACTATGAAAACTAGTCGGGGGATTGGGGAGGGATGGAAATCTCTAGTCAGTTCTAGCTTGACTTTTCTATGTTCTACAACCAAAGTGTGTTATATGTTCAGTGAAAGGGTCTTACTACCAAGTTATATGGGCAACCAAGGGCAACAGCAATAGATTGTGTTGTTTTGGGGGCCTCTGGGATCTCACTGACCAATAAATTCATATGGGAGGTTTTTTATTTAATAACCCCTAACTTCTGAAGGAACCATTGCCCACCTGTGCAGGCTTTGTAGTCCTTACTTTTGGTCAACCCACTTCAACCCTCCTTTTTCCACCTTTCTGTTCCCATTCCTAATTCAGCTTTTAAGCCTAGATTTTCCTCTCCCCTATTTTTGTATAACACGTATATATACTTTTTCTATTTGAATATTTATGATTGTCAGTTTGTTGAACATAGATGTATAACCCACATTGTCCTTGCCCACAAGGGAGTCATCCTCTAGTCAGGAAGGTGAGCAATGAATAAGAAGACAAAAAGATAAATAATATTTTAATGTGATTTATTGCACAGAAAGGCAACATAATGCAGCACATGGAAATGTAGTTTATAACATCATAGACATGGTTTATTATGTCACTTGTGTGTGTGTGTGTGTGTGTGTGTGTGTGTGTGTGTATGTATCTATTTAGATAGGGTCTCATGTGTCCCTTAGATAGGCTGGCCTTAGAATTAATCAATAGCTAAAGATGCCTTTGAGCATCTGATCTTTCTGCTTCCATCTCCTGACTGATGGAATTCTAGGCTTGTGCCACCATACCTGGTTAATGCAGTGACTGGGATCTAATCTGTTTAGGATTTGTACAGGTTAGGCAACACTTTCCTCACTGAACTATACCTCTAACCTCCTTTATGGCATTTTCATGGTGAAAATGAGGACACCAGGGTTGAATTAGCAACTTGACTGAGTCCATTTTCCTGAATCAGTGGCTACTGAGGAGCAGAACTTGCCATCTGCACTACTATGTGCAGCCTGTAGAGATGCTAACTGGAAGACATGCATCTACATCCCAGTTTACTGTACATCTGGCTGTGTTGTTTCACCTCTTGAACCTCAGTCGCCATGCCTTCCTAGTGGACACCTAACTCTGGCCTAAGGAAGCCTACTGTGAGATGACTGGAGAGTTTCCATCCCTGCTTCTGTGGTGTGCCTCAGGAGTCTGGGTTGAGAAAAAATTCATCATGGGTCTCAGTTGCTGTGTCCTCAGGGGATCCTTGTGCATAATCCACTTGTTTCTCCTTATTCCTCTGAAGACACAAATCAGTGATTTGAAGACAAATCAGTCCCAGGCTATGGTGAGCAGGACAGAGTGGCTGTGGAAATGGGTGAGAAGGAAAATGTCTCCCCAGGCTCTCTCTGGACAACCTCCACCCAGAAATTTCTGTCCCTATAAGTAAGGTGCCCCTCCACCAGCTATGTGCTTGACTAAATACCAATAACATGACTAATTGAAAATTTCATAATGCATCATTAGTTAGTAATTATGAATTTGCCAGGTGCCAGTTAATTTTATGTTAGAGTCACTCAGTGTGTGACATGGAAATATTAGCTTGTCATCGGCTTTCCGTTCTGCTATGGGAGAATAATTTCAAAAGTTAGGTTAATGATTTTTTGGGGTGTAGGGAGGAGTAAAGGAGAGAGAGGAAGGGGAGGGAATTTTTTTTTAAAGTTTATTAAAATATAAAAGTTTCCATTTTCGCCCCTCCTCCCAACACCCTCCCACTCAAGGGGAGGGAAATTTATGGAGTCAAACAGAGAAGAAAAAGAGGGGTATGTGGTAGGCTGGAGGGGATTTCTCACATACCAGGAGAGAGATAGGAGGACCCAAGACATGGTCTTAGAAAGTGAATCATGTCACATTTGCTAACCTCCCACTTTTAACCAGATTTAAAGAAATGACACATTTCCTAATAAGAAGGCATTATCATTTTACAGTCTCCCTGGATATTCTTGGCATGTCTCATTTTTCTTGGATAAATTATTAATTTGATGCAATTAGGTTCATCCAGCAGTTGGGAAACAGGTTGTGGTAATTTGGGATTCATGTGTGATTCCTCATGCTTGCTTGGTTAGGTGGAGATGGGGATACAGGTGGCAAGGTCCCCTCTCTTTAGTCAGCTGGAGTATAGTCAGGCAATGGAGGAGAAAGAGTAGATTTTATTTAACTTCATCTTTTGTGTTTACCTCTTCACAGGCATATACAAACTGGGCTCCGAGTGCTGAAAGCCCCTGTACTTCTTCAGACACCTAGAGCCTTAACAAGGTTGCACAGTTGCCTGGGTCAGGAGAGGACATTATTCAAGATGTAGGTGGTAGTAGGCTCCTCTTTACTCACTGCTAAGGGTGCTTTACAGTCCATCTGCCAAGCTCACTGCTTCAGGGCTTCTAGATTTCAAAAGAAAAAAAATGGCTCTAGTGTTGAAGATTTTGGGGCAAGACATGCTGGTCACTGAGCTATGATTCTTCCCGACACATCTCTCTGAACTTCAAAAGATCTCGTCAGTTCTCTGTGACCAGCTGTGACCACAGCCGCTCTGTCCCTCCAAAGGAGGACTGAGCTGATAAATGCTTCTGGATCATCATGGGTGTTTAGTCAACCACAGCTGTGCTGCTTACCAGAGAAGTGCCTGGAGCTGTTTTATGCACAAGAAATTAGCATTCGAGGGGGTATCATAACTTGCCCAGGACAGACCAAAGTCCCCACCCACAAGGCCATTTGTCAAAGTTGATGTTGGCATTTTGCCATTCTTGAAAAGATTTCTTTATTATATTTCAATTAATTTAGTCTGTGCATCATAGAGGTCAGAGGACAGTTTGCAGGAGTTTGTTCTTCTTCTGCCATATGGGTCCTAGGCATCAAACTCAGATGGTCAGGCTTAAGAGTAGGCCCTTTATTCACTGAACCATCTCATCTGCCTCATTTCTTTTTTGACAAATTGCCTATTTTCTGGAATATAGGCAATGAAGTGGTATAGGAGGTTCTTCTGTCTATGTGTTTCTGTCATGAATAAAGAAACTGCCTTGGCCTTTTGATAGGGCAGCACTTAGGTAAGCAGAGTAGACAGAACTGAAATCTGGGAAGAAGGGCAGATGGAGCCACCATGGACCTGCCAGAAACAGACTTGCCGAATCTTTCCTGGTAGGCCACTGCCATGTGATAATATATAGATTAACAGAAATGGGTTAAATCAAGATGTGAGAGTTAGCCAATAAGAGGTTGGAGATTATGGGACAGGCAGTGATTTAATTAATATAGTTCATGTGTGATTATTTCGGGGGTTAAGCTAGCCAGGTGCCTGGGAAGAACAAGGGCCCTCCTGTTACAGAGTGGCGCCCAAGGTGGTAAACTAAATCCACGTAAAACCTGAGAGGACTTTAAAAGGAATTCTAGATACAAATATAGAGTTTAGCACAGCTGGTGGCATGCCATAGCTTCTTTAAGGGAAATTTTTCTGACTCAACAGCTTCAGCAGAAAAAAAGCTGCATGGTTTTAAAACATGGCTTCTTGGGCTGTGCTGCCAGCGTGAACCCTGGTGATGAAGCATTTCAATGGCTTTTGTGGGACTGGATGTTTGTGTGCTTGCTCAGGATCAGGAAGAAAGTACTCTGAGACCATGCCAATGGCTCAGCGCTCCCCACCTGGGCAGGCAGCAGGATCAGGTCTACTATGCATGCACAAACAAGAGAGCATGGTGGATTCCTGTCACCATACACAGAGATGTTTTCAGGCTGCTCAGTGCTCTGTGTGGCAGATTTGGCTACAACTCAGATTAAAAGAGTTTATGTGTTGCATGCTCATTCTCACAGATAAAGTGCTGAGCATGGCTCCTACCTAGTGGCCCCAGAGTTAGCAGAAATGATGCATCCACCATTTTGAAATTGGAGGGAGGTGGAGCCAACATTCAGAGCAGCTGCAACCAAGCTGCTTACCATACTAAAAACTCTTTAAGACAGTAGAGAATTACAGACAATGCAATAAGGACAGATTCAGACATAAAAGACCTATAAATGGGTCACAGTGTTAAATAAATGTACGTAGGCTTGGGAGAGAAAAAAAAGGGTAAAGTCTTTAAAGAGACAGACAGTACAAATATTAATAGATTAAAAAGAGTAAAAAAAATAAGCCACGTAAAAACGGAAAATTCACAGAGAGTCTGGATTCTGTATATTATTGGGTTTTCTTTAATTTTTTGACTGTAAAAGAGCTAAGTACAGAGAGACTTTTCATTGTATGAGCTGCTAAGCTAATCCAGCGTGTATATTATAAAGGTATTATGACTTCAAAATTTGGGTCTAAGGATATGATGTTTTGGAAAATAGGTTCTTCTTCTGTTTTCATAGAAGATGAGAATCTTTGGATTGCTTCTGGACCAATCTGATATGATAGACCATGCCCTCCTAAAAGGTTGCTGTGAACATCCTCAAAAACTTACTTTGCTCAATTGCTGACTGAGAGGAACCTAGCACATCAGATACACCATAAAAGACCTGATCAACAGTGCCCCCATACAACATGAAGCAGTTTGGAGAGAAAAAACTGTGCTCATATTCCTAAATATTGTTTATAACTGTTTGTTTACATTTAAAGGGGCATATGATATAGATATGAATAATTTGTATTGGTATGGATTTTGCTTTATTGATATAAATTTAGGTCAATCTTGATTAAGGTATTGTGATTGTGTAATTCATTTAAAAATGTAATATATAATTAGGAAATATAGGTTGTTAAGGGATAATAGTAAAGCTTGTAGTCATGTTAGATTTTCTAGATATATAGAGATATATTTCAGTTAGATAGGCATTCTTCATTTCTTTCAAAGATGACAGAATATGACACTTAAAATGTTTTAATAACTTAGGGCTTTTCATGACAATGAGACACATCTGCTCCTGGCAGCACCAATCTACTGCAAGAGGAAGATGGGCATCAAAGAGGCTCCTTATGGAGTTTGATAGCCATTTGGACAAGAAACTGCTCTTGCTTGGACTGTTTCATAAAATGGACATGAATAACCTGTAGAGAGAGGACTGCTAAACTTGCCAAAAGGTGAGATGATCCTTCAGGGTTCCTGATTCATAAAAGAGTCTGTGAGACATTCTGAAGGATACAGAAAAAAGTGACTGAACTGTCTTTAAAATTTCTTGCTTCATGGAAATGTCTGCTGGATACTATGGGCCTGTAGGCTGAAGATGGATGCCCCAACGGTACAGAAGAACTATGGGTGACTGTACAGGCAGCGAGATGTCTCTGTCATTTCTAGAGTTTTGGAAGTTGCTTACTTCTTGTTTACTTAGGTAATATTATATCCTTCTGGAGTCTTTGATGGAGTTGAAGACTAAATAGATAGTTATAGTTTTCCTTTGTTATGCTAAAAGATAAAATAGATATAAATATTATAACTGTATTTCTTGCTTGATACCTGTTAATGTAATTTTACTATGTTAAAATGAAAGCTTTTCTTTTCTGTTTAAACATAAAAGGGAAAATGATGTAGGAGGTCTTTCTGTTTATGTGTTGCTTTCATTGGTTGAATAAAGAAACTGCCTTGTCCTAGTTGATAGGACAGAACTTAGGTATGTGGAGTAGACAGAACTGAATGCTGGGAAGAAGGGCAGAGTGGCAGACACCATGGATCTCCTGCCTTAGACAGACACTGTTAGAATCTTGCCAGTAAGCCACAGTCATCCGGCAATACACAGATTTAATAGAAATGGGTTAAATCAAGTCAAAAAATTATCCAATAAGAAGCTAGAGATAATGGGCCAGGCAGTGATTTAATTAATATAATTTTCATTTGGTTATTTCAGGTGTAAGCTAGCTGGCCTCCTGGGACAAACAAACGGCCACCTCATACCTCATGCAACAGTTCGGAACAAAGGGACCCTCTCTCCCTACAATGAAGAAACAAATGCACTTAAGAACTTTGACTATATTTTAATGATCTTCAAGTACCTGTGACATTTCTTCCCATGTGGCAAAGTTTGAAGATTTAACTTGTTTTTGAGAGGTTTCCTGTGGGCAATACCAACCTCGAAGCAGTTTCAGAGTCCACAGATAATTGGGACTGGTGAGATGGCTCAGTTAGAAGGTGCCTGCCGCACTTATGAAGACCCAAGTGAATCCACAGCATCCATGTGAAAACCAGCTGTGGGGGTGTGTGTTGTAATCCCAGATATGGGGAGCAGAGAAAGGAACATCCCTGGTTCTCACTGTGCAGCCAGACTACTCCAATTGTGAGTCCCAGGTCTCAACAGGAGATCCTGTCTAAGCTAACCATGTGGACAGTGTATTATGAATAACACCTGAGATTGAACTCTGGTACACACACATACACGGGTGTAAGCATATGTGTGTACATGTGCACACGCACACACAAACACACACACATCCCTACTGGGTGCTTAACTGTGTGAGTCTGGACAGCCTGTATGTGTGCTTGGGCAGCTTACTCATATGGCTATGTCCAGTGTTCTTTACAAAAGCATTTGTCTGTAAGGTGAGGTTTCAGTAACCCAAGGCCAGGATTGGTAGCATTGTCTGAGAGTCCCAGGCTCATTGTCAATCCTGATAACCCTTCTACACCTTACTTATGAATGAGGAAAAGATGCTCAACAAAGCTACAGTGATTGCAATGTTATCTTTCTTCCATGTTCAGGAGGCTATTGCAGCACCTCAAGGGCAGCAATTTAAATCATTCAACACCTTAGTAGCAGCACTTGCTGTAGTGCTGTCCCTTCCCAAGGGACAGCTTCATCATCAGAGACTTGGTGACAAATTGAGAATCTGGGGCCCAGACAGGCAGCAGCAGGCATAAGGACACCTGGCTGTAACTTTTCCCTCCTGGCATTTTTGACTCTGCCATCAGTTCATATTTTTGAAGCCTTTTCCTATCACTTAAAGCTGAAGCTACAGCGGTCCCCTCCCATAGGACTTCCTGCTTCTGCTCTCTTCTTTCTCATGCTGTCTGAGAGACATTCTCCTCGCCTGATGGGGAACTTGTTATAAATGTAGCTTCAGTGGGCCCACCAACTCACAATTCTGCTGCCTCAGCCTCCCGAGTGCTAGGATATCAGGTGTACACTACCACAACCAGCTTTAGCGTGTGTGTGTTCTGGTTCATATGGCTGTGTGTACACATATAGGTACACATGTAGGTGTGAATGGGTTTGGAGGTCACAGAATATCTGGTGTCTTCTTTCTCCACTTTAAAATTTTGATTTTTTTAATTTATTCTCTCTTTCTCTGTGTGTGAGCTTGCCACAGTGCACATTTTTTCCTTCTACCATGCGGGTCTTGGGGCTCACAATAAGTTACTAGGCTTGGTAGCATTATCACTTTCTGAGCCGTCTGACTGGCCTCCGCTTTATTTTGAGGTAGTCTTTCACTAAGCCTGGAACTCACTAATTCAGCTAGACTGGCTGGCCCATGAGCTCCAGGGATGCCCCTCTCTGTGTGTTGGGGTTGCAGATAAACATTGCCTTTTGAGTTTGTTTTTTCTCCATGGGCTCTGGGAATCGCGATCCAGTCCTTATGCTTGTGGAGCTGGTGCTTTACTAAGCCGTTTCCCTAGCCCTGATTTTATTCTCTAGTTGTACAAACTGTGTCGTATTTACCCTGTCTGTTACGCTTTCTATCTCCTATGCCCTTTCCCCTTCCACATTGCCAGTCTCTCATTTATTTTCATGCCCTTTGTCCATCCCTGATTTCTGCATGCGAGAGAAAGCTTGTGCCATGTCTTTCTGAGTTTGACTTATTTCACTTTATAGGATGATTTCCAGTCCCACACAAATGACATGGAGTATTTCTTTAAAGAACCTATTGTGGCTTTTAAATTCAGATTCTTCATCTTTGGGGAAGAAAATAGAAAATCTACAAGTGATGACTCAGGAAGGGTATGAGAGGGAGAGAGAGAGAGAGAGAGAGAGAGAGAGAGAGAGAGAGAGAGACAGAGAGAGAGAGAGAGAGAGAGACAGAGAGACAGACACAGAGAGAGAGACAGAGAGAGAGAGAGACAGAGAGAGAGACAGAGAGAGACAGAGACAGAGAGAGACTATGCTTAAGGCAAAGGCTTTACAGTCTGCTGTTTAGAATTTCCAGGAACACAAGGCTGTTCAGTGTGTCTGTTGCTGTTGCTGCTGTTTGTTATGACTGTTGCTGTTGTTATTGCTGTCATTTAGCTTGACTGAAAACCAAGACAACACACAGAGGTGTGCCTGTGCAATTGAAACTGAGATTCAGCCAAGGTACTACCTCTTTCAACAAACCATGTCTCCATGATTTAGCTGGATACTAAACAACAGCTGTCATACCGCTGGCCATGATGGCTTAGATCATTAGGGTCATGACCTTGGATTAAGACAGGCATTGGTGAGTTTTGTATCCATTCTTGTAGGTCTTGACTTTATTTATTTAGTTTTGGTATTTTTGAGATAGGGTTTTCCAGTAGCTATGGAGCCAGTCTTGGAACTCTCTCTGAAGACCAGGCTGGCCTGGAACTCACAGAGATCCAGCTGCCTCTGCCTCTCGAGTGCTGGGATTAAAGGCATGTGCCACCACCACCCGGCTAGGTCTAGAGTCTTTATTGAACTTCTTTATTACTAGCCTTCTCTGAAGATCATTATGGGAAGTTAGAGAACCCAGGTCTGTGTCTGCTGTAGGGAAGTATTGAAAGTGCTGCCCCCCTCCCAGCAGCCTCCTTTCTGCCGTGTCTCCTGGCTGAGTTGCACTTAGTGCTCTGGACACCGGGGATGCAATAATAATAAAATACTCATATTTTCCTCTTTGCTCAGAGGCAGTATTGTCTCCAACAACTTTATGGGGTCTCATCTGAGTTCATCTTATACTTTCATCCTATTTTTCTTCTGCTTTGATAACGCTATGAAAGAATTGTCCTTATGTAAGCCATCATGGACATCATTTATCTCCAGGTCACAGCCCATCCTGCCCACAATTCACCCATCCTCACATAACTGTTCTTTAGCAACATTACTTCCCAGGAAAGCAGAGGCAGAGGCAAAGTGCTGTGCTATTAGATATGCTATTAAGAGTGCTTCCCAGGGTCACAGGGATAATCACCACTGGCTTTCAAGGATGAGATGTTTGTTCCTTCTTGAGGGGCTGTCACTGTTGAAACCAAATGATGTGAGAAAAGTCTAGCCCGGGAAGGCTCAGTGAAAGACTTGCTTGGGCAGTATGGAAAGTGGGTAGTTCCACAGTCAGTCCTCACACAGGTGTGGCTGTGTGTGAGGGACATCAGTGGCTGGGACCAGAACCAGGGTATCAAACACAGTACCTCTTGACTATGTGAACTAGATTCCCTAGTGGGGACTATGCTGAGTACTCCCAAGACCACCCCCAGGTTCAAACACACATTGTAAAGATTCAGAATTCAGTACAGTGGTTGTATTCATCACTGCCTTTTCTGGAAGGAAAATACACAGGAAAATTGTCAGAGTTAGACATGGGGGTAAAGTCCAGAGTCCAGAGGGAAACAGGCGTAGGCTTCCAAAGATCCTGTGCTAATTGTTTTAAGGAAAACAGGGTTTATTTTGGTTTACAGTTTGAGGGTACAGTCATTCATGGTAGGAAAGACACAGTGGCAAGAGCAGGAGATGAGTGGTCAGGAAGCAGAGAGGTGAGAGCTTGATCTTTCTTTTCAGTTCAGTCTGGGACCTGAGTCCATGAATGGTGCCCCTCACGCCCACCTCAGGTGACCCAGTATAGAAATTCCCCTATAGACACACCCACAGATGATGATGATGTTGATGATAATGATGATCATTATTCTGAGACAGTGTCTCATATAGCTCAGGTTGTCCTAGAATTCACTACATAGTCAAGGATGACCTTGAACCTTTTTTTAAAGATTATTTATTTATTATGTGTACAGTATTCTCTTATTCTGTCTGCATGTATGCCTGCAGGCCAGAAGAGGGCACCTTCTCATTACAGATGGTTGTGAGCCACCATGTGGTTGCTGGGAATTGAACTCAGGACCTTTGGAAGAGCAGGCAGTGCTCTTAACCGCTGAGCCATCTCTCTAGCCCACGACCTTGAACTTCTGATTCTCCTGTCTCCACTTCCTGAGTGTTGGGATTACAGGTGTGCACCATCATAACTAATGGACTTTAGAGATTTTTTTCAAGGACCTGAGTGAAATCTGTCTATGAGAAAACTGGAAGCTTTGCTGTTAGAAAAAGGAAAATAACTCTGTGGGATTTTTGAAGATGTTCAATTGATATACAACAATCCTAGGATTGGGCTTTATGCCTTGGCATTATTGAAATTCTGGAGAATAAGACTATCACACACAGCAAAGTTGGATGAGAAAATCAATGACCTTTAGTTACAGCTACAAAATAAGATGAAGCTTAGGAAAGAAATTAATGAGCCGGGGTTCAGTTGGTAGAGTGCTTGCTCAGTGTGCATGAAGCCCAGGTTTGATTCTAAGCCCCACATGTAAAAATGGGTGTTGTGGTACATGACTTCAATTCTAGCACTCAAGAGGCAGGGACAGAGGCAGAGGATCTCTGTGAGTTGGAGGCCAGTTTAATTTATAGAGATCACACAGGGTTATATAGTAAGACCCTGTCAAAAAATGGTGTCTTAGGGTTTTATTCCTGTGAAGAGACACCATGATTACAGCAACTCCTATAAAGAAAAACACTTAATTGGGGCTTGCTTACAGTTCGGAGGTTTAGTCTATTATTATTGTCATGGCAGGAAGCATGGTGGTATGCAGGCAAACATGGTGCTGGAGAAGGAGTTGAGAGTTCTACATCTGGATTTGCAGGCAACAGGAAGTGAAAGCCACACTGGGCCTGTCTTGAGCATCAGGGACCTCAGTGCCCTCTGCAGTGAGACACACTTTTCCCCACAAATCCACACTTACTCTAATAGTGCCACTCCCTATGGGCCTTTGGGGGCCCTTTTAACTCAAGCAGCACACATGGTGACCTGTGATGTTCACACTCAGGAGATAAAGACAGGAGAATCAGGGAGCCTAAGATCATTTTTGGCTACATAGAAATCTTGAGGGCAAGTCTGAGCTACAAAGGACCCTGCAGAAAAAAGATTAAGAGAGGGGACTGGAGAGAGAGAAGGTGGTTGATAGCACTGCTACTCTTCCAGAGGTCCTACCTTAATTTTATTCCCACCATCTACAAGATGGCTTACAACTGCCTGTAACACCAGTTCTGGTGGATCTGATGCCCTCTTCTGGGCTCCATGGGCCCACATGTGGTACATGGGCACACATGTTGCACACAGTCATAAAAATTTACCCATACGCATAACACTTAGAAAATAAAGAGAAAGAAAAATTAGATTCTATGACAATAAATTAAGTTTTATTTCTTCCTTGAGGTTTTGGACTAAGATTCCATTTGTCACATGACTATTATTATTTGTTTTTTTGTTTATTTTTTAATTTTAATTTTTAAAAAAAATTACTTAGCTATATATTTTTCTCTGCTCCCTTCCTTTTCTCTCCCCCTCCTGTCTACCCTCTCCCTTGGTCCCCATGCTCCCAATTTACTTAGGAGATCTTATCTTTGTTCTACTTCCCATGTAGATTAGATCCATGTATGTCTCTCTTCAGGTCACATTGTTGTCTAGGTTCTCCGGGATTGTGAATTTTTAGTCTGGTTTTTCTTTGCTTTATCTCTAAAAGCCACTTATGAGTGAGTATATATTGTATTTGTCTTTCTGGGTCTAGGTTACCTTGCTCAATATGATGTTTTCTTGATCCACCCATTTGTCTGAAAATTTCAAGATGTCATTTTTTTCTGCTGTGTAGTACTCCATTGTGTAAAGGTACCACATTTTCCTTACCCATTCTTCAGTCAAGGGGCATCTAGGTTGTTTCCAGGTTCTGGCTATGACAAACAATGCTGCTATGAACATAGTTGAGCACATGCCCTTGTGGTACATTTGAGTGCCCTTTGGGTTTATACCCAAAAGAGATATTGCTGGGTCTTGAGATAGGTTGTTTCCTAATTTTCTGAGAAATTGCCATACTGATATCCAAAGTGACTGTACCAGTTTGCATTCCCACCAGCAATGGATGGGTGTTCCCTTTACCCTATATCCTCTCCAACATAAGTTGTCACCAGTGTTTTTGATCTTGACCATTCTTATAGTTGTAAGATGGAATCTCAGAGTTGTTTTGGTTTGCATTTCTCTGATGACTAAGGATGTTGAACATTTTCTTAAGTGTCTTTCAGCTATTTTAGATTCCTTTGTTGAGAGTTCTCTGTTTAGGTCTGGATCTCATTTTTTTTTTATTGGATTATCTGTTCTTTTGACGACCAATTTCTTGTATTCTGCTAAACTATCATATTATCAGTAAATAGTTTGACCTTTTCTTTTCTGATTTGTATCTCCTTGATCTCCTTTTGCTGTCTTATTGCTCTAGCTAGAACCTCAATAACTTTATTGAATAGATATGGAGAGAGTGGACAACCTTATCATATTCCTGATTTCAGTGAAATTGCTTTGAATTTCTTACCATTTAGTTTGATGTTGGCTGTTGGCTTGCTGTCTATTGCCTTTATTATGCTTAGATATGTTCCTTAGATTGGTCTATAATTCTCTTTCTGGGTTTGTGGACACATATTGTTTAAATGTGTTTTTTTTTTCAAGAAATATCCTGTGTTCTCCACTGATGGTGATTGAAAGCTTTACTGGGTATAGTAGTCTGAACTTGCATCCATGGTCTCTTTGTGTCTGCAGCACATCTGCCCAGGACCTTCTGGCTTTCACGGTTTCCATTGGAAGTAGGGTATAATTCTTTATTCTGTATGTTTTGCATTTTGATTATTATTTGGCAAGGAAATTTTTTTTTTTTGGATCCAGTTCATCTGGTGTTCTGTAAGCTTCTTGTATCTTCATATGCATATCTTTCTTTAGGTGGGGAAAGTTTTCTCCTTTGATTTTGTTGAATATATTTTCTGTGCCTTTGAGCCTTCCTCTCTTCTATACCTATTAGGTTTGGTCTTTTCATGGTGACCCAGATTTCCTGGATATTTTGGGTTAAGCTTTTTGTTAGATTTAATATTGTCTTTGACCGATGAGTCTATTTCCTTTATTGTATCTTCAGCACTTAAGATTCTCTCTTCCATCTCTTTTATTCTGCTGCTAATGCTTGTGTGGGGGCCAGCTATGATAAGCTAAGTCTGGGCAGGTCACCCAAAGGAAGTTCTTTACTTGCAACCGTTATCACCTGGGACTCTGACCATCGATAAATTTAAATGGAGTCTCTTGTCTAAATAGTTTACCCTGAAACAATGCCTGGCAGGCTGAGATTTCCCGACCCCCACGCAAGAGCAGAACATTCAAAGGAAATGCCTGGCATTCCAACAGCTATAGATAGAGACACCTGCCAGCGCACCTCAATAGGACACCCCTAGATAAACATCAGCCAATCAGGGGCCCTGAACCTCAGAGCCTTCCACCATTGTAGTCCCACCCCCACCCTCCTGCCCACTTGCTCCTCTGGGATAATACATCTCCTTTATGTTAAGAATTTTGTGGCTAGGTGTTTTGTACCTGTTCTGGGGCTGGCGGGGGTGGCTGGACACCTCCCTTTCACTGATAAGAGACCAATCTTACAATGGTTCCTCAATCTAGATACCTAGTTATCCCCATACCTGGCATTCAGGTTATAACTGCTTTGTCAACTAAATGCCTTACAGATACGCCCCAGTCAGGCAGTGATGGTGTACACCTTTAATCCCATCACTCGGGAGACAGAGGCTGGCAGATCTCTGTGAGTTCGAGGCTAGCCTGGTCTACAGGCGAGTTCCAGGACAGCCAAGGCTATACTAAGAAACTTTGTCTTGAAAAACCAACAAAACAAACAATAAAAAACAAATATGCACCATAGCATGTTTCCCTTTTATTCTTTTAATGGCATGTATGGATATTCTTAATTTGTGAGAGACGCCAATTGACTGAGGTTTCATTTTGGGGTCATCATTTTGGTCCTCTTATTCCAAGCCCCTGAGTTACCCTAGATAGCATTGTTGTTGGGTTTTTGTTTTGTTTGCTGGTGGTGACAGTGGGTTCTGTTGTTGTTGTCTTGAAATACGGTCTCACTATGTAGCCCTGGCTAGACCTCAACTCACTATGTAGACCAGGTTAGCTGTGAACTGACAGAGACCTGCCTGCCTCTGCCTTGTAAGTGCTGGGATTAAAAGTATGCACTTTCACACTTCTTGTTATGGCTTTGCCTTTCACAATTGTACCTAGAGTTCACTGAGCACTGACACTAGCTCATCTTTCATTCATGCCCACCAGCATTTACTGAAAAAAGCCGTACTGCCTGAGTTAAGTCCCCACATAGCTATTGGTTCTGTTTTTGTGCTTGTTGGGTGTTTTTTCTTCACTTATGACAACATTGCATTGACTCAGTTGAAGTCTCTCCCTACACATTAGAGGTCCTGTAAAGACTTCTTCCACACTGTTCTTTCAATGGGACTTTGCCGTTTGTGCTTATGTGAATGCTGAATTGGAGCTCCTCAGGATGGGGCACACTTTTAATCCCAGCACTCAGGAGGCAGAGGTAGATGGATCTTTGTGAGTTCAAGCCAATCTGATCTGTAGAACAAGTTCCAGGACAGCCAAGGCTACACAGAGAAACCCTGTTTTGAAAAGCAAAACAAAGCAAAAACATAATATTGCATGCTAATAATAGTTTTAAAAAATAGCCTCTGCCAATCCAAAACATAACAATGTAAGACAAAGCTATTTTAAAAAGTTACGAATATGAAGTGGCAGGCTTTGTGAAAGCATTTGAGTAATTTCTTCATATTGTGTTCTTCACAGCTCCTTAAATTTCATACATAAGTCTGAAGAAGTTCACAGAATATTGTTTCTTATAAAATGTTTTCCCTACATAGGGTTTTTGAATAAATATTACAGTCACATGGTCAAAAAGTGAACACATTTTCTTCTTCTGATATCCAAGTTATGTATCGTTCCTAGATATTCTGTGCTATTGAAGACAAGTTCACGTGTACTGATGAGACTCCAGTTAGGGCTACCGAGAAGGCTCGCTCTTCCCTCCTGGGGTTCCATCTGCTGATGTCAAGCCCCGTGGCTTTGTCATTTGGTTGACCGAGCCCTCTTGTGGATGAAACTGAATCTTCAGGACTTCTGACAATTGGATTACATTTATATTACTATGCTCTCATAGAGGTACAATTGTAAATGGTCTTCTTTTGTGGAGTGGTGGCACACCCCTTTAATCCCAGCACTCACTCTGGAGGCAGAGACAGGTGGAACTCTGCATTTGAGGCCAGCCTGGTCTACAGAGTGAGTCCCAGGATGACCACAGCTACACAGAGAAACCCTGTCTCAAGAAACAAAACAAACTAACCAACTAAAAGCTTCTCTTTAACATGTTTTACTAACTGAATTTGCTCCCTGGTGATTCCACCTGTGCACATAATGCTTGCTGACCGTTCTCTCCTTGCTTTCTCCCATTTTCCTCCTACCTCCGTCTCTCTCCCTCCCCCGCCTCTTTCTCACATTCATGTCTATTTGTTTTGTCTTGAGAGCCACTGAATGTAACCAGGGCTATCTGTCCTTCCAAGGGTGTGGAACTGTGCAGTGAGGTTTGGGAGAGTCAGCAGTGGATACACAACTGAAGACAATGACTTCCCCTCCCAGAATCTGTTTGAGTCCAATAGTTAAGCACTGAAGGGTGCTGGCTACAAGCTTTCCCTTCCAATATTGATTGCTGATTACCCAGTCTTGTGTAATCCAAGTTATGATTTCATGAAACCCTGGGTTGTCTGGTCACATTTTTAGCTATGGAAAGTAACCAGAGATGAATGTCAGCAAAGGACTCAACCATAGTTGTGAAGGCTGTAGTTGGGGGCTGGAAGGAGAAAACCCACCACCAAAGCTGCTGGTGTGCATAGAGGTTGGCGTTCAGGCAGATAGAATGAAGAGCTGTTGTAAAGAAACCTGGTTCCTGAGCCAGGTTCCTGAACCATTGTTCCCCGAGTTGTGGTAGTGGGCAGCGGGCCACCAGACCACACCTCAGGTCCCCGAAGACAACTGGTCCTGAGCAGGGAGCCACACAGCAGGTGAGAGAACTCGGCGTGGCAGCCAGTCCCATGAGGAGCCATAGCCACAGCGGGTGAGAGACAGACAGATACGCACACCATGCAGAGTAAGGTTGGATACTTATTTAGTGTGTTATAGAGGGGAAAGAGAGAGGGAGAAGGGGAGCTGGGGGGAAGAACAGAGAGAGGCAGAGAGAGAGAAAGAGAAACAGAGAGAGAGGAGGGGGAAGGGGAGAAGTGGGGAGAAGGGAGCAAAGCAGAAGTTACCTCTTCAGACAAAGAGATGGAAATGAAAGAGACTCAGACTGGAAGCAGAAGGAAGATCCTCTTGCCTCAGCAGTGAAAGGGAAGGAGGGAGTGTGTGTGGCTTGTCTCTTAAAGGGACAGAACAGACCATTACACTCCTCATCCTCTTCTTTTCTTTTTGAGACTGAGTCTTCAAGTGAAGACTAGGTGGCCATGAAAGCTATGTCGGGCCAGCTTCACCTCTACCTTCTGAGTGCTGGGATTTGTGTAGAGTTCAAAGTCAGCTAGAGAGGTACTTCGTAGGAATCCACTTCTGCAAAGTCAGCTAGGGTTCCTGGATTGGTGGTGGTGGGGGTCATCAAAGCTAAGGAAATACCAGATGAAAGCAACAGAGACAGAAAACACAGGATAGAATTGGGAGGTCTGTTTGATCATGCCAAAAAGACAAACAGCTCAGAATTTATTTCAGAACTTGCTTATATACAAAAGCAGAACAAAGCACAGCACAGATGGTCAGTCAGTATCTAACCAAAAGACAATTCCTGTCCTTGAGTGAGCGGTCTCCTCTCCAACATGTTCTTGCTGCTCCGAAGCAGCCTCACTTTCTATCTTGATGTTCCTGAGGTTTGCCGTCAGCAGTATACGCTCTACTAGATAGAGTGCTCTTTTCCCAGGGGCTAAATCAGAAGTCTCTCATAGCCCTCAAGGTTATTGGAAAAAGCAGAGCAGGCAAGCTTGAACTCAAAGTCAGAATGGACTCCAGATGGAAACTGAGTCACACGTGGGCTCCTCCCACTCTCCAGCGCTAAGACCCATCCTCCCTTCTCATATGTTTTCTCTGTAGACTTCTGTTCAGGCCTGCATCCCCATTCGGAACACTCACTCTCTGCCCTAATAGCCAGTGTCTCTCCCTTTCACTCCTTTCAGCTAGCCCTCAGGGTGACACACAGCACACTGTCCTCTAGCCATTCCTGAGACCTTTTGCTCCACCTACTGTAGACAGCCACTGCCTAGCTTTCACTCTCGGTCCCATGGAATCTAGCCATTTTTGCATGCACCACTACCCCACACCCATACCCCCTCATTATTCTTTCTTTTTTATGTAATATTTTAATTTTTTGTCTGAAAATGTCATACATATTAACAATGTATCTTGATCATGTCTCCTCTCAAATAATTTCAGGTTCCCCAACAAGTGCCCCTCACACCTTTCCTGATGTCTAGGGTACAGGGATGGATTCATTTGCTCTGCCAATTAAAGAAAATGCAGGGGTGAAGTCTTACTACAAAGAGTGGGGAATCCCAAGAGAGCCATCAGATGACACCAGGGAACTCAGGCCTCCTTGTGGAGTTCTTAGCTTGATTAGCATAATTAAGGAGGGCCTCAAATGGGAGTTCAAAGGTGATGCTTTCATTTGACACAGGAAATCCAGAACAGGCAAGCCCTAAGTCTTGAAGCTGTCTGGAGGACAATGGGGAAGATAAGCATAAAGGTCAGCCACTGACAGCAGCCACAGTGCAGGGAGGGAGTCCAGGCCATTAATCTAGTCGTTTAAAAGCATAATGGAAAGAGAAAAAGCCCAATTCTGCCCTTCTGAAGCTTTAGGTACAGACCCAGCAGTATCTCAGGGCAATTCTGCTCTTAGTGTAAAGCCTGGCAGCTCAGATTGAAAGGTATCCTGGCAGTTGGGAGTCAAGGAATATCATAAAGCCACTGTAAGCATAGCAACTTACATCTCTGCTCCTGGGAGAGGTGCCCCCAATGTAACAACTCTGCTCTGGTAGGGGAAGTTTTCCCCAGCGAAGTTGTTACAGCTCTGCTCTGCTCTGCCCTGCACAAGAGAAGTGTTACAACTATGCTCTAGCAAAAGTGTTATAGCTGGGCTCCACTCCAGTGAAAATGTCACACCATACAATAAACCTCACTCCAGAGATTTATTGAGAAGGAAGAGTCCAAGAGGGTGGCTCCCTTGTGTGAGAAACATCAGGGTGCAGATCTTATATAGAATTTATTGGAGGAGGAGAACTTTTCTGGGTGGCTTGGGTGTAATGGAAAAAGTAAAATGCTGCAGACCCCTGAGGGGCTCCAGTGGGCAGTGGGCCATGAGACCATGCTGCAGGTCCCCGGAGTGGTGGCAGGCAGTGGGCAGTGGGTCCAGAGAGCAGCCAATCCCAGGCAAGGATAGCGCAGTTCACAAGTGGCTGCAGTGGGCCATGAGGGGCAGCGAGTCCCAGGCAGAGAGCCACATGGTAGGTGAGAAATTGAGATGGATAGACACACCACAAGACCACACTGCAAGTCTCCGAAGGCAGTGGTTCCAGGCAAAGAGCCACATGGTGGGTGAGAGACAGAAACATGGATAGGCACGCCATGCAGAGTAAAGTTGGATATTTATTTAGTGGGTTATAGAAGGGAAGGGAAGAAGAGGGAAGAGCAGACAGGTAGAGAGAGAGAAAGAGAGAGAGAGAGAGAGAGAGAGAGAGAGAGAGAGAGAGAAACAGAAGAGGAAAGGAGAGAAGTGGGGAGAAGGGAGAGACAGAAACTTCCTCTGAGAGTAGGGGAAGGAGGGACTCAGGCTAGAAGCTGAAGATTAGCATGCCTTGGCAAACAGGGGAGGGAGTGGGTGTGGCTTATCTCTTAAAGGGACAGAGCAGACCGTTACATTGGGATTGATGGATTTTTGTGGTCTGATTCTGGGATAAGCTTGGGGATTGGTGGAATTCTGTGCTTAGTGGGATTGGTGGGATTCTGCAGCCTGACTCTGGGGCAAGCTCAGAGATTGGTGGGATGTTAAGCCCTGGTCCTGAAATAAAGTCAGGGACAGGGTTATTTTTCCTTGGTCCTTTTTGTAATAGTCTGTCCTGTCCCTTTAAGAGACAAGCCCCATCCACTCCCTCCAAGGCCAGTGGATCTTCCTGAGTTCCTTTTTTTCCCCATATCTCTCCTGAAGAGATAGCTGCTGTGGCTCCTACCCACTCCCCCCTCCTCTCCTCCTCCTCCTCTTCCTCTTTCTCTCTCTCTCTTTTTCTCTCTGTGTTTTTCTCTCTCTCTCTGTTTCTCTCTCTCTCTGTTTCTCTCTCTCCTTCCCCCTTCTCCCCATCCCCCTTTCCCTTTTCCCTCCATAACCTACTAAATAAATATCCAAACTCACTCTGCATAACATATGGTTGTAAGAGACACCAGATATTTCCATACCACAAACACTGGACAGGAACAAAGAGACCAGCTATGCCAGAATGTGACTAGCACCCAGCTTTCTCAGATTCCCCACCCCCTTGAAGATGATGTCCACAAATAAGCAGGAAGCAGTCTTGAGAACCTGTCATCCCAATTCCTAAACTTTTGTTGTGCCTAAACTCTTGCTTTTTTATTATAAAAAAAAAGATGGGATTGTAATGGTCTGTCCTGTTCCTTTAAGAGACAAGCCCCACCTACTTCTGAGGCAAGTGGACCTTCCTTCCGCTTCCAGCCTGAGTTCCTTTTTTTCCCATCCCTCTCTTGAAGAGGTAGCTGCTGCGGTGGCTCCTCTCTTCTCCCCTATCTCTCCCTCTGCTTTTCTTTCTCTCTCTTTCTGCCTCTCCTCTTCCCCTTCTTCTTCCTTCTCCCCTTTCCTCATCCCTTCTGTAACCCACTAAATAAATGTTCAACCTCACTCTGCATGGTGTGCCTATCCATCTCTGTCTCTCACCTGCTGTGTGACTCCCTGCTGGGGAACCACCACCCCTCATGGTCTGCTGGTCACTCAGGGAACTGCAGCATTTTATCTAAACCATAACACTTTTCACCCTATACATAGGAACTGAAATTGGGCACAGGAATTCTGAGAAGGAAAAGTACATTATTTTAAGGGGAACCTTGTTTCCTAAGGGTGGTTCTTTAGCCAGGGGCATAATTAGCCTTGTGGTATTCACACTTGGGCTTATCTCTACTTAGAGGTAGATGCATTTCTCCTCCTCCACTTTTACAAAATAACTCCTTCAAACTTATCAGTGCAGCCTTGGGGATGGACAAGCTACCTGTGGCCACACTTGCCTGCCCAGACAGCCATCAACCATGAGGGTGGAGCCTCGGGAGCCCTTTCCCCAACTGTGTTGATTTACTACCACCTAGATTGATTCTTTGTCCAATGTATATAATTAAGACATAAAATTGAAAACATTTAAATAAAAATAAAACTTTTAGCGGGGTGGTGGTGACGTGCTTAATCCCAGCACTTGGGAGGCAGAGGCAGGCAGATCACTGTGAGTTCAAGGCCAGTCTGATCTACAGATGAGTTCCAGGACAGCCAGGGCTACATAGAGAAACTCTGTCTCAAAAAACCAAAAAGAAAAAGAAAACAAAAACAAAACAACAACAACAAAATACCCCCAAATCTTCTATAATAGGCCATATTGTGCTGTTTAGGAAAGAATGGCCCCATCCAAACCAAAACACTGAGAAAGAGAGCATTTAAAGAAGGATGAAGGGGAAAAAGTCACTCATCCTTAACAAAGCATTTACTTCCTTTGAACCAGAAGTATTCTACCAGTGAGGATTCTTTAAAGAGCTGTTGATTTGGAAGTGTCTCTGGGATGCTTCCAGAAGGGACCTTTTGTGGTGCCCTTGGGAGTGGGTTGGGGAAGTTTTCTTTTTTCACTACATGTGAGATTCCTACACCTCGGTTCGGCAACAACCTTCTTGGCGAGATCTTGCCATAGCTGACTGATTATGGAGACCTCAAATATGTTCTCCCAGAAAAAGCTGTCTCTCTTGGGACAATTTCCAAGAATTATATATATGACAATCCAATTCAGGCATCAAAATATTGAGGTTTATTAGGGTGCCAGACCCCTGAACCTCTCAGGACCCAGAAGGAATGCTATACCAGGCAAAACCTGGATAAATGGGATCTGAGGGTGAAAGGAATGAATCGGCTCATACAAGTCTTCTCACCATGTCACATTTCTTCTTCCAATGTCCTCCCAACGCTCTCTTGATGTCCTCCCCAACGCTCTCTGCCCCTGCTGATTTGGCATAAGTTCCCAGATATGTAAGTCATTGACGTGTCAGAGACTTAACTTCGAATTGTCATCCTTGGCAGTCTAAGATTTTAGGGATCTTGACTCAGGACAAACTGGGATTTGTGGTTTTGACACTGAAAAGAATTTCAGGAGTGGCCTAGATGGCAAGGATATTTCAATAGGCTCGAGGGTGAGGAGATGTCTATGCAGTGAAAGCAGTTGCCTGAGGCCCTGCTGCCAGTGCCACCAGCTGATCCCATCACCCTGCTGGTCTGATCCTCTGCAAGCCTGAGTCAAATAACCTCTACCTCTCTTACGTGGCATTGATGTGGGAGGAGCCATGAGCAAAGAACTCCAAAGCTATACTGGCTTCTGGTCAACTGTGATTGGTGCATGGCTCCGTGACCTCACAAGGAACCATTGTGATGAATGAGAGAGGCCCACCTATATTAGGCACCACCTGGGCCTAGACCTTGTTCTTAGGCTGCAGTGAAACCGTTGGTTGGCTGCAGAGGACTTGACTGAAAACTGTGATTTTTATAGATTTTGAATTTTATTGTGCATCTTTGGAAGTGAACATCTGTGATCACCACTGACCTGAACATCGTGAGTGTGCCTCCCAGTGGGGGCGGGTTTGTGCCTGAATTTTGACTGACTTTGTTTAGATTTAGTTCATACCTGCTTCAGTTTATTTCCTCATCAACCATTTTCTGTTATTCTCTATACATTCATCTTTGACATTTCATACATTGGTTTATTTCTCTACCTAACTTTTGTTAAGTTAGCTGTAAAAGATAAGGGATTTGGTCGTGCACTCGGAGCATACCCACCTGCCTTGTTACTTTCCCCGCCATTTCCCTGTGGTTATAAATCCTCTTACCACGTTAAGACTCTTCTCCTGCCCACTATGCCACTCATTAAACAGAACACGCTCTGGATAGTTTGAGGGACGACAGTTTCCTGGTGGCCTCGCAGTGGCTCAGACAGGCCATCATCCTTTCAGTGCCCACAACTGCGAGTTTAAGAGAAAGGAACTGAGTGTCATGAGGGTGGAGAGGAAGAGGGCTGCAGTAGTTGGAGTCATCAGAGAATTTGAGGGTCTGAGGGAAAAGGACCTTGAAGAAGCCTGTGTGTTCACTATCTAGTCCATAGCCTGTCTCTAACACAGGTTAGCCCAAAGCCACCTGAGTCCACTCTTTTTTTTTTTGAAAGTAATTTTATTAAATTATAAAAGTTTCCATTTCCGCCCCTCCTCCCAACACCCTCCCACTCCCCCCACTCTCTCTCCTCCTCCCTCTTCGTCCCTAAGGGCAGTCAGGGTTTCCTGCCCCTGAGTCCACTCTTGTTGGTACTGCTGCTGTTATTAAAGTCCAAATGTCCTCAAGGTTTGTGTGGGAGAGGTTTCACACCTCCTCAATTCTCTGGATTTCTGGTCTCTAACGGGGCGCTGTTCCAAGCATTGTAATACCCTATGGTGGTGGAACCCAGCAAGGGGAATTGAGTCATTAGAGGCAACAGGACATAACAAAACCATGTAAGCAGCGGCTTCAGACCCATCTTCCCAACTCCCCAGACATGGATTCCCTGTCCTCTGAGAGTCTGAGCCATAGCACAACCTATGGAACAAATGTTGTGCTTCTCAGGGAATTGGTCATGGCAGTGAGAAAACCAATGCAGTCCTGGGAGACAGAAGGTGAAGTGGGTTTTCTTTCTTTCTTTTTTTTTTTTGGTTGTAAATAGCTGTGATTGGTTCATTTCCAGCATGACCTCACTGAAGCCATTATGAGGAGTTGTAGACTCTGCCCACATGAGGCTCTGGCTGGGGCTGGGGCTTCTTGCTCTGCAGAGAAACTGTATGTAGCTTGGTTAGCTGAAGAGTTCTTGAACTAATACATTGATTCACATAAACCTTGATATTACTGATCTACGAAAACCGACGCTGTTCATTTGCTTTGACATCCAAACAGTGAGTTTGTTTCCCAGTTTTCTGGTTTTGATTTCTGTCACTGAGGTGGTTCTTGACTTAATTTGTGCTTTTCATTCAGTTTCTCTTTACTAGTCCTGTATATCTATTCTTTAGCATGATTCCTTGACATTCTTTAAATTTAATACTTCTAGTTTTCAAAGTTTATTAGTATGGACATGCTTTAAAGCCATCTCTTTCATCTAGGTTTATCACATCTACCTGTGCCATCTTTTATCTCACAGATCCTTTGGAGCACTTAAATGCTCATCTACCCTGGTAGCTATCTTCCACACTTGCTATGTTGCACCCCAACACCCGGCAAAAAAAACCAAAAACATGTCATGTGTACCATGAGGTACAGTCCATTTCATCACAGCATCCCAGTGTTGGGGAGGGCTAGCATCCTTTAAATGACCGTCTATATGAGTTTTAGATAAAGGAACTGAAGGTGCGAAGTGTGGAGACATGTCTGTAGTCATCAGAATACTTAGAGAACTTTAACATCCTAGTGCAAAGGGCATTGGGGAAAACAATAGGTTCATTCTCTAACTACTCCATATCCATGTTCCTAGCAAAGGTCAGCACAGAGTTGCTGAGTCTGTCCACCTTGTTACTATATCACTTGTTACCTTGTTACTGTGATACCTGATTACTATGTTCTTAAAGTCAAAGTGTCCTGCTCAGGTTTGATAGGGAGGTACTCACACCTTCTCATGTGTCTGAATGCCTGGGATCTAGCAGGAGGTGCAGTTTGATGCAATTTGGGGAAGTCATAAAAGCCCAGGGCATCAGGAGCAATTGAGTGACTGGATGCACCAGGGACCAGCCAAAGTCATGTACCCAACTGCTTTAGATCTATCTTCCCAAGTCCCCAGCTCCTCATCTGCCATCCCTCCCTGTCCCCTGAGAGCCTGAGAGAGGGTTTCCCTTTGTCATTTAAGCTGTATTTTGTTGGGGATTTGCTCACAGCCTTGACAAAAGTTATGTAGTCCCTGGAGCAGGGTAGAGAATCATCTTTTGGTCTTTTTGCTGTTACTGGTCCATTCCTTACTGTGACATCACAAAAGGCCTTTGTGAGAAGTTATCAAAATCTCTTCTTATAAAGCCCTGCAGCAGACTGCGGTTTGTTTTGATGCTGCAGAGAAACTCTTGTTGGATAGAGAGCAGCCAGACTTCTACACTTGACCTCATAAACTGGAATCTCCTAATCTCTTGAACCTTGACATTGGGAGATTTCCTCTTTGTTGGCTGGATTCTGTGTTCAGTTGTTATTTTTGATACATACACGCAGTGCTTTTTGTTGAGGCACAGATTTCTGCTTATGTGTTCATTTTGCTTAATTGTTCCATTTAAATATTTTTTTGCCACATTTTACTTTGGTTTCATTTTTTCTTATTTTAAACCTTATCTGTATGAAATAAGGAATACTTCTATAGATGTATACAATGACCTGGGATCCTTTTCATGTGCTCTGTGACATTACAGCTGCCCCTGGTGTGTGCCCCAAAGTCTCCCATTTCAACTAAGGCTTGAGCTACTTATCCACAGCTCTATTCACCATTTCTCTGGAACTGGGAGGAGGGTTTTGCAGTACGAACCTCATGTCTATTTCTTCTTCAGAGAATGACAATAGTTGATGTTTTTGTGGCTAAGTATGGACCTCTTCACTTGATCTCCTTACATGCTTGTTAGTTTCCCCATAGAATTGTCCTAGGATTCCCTGTTGAACTCTCTGTGAATAGGAAACATCCTAGCTGTCATGGATTGTTTGAATTTGTGTGAAGAAGCAAGGAATCTGATAACAGATGTACAAGTGGATATTGGTCAAGGATACTGGAGTACACTTAATCCTCTGTGCGTGTGTGTGTGTGTGTTGTGGTTGTTGTTGTTGTGGGTTCAGCCTCAGGGTTATTCTGGCTTTCAAGACTATATTTGCAATGACCTTTCTTCGTCTCTTTTTGATGCTTCCCGGGGAGCACTGGTCTCCATTGTCAGGAAAGACCCATCATGCACTCTGTTGGTCCTGGGATGTCCTTGCTAACAGAAGTTCTGTTTCTCTTTCCATCTCATCCCTAAATTGATCACATTGTTTTATAACATCTGGAATTGATCCTCATGCCCGGGGTGGATTAGTTGGAAGGCAACAAGTGCTATGTAGGTTTAATAACATCTTATCAATGTTAGTGTCTCTTATATGATTCAAGAAATCTCTTGCTTACAGGAGTATCAACTCTCTAGAGTCAGTTCACATCACACACACACAGGGTTCCCTAGGTCCTACTTGTCCTTCCTTCATACTTTATGTCTTGTCTCACATTTCAAGAGTTTGAATCTTCTCTCTGGGTGATGCAGGTCAAGGGTTTGTCAGACTTTATCCTTTCAAATCACCAGATCCTTGTTTCTTTGGTCTCTGATTCAAACTCTAAGAGACCACTTATTTCGTCTCTGCTCTTTCTTATGCTTTCTCATAATTGCTTTGGGGTTTGGGTTGACATTTATTTTCTTTTTAACCTCTGACCCTAAGATGTGTCATTAGGAGGGCTGAGGTAGCTAATTTATTGATGACTTTCATGATTTAGACATTTGGAGCAATAACTTCTCTACTAGACCGCTTTTGTCTTTTTCCTTCTAGGATCTTGTGGTGGTCCCATCCCCCACCTTAAGGGTGGGGGTCATGGAGGAGGAAAGTGGAATACTGTGGCATAAGAGCTGGCCGGTTTTGTTGGCCTCAAAGATTTATTCTGAGGAGATGGAGAGTACTAACTCGAATGAAACTGATCTTGACAGTGAGTCAGAGGAGGACTACTTCTCCTGCATGGAGGATTTAGACATGGAGGATGACAGCGGAGAGGCTGAGGTGCAGGAGAAGGGCAGCATCACCATCCATCGTGATCCCCCAAGTCACACTGAAGACCCTGAGGTCATGAAGGGCACTGGCCTCAGCAGGGAGAATGAGGGTACCATAGGTGATGGCCCAAGAGAGGGCATAAAAATTGATGTAACAGATTGTGATCCCTTGAGCCAGAGTGAAGTCCCTGAGGTGACCGAGGGCACTGGCCCCGGCAGGGATATTGAGAACACCACTGGCCATGGCCCAAGCCGGGACATAGATATTAATGTAACCTATTGTGATCCCCTGAGCCACAGGGAAGACCCTGACATCACCAGGGGCACTGGTCCCGGCAGGGATACTGAGAACACCCTAGGCCATGGCCCAAGCAAAGACATAGAAATGGATATAACCTATTGTGATCCCCTGAGCCACAGGGAAGACCCTGAGGTGACTGAGGGCACTGGTCCCAGCAGGGATATTGAGAACACCACTGGCCATGGCCCAAGCAAAGACATAGAAATGGATATAACCTATCGTGATCCCCTGAGCCATAGTGAAGACCCCGACGTCACCAGGGGCACTGGCCTCAGCAGGGAGAATGAGGGCACCATAGGTGATGGCCCAAGCCAGGGCACAGAGAATGATGTAACATTTGGTGGTCCTGTGCCCCCATGTCTATATCCCAAAGTCATCATTATCCCTGGCCCCCCCTGGGAGAGCGAGGAGTCCCTGCACCCTCTCCTGAGCCAGAGGGAGGAATATGAAGAATCCGTGGGCACCCCGCCTAGCCCAAATGTGGACCGTGAAGACAACTTGCCTGCTGAAAACCAGAACCCTGACAGAAAGAAGAGATGGCGCCTTAAAGGGGTGAGGAGGCAAATCCGTCGTCTGTGCTGCTGTTTCTTCTGTTGCCTCCTCACCCCAACGGAAGGAGCCCCAACCCCCAGGTGAGGGACAGGGAGAGGTGGGAAATGGAGTCCCAGTGAGACGGGGTAGACAAGCCCAGTGATTTCTTGTGTATTTGATCTTGGCTTTTGCCAAGGATATGCTGCACCAGTTATAGGACATGAACCCTAATATCTGTGACCCTAGAAGGAGCTTTCCCACTCTACCCCTTTATATGGATTTGGGGGAAGTTGAGCCTGAAGCAGACAAGCAGAGGATGCAACCAGGGGCAGCGGAGGGAAGGAGAGGGGTTTGGGCTTTGGGAAGGGAGATCAGGTTAGGCAAGAGGAATCATGTAGAGAGCTGTGGGACAACAGGCTAGCCCAGTGGTGAGTCCTGCCTGTGTCAGAGTCACTAACAGAGTCCTTTGCTTGTGTCTCCTTTCAAGGTCTGAAGAACAGGCCTGGGGCCATGGTTCGTAAACCATGGCTGCTGTTCGGCCTGGTGTGGCCTACCAGCCACAAGAGGGGGCCAGGCCGGAACAGAACATTTGAGAGCCATATACCTGAAGTCATCACGCCTTGTGACACAAGGCTAGCTCTCTATCCCTCCTCTCCCTGCAGTGGGAGCTGTTAGCTCCCGCAAGGTAAGCTCATACTTGTCCCAGCACTATGGCTGGACACAGAAGTCAGACACACGGCCACCCTGTTTTAAAAAGCCAGCCGTCCGACTTCTGCAATCCACGTTATGCAACTTCATGTTCCACACGATATGGGGTCTTCATCAAATCATCCCATAATTTTTGAAGATCCTTATTGATAAACAGCTGTAAAGAACTCCATGTACAGGGCAGAGAGGAGGAGAGGGGTCTGTGGGACAAGGCAAGAGAGAAGAAAATCAGTAAGACAGTGAGGGGGACAGGGCATGATGCTGGGGAAGGGGAGGGGTCTGCCCATAGGAAATTCCAGTTCCAGTCAGGCAGCAGAGAAAAAAGAGATGAGCAGGTAGGGTAGGACCGTGGGCGGGCTGATCAGGAGAAACTCCCTGGAGAAGAGATATATGGGGTGCAGGGCATGGGTTCCCGGGAGCAGAAGACCATGCCTCCCTAGGTTCAGGCCAACCCCTTCCCAGGAGCCTCCACTTCCTGCTCTATCCAACCACAGGCTGATCTGGTAGCGTCTGCGTCCTTTTCTTCACAGCCTCCTGCCACCAGGGTCCATGCTGCCCTTCCCATGTTCCAGAAGTTTAGAAACTGTGGTAGTATTTTTATCCCAGTGAGTGATTCTTTCCCTCTGATTGACTAAAATTACAGGACTTTTTTGGGTACTGTGAAAAGGTAACTAGGACTTGAGAGGACTGTGGAACATCACTGCTGGACAAGGCCTGCGTCCTTGGCCGGCTTTGTGTCCAGTGATGACATCCAGGGTCTAGATTGGGGAAAACAGTCACTGTCATGGAGCTACAAGGTATCAGCCAGTGTTATTGTGTACATTCTTGCTGAGTGAGGTGTCTGCAGAATCCTCATGGTCACCATGCAGGTTGTGAACAGCTCTGTGTCAGCGAGAGCTTCCCAGCTGACAGGGAATCCAGGGTTCTTGTCTGAGGGGATTATTTGGATCAGTGGTTCTCAATATTCCTAATGCTGCAATCTTTTAATACAGTTCCTTATGTTGTGGAGACCCCCCAAAAAACAGTTACCTTTGCTCCTGTTTCTGATCTTAGGTGAGCCTGTGAAAGGCTCATTCAATCCCTAAGGAGGTTGAGACCCACAGATTGAGAAGCGCTGAAGTGATGAATTAGTTTGAGTTCTCTGAATGTCTCTGTGTGGAAGATGAGTTTCTGAAGCCTGATCTTGATGGAATCCACCAATGAATCGGGCTTTATGTCTGCTGAGAATGCTGGCATTGGTTTTTCTGAATGTGGGTGTTGCATCAGCTTAGCAAACAGCAGTCTACTTCCTCAGCCACCGCTGAGCACAGCTTGCGCACACAGTCTCTGTGGCAGCCTACAGTGCTGAACTCTAGTGTTGATGGGGCAGTGGGTCAACAGGTCATCCTGAGGAGGGCTTGACACTTGTCTCCCTGTGTCATGAATCATTTGCCAGATACCCTAGGCCCTTTGAGATAGGACCTTGGTGCAGACAGATATCTATTCTAGCATTCACTTACTGAATTTGCCCATTCTGCTGTCAAAGCACTGTGGCCAAGGCCACTTAAGCGAGAAAGCATGTTATTTAGGGGTCCACAGTTGCAGAGGGGGACAGGACATGACCATCCTGATGGGAATTTAGCAATAGGAAGACAGTCATGGCATTGGAGCTGGAGGTGATAGCTGACACTGATTCTCAAGCGACACACACACACAGACAGAGAGAGAGAGAGAGAGAGAGAGAGAGAGAGAGAGAGAGAGAGAGAGAGAGAGAGGAGAGAATGAATGGGTTTGGCTGTAGAATCCCTAAAGCTCTGTGACCCCTACTGACACTTCCTCCTTCCAGGCCATACCTCCTGTTCCATATCCAAACATGTTCATCCATGGGGGCCATTCTCATTCAACTTAAGCCACATATTAACCAGGATGGGGAGAGGAAACACTCTTGGGTGGCATCGCCCTGAGTTCTGACTGTCGCTGTCCCCACTTTTCAGCTCTCCTTGCTCTCTCAGAGAGCAGAAGACACCACTGTCTCTCTTGAAAGTTGCAAACCTGCACTTCCATACAGATGTTGGGAAGACAGAAGAGACCCTTGCACTCTAGTTTTATCCGCAACGAAGATTCTTTAGTGGAGCCCCTCACCTAGAGGAGCCTTGTTTGGCTCTTTGCACCCAGTTGGATTTTGGAACCACCTCACACGGTCAGAATGGGCTAGATAGTCTCAGAAAAAGAACAAACAACAGGCACACCCCTCAATCCTCATTGGGAGACACAACATACAAAACCATCAGTGATCTGCCTTATGTGACAACGGAAGTCTGACCACAGTGGCAGTCCGTCAACCAACCCATGCCACAGCCTCTCTGCCAACTTGCTGAAAAAGGTGGGGCATTCAGCGTTAGTGTCTTCCTTCCCCTGACTATCAGACATAGTAGTCAATGTGAACATAAGTCCTGGAACAGCCCTGGGCACCATGGAGTTTAGGGAGTGTCCTGTCAATCAGCTCCTTGTGTTGGGAAGCCATCTAATCAAGCAAAGGATGATCTTCACAGCTTTCTCATGAGCCTTTGGAAAGCAGGGGGAATAACAAACTCTGTGTGACTCTGACATCATGATCTGTCTCCTGTCATGGTGAAGCTGAATGGGGGGCAGGTGGGCAGGTGGCCAGAGAATTCAGGCTGAGCACCATGGAAGGTTAGAATGGGACACACATGTCTGGTCAGCTCTCCCCAAGCAACGACTGTCTAGCCAGGGACAATGTGAAAGAAATCTGTCCTTGACAGACAAGGTTACAGAATCCATTAGGGACACCATCCAGTAAAGCCAGGGCACTTCCTTTCAAGGTCTCGAGGGCACCAGCCTCATTTGCCCTTCAGTCTTACCTCAGGAAAGCATGTGGTGGCTTCTCTGCCCCTTTCAGACAGCAAATCCACACTGCTCATTTTCACACAAGTCAAGAAACCTTTTTGTTGTTGTTGTTGTTGTTGTTTTTGCTTTTTAGCCAAACTTCCTGATCCCCAGGCTGCTCACCATGGCAGGAAATGGATAATAGCCTTTGGTCTTCCTTAGCTTGCAGGCACTTGTGAACACATCCAACCACAAGCTTTTCTTGCTTTCCATACAGAGCTCCAACAGGGGATTGACCACCACACAGGGTCAATTATTCATTTGTAACATTAGGCTCCTGAGAGATATCATGAGATGAGAATGTAGCCATCAAATTGCCCTCCTAGTGACAGGAATAACTCACTCCACCAAGTGCTCGCTCTTCAAACGTGAGGGCGTGGGCTCAGAACCAGCTGCCACATAAAAGCCTTGAAGGCCAGTGGGAGCGCATCATCCTACCTCTATGGAGGTGGAAGGGAGAAGTCCCCTTTTCATCCTTGTACAGGTGATCTAGAGTTACTGACAAGTCACAGGTTCAAAGAGAGTGTCTCAGGAAGCAAGGTAAGTATGACACTTGAGATCCTCCTACTCACACAGGAGTGGACACAGGCAGTGTTACAGAAGACACATATGAACCCACACACACACAAAAGTTGGAAGGCATGAAGAAAAGGGAATAGAAAGAAACATGAGTGAAGGCTTCATCTTTCATAAATGATTGTTCTTATGTGTGGGATCGATTTCTCAACCTGCAATAACTGTGATTTTGTTCACAGCATTCTAGCGAAAGGTTCCTGCATAATTGTGGTTTCAACTTCATTTTTTGTCTCCTCAGATAAGTCTGCTGAATATCACGGGTCACTTGAACCTATGAAGACCAGCGTGGTAACCTGTTGTAAGCTGCCTCTGTGGGACGGCAACAGAATGGCATCCTTAGCTTTTTGCCTTTCCCACTGTTACTTTTTACTTGATGTTGGCACATCAGGACTATGTTCCACATTTTACAGGCCTGACACAGAATTTTTCCGTTTACTATTTCATTATTCAATAAATAAATTCCTGTTTATTATTTACTTTATTAAATGCTGACTTGATTTTTATCCTGACCCATGGGGCAATATTATACAGGCCATGATATTGTAATAGCAGCATAATTTATATATAGAAAAAAGTTGACTTTGAAAATCCAGATTTTTGTATACATAAAACACAGCCCTTTCTTTTCCTACTGAGAGCAGCACTGTGCACTCTGGAAAACTTCTCCCCACTACGGAACTCCACAGTTGGCAGCTCCCTCTGGTCCCCATCAGCAGTGGGCTCTCTGCCCAGCCTTCAGTCCAATACCAGGGCAGAAAGGGCATTCAGGTCTTTCATGTATGGATGATCTACCAGGATCTGGTCGATCTTCAGTTTTTGCTCAGAGTCAGGGAAGATCTTCAGCAGGGCCGCCCTCAGCTCGCTGGTCTCTGCGGAAGATCTCTGTGCTGGTACGAGAAGGTTCTGCTGTATACTGGGAACGGTGGCCAGGGGTGTGAAGTGGGGCTGCTGAGGAAGCCAAGGGCCTGAAGAGGCTCACTGGTTCCAGGATGGAGGCTGGTGGCTGGTGGCTGGTGTTGGCTACTTGGGTGTTGGGGCTCCGGAAGCCAGGATCAAATGTGCCCACATTTGGCAGGCCATTGAGTAGCGACTGCATGTCTCTGCAGATAAAGTGACCATGGTGAGAGCGGCAGTGAGAGAAACCCTGGAAAGCACGTACGTAACACAGAGGATCTAGATGCTAGCTAGTTCCATGTTTTCTGAAGGCCAGAGAGCCAAGGGGATGTGAAATCAGCCCCACAGAGTGGCTCACAGGGCACCCGGCACCATTTCCAGACCAATGAGGGAACAAACACCTCTGGGATGGACAGCCCCGCCCGAGTCTGCTGTCTGAGGGTGGGCCACGGTTGTTGCTTCTGCAAGGTCCCTGCTCATCTGGAGGGTTTTATTCTAGGCAGTGTAGGCAGACTGGGGAGAGGAAACCCTCTGGGCAGGGGCAACTCCAAGAGGCTCCTGGAATCCCTGTCTCCAGTGAGGTCTGAGTGGGGCAAGTGTGCTCTGAATGCGTGTGCACATGGTATTGTCTAAAAACTCCCACCAATTTCAGCTGTAGCTGAGAACTGAGGCTAACAGTGCCATCAATGTCAGAAGCTTGACAGCCTGCAAAAGCTCCATTAACATTAGCGGCATCCCCTCATGAAGGAGTGACAGCTGGTGGCCACCAGGCACTTTGAAGATGACACTAGGTGAGAGGGAAAGGACCAGCAGGGCTGATCCTGTCACCAGGCTACTGAAGGAGGACCAGGTAGCAAAGAAGTCACCTTTAGTTTGACCTGGGCCTCGGCTCAGCATGGGGCCCACACACAGCCTCAAACACAGGCCTTGAGGCCTAAAACGCCATGAGGATTTCCCATAGAGGAGGTGGGGTTGAGGGGTTGAACTGGGAAAGCATACAGCAGGCTGCCATGTTCTTGGACCGAGTCAAGGCCTTAACAGTGTGATAAAACCCAAAGGCTCCCAGAGAAATGATAACAAGGCCAGGACTCTCCAAGTGTGTCGGTCTCCACTGAAGAAGATCCCTGGGTGAAAATCAACCCACCGCAGTGCACCACCAAGTTCAAACTGATGATCTCAAAGGCTCAGGCTACATATGGCCAACTAGCAGCCTTGAAAGATGGGACAGTGTCTATGTTCTCATTTTAGGGACCTAGGCCAACCCCATACAAAAACCTGCCACGAGATCCATAAAAATACAGTTCACTTTCGTTTTCAAAAAAAAAGGTCTGCCACTAGGTTAGCATGAAGGAGGCTGTGGTTAACCAGGTCACCTGGGAATTCTTAACGTAGAAATAACCTCTACTTCTCAGTGGCAGACAATAAAGCGAGCAGGCTTTCCCGTGCAGAGATGGTAAACAGTAGCTGTGGGCCCTCACCCTACTTCCCACAGCGGTTCCGAGCAGGACACAAGTTCACAGCAGCACTGGACACTCAAAAGAAACGACTGCAGAAAGTGCATGGGAAAGCATCCCACACAGAGATCCCGGGGAGCAGTGACCTGCAAGTTAGCACCAACTTGAAAACCTGCTTCTGCTGAGCCCCTCATGAATGTCTGTGTGCTCTTAGACTATAATGAAAAGGAGCCCCACACAGGGCAGGCCTAGACCCTGGCACATGAGGCAGTGGCAGAGGATCAGAGTTTGAGCTTAGCCTGCTGACTCAGAGGAAACAGTTCTAAGGCTGCCAGGCAGGCAAAACAACACTGAAAAAGACCACACAGAAGATCAGCCTTGGGCTGCTTCCTTGACTGGCTTCTGTACCGGTCACACATCGCTAACCCTAGAAGACATTCAAGTGCCATTCTAGTTTTCAAGGACAGCATTTGTTGCAAAGCACGACATTTGGTTAAAATAAAAAATCTTTCACATCCAAGAAATACACAGAAATACCTAAGAAAGCCCTCCTTGCGAAGAAATTCTTCTAGCCGAGGTCCGTTTCTTCCCAGGGCGTCATCGGGAACCATGAATATGTCCCCCATGAACGTGTACTGAAGCAGCCTACAACACAGAAAGTCACAGTGCTGACCATCAGTCCCCTTCACTGCTGAGGAAATGGAACATTCCTCAAAGGAGACACCCCACCTGGGGACGTCAGTGAACATTCCCAGTGCTATCTGCCTGGAGGGGAAGAAGCCCCACATGCAAGTGAAAGCATCCTAACTTCTGTAGTGGACACAGTCATGCGAGAAGCTCCTCTCAGCTGTCCGCAAGTCTCATCCAGACGCCAGCCAGGTATTCTATTTTCTACCAGATGAGAAAACATGATTAAAAATTTCTGCTTGGGAATCAGCAGGTGTGCCATAAAGTGAAACTGGAAACACATGCTCATAGGCAAACCTCTGATTTAAAAGAGAAAAAAAACATCATACTTGGCAGAAAAAGCCAGGGTAGATCCGGCATTACTCATTCAGGGCAGGGGACTTCGCCCTGTTCAGCAGGAAAGTCTTGTCAGGAACACAAGAGACCGTGGGGTCTAATACACACAAGAAATAAAGTACTGACTGGGCATGGTGGCACATGCTTTTAATCCCGGCAGTCCAAAGGCAGGAGAGATAGAGCCTGTGAGAGCTATATAGTAAGCTCTTCTCTCAAATAAATGAATGAATTAAAGTGAAGTAAAAAAAAAATCTTAGCATCTATGTCTGTGATGTACATTTTGGTATCCAAGTTGCTTCTGCGAGGTCTAAAAGCAGTGGGTTTGTGTGAGCCTCCTTGTGTGCAGACTTGTGTCTAGCGCACACCAGTGTCTGAGAAGTTCAGCAACTCATCAACTGTGCCCACCAGGTCACACTTTCCTCCACCCATTACCAAGACCTTCTGAGCAACACAGAGCTCAAAATGAC
The DNA here is from genome assembly GCF_982192425.1 of Myodes glareolus. Taxonomy (NCBI): domain Eukaryota; kingdom Metazoa; phylum Chordata; class Mammalia; order Rodentia; family Cricetidae; genus Myodes; species Myodes glareolus. The sequence continues at coordinate 2,689,195 of NC_142047.1, read as the reverse complement.
TCAAGTAATTTACTTTCATCCAAGAGTCTGCAGCCAAAGTTTCTCTTTCTTCTAAAAATTTAAAGTTACATTGTTTCCTTATTTGTGTGCCCCCAACTTTGGTTCTCTCTTTCCTGTGTGGTTCTGGAGACTTCCAGGTCCTCAGGCTTGGCACATCTCACCAGCCCAAGCTTTCAGAAACCCTGTTAGGATGTAGCAAGCTGTGAGTCTGAGACAAGGGCCGACTGAAATCCGAGAGACACGTGTGTCTAAATGTGTTGCTTACCCGCACTGCCCTGCACATTCCCTATATGCTTCAGATCTACAGCAGATCTGCCTTATCCCTGAGCCACAGCACAGCAATCTCCCTTCTTGTGGGAAGCAGCTGCTCGAGTGTCAAGTCTTCTGTGGGCTCATGGAAGCCAGCATTCACCGCTGGTCAGCAATTCACAACTGAACACGTTCACAGTGGCAGCAACAAGAAAAGCTGCACGCTAAACTCATGGAAAACACCAGCTATCAAAACTCGACTTGCCTGTGCCCGCAGTTAGGTGCCCCCCCCCCCCCGGCATATTGCTTTTGGGCTATGCTCCTGCTGGAGTCACAGTACCCAGAGCTGACACTTCAGATGGCATGAGGTCCTGTCTTACAGGTGCTCCGAGGAGGCCCCCCTTCACCCTCTCCTGGGTCTACCATCTGGCAAGCAGCACAGACAAAATGCAAACAAGAAGCAAACACCAAAATACCAATCAAAGCAAAGTAAAAAAAAAAAAGGTTACCTTTTTGTAATAATTTCTCTCCAGGACACCGACTCAGTCATGAACTCTCTGAAGTTATCATTTGTAACAATTATACTCCCAGTTTTGTCCGCTAAGTGTAGCAGGAACCTATGGGTACAAGAGAGTTCAACATGAGCAGACAGCATGCCTCGCTGAGAGAAGCTGGGCTATAGTGGAATAACAAAACAGCCGCTTTATTATTTTTTTTTAAAGTAATTTTATTAAATTATAAAAGTTTCCATTTACACCCCTCTTCCCAACACCCTCCCACTCCCCCCCTCCCTCTCCTCCTCCCTCTTTGTCCCTAAGGGCAGTCAGGGTTTCCAGCCCTGTGGGAAGTTCAAGTTCGTCCCCCCTCCCTCCAGGTCCAGGAAGGTGAGTATCCAAACAGACTGAATCCCAAAAATCCAGTATATGCAGAGGAAACTAGTCCCAGTGTCATTGTCAATGGCTTCTCAGAAAGACTCCGGGCCAGCCACATTCAGAGAATCCGGCCACATTCAGAGAATCTGGTTGGATCACGTGCTTGTTCAGTCGCAGTCCAACTGCCCTTGGTAAACTCTCATTAGATCCGACCCCTTGTATCAGTGGGTGATAGCATCCCTCGCAGTCCTTCGTCATTTTCTTCGTCCTTCTGCTCCTCATTTGGACCTTGGGGGGCTCAGTCCGGTGCTACAATGTGGGTCTCTGTCTGTATCGCCATCCATCGCCAGATGAAGGATCTATGGTGATAAGTAAAATATTCATCAGTATGGTTATGGGCCAAGGCCGGTTCAGGCACCCTCTCCTCTGTCCAGAGAACAATCTGGGGATCTCTCCTTGGACCTGGGATCCCATATATAATCAAGTTTCCTATAAACCCTAAAATGACTCCCTTAGTTGAAATATATTCTTCCCTGATCCCATATTCATCCTTCCTCCCTTCCCCCCATCCCGGTCAACCGAGCTTTCTCCATTCCTCCCCTACTCCCTTATCTCTAACCCTCTCCCTTTCCAACAACCCTCCCACTCCCCCCCACCCCATGCACCCAAGGTTACCTGGGACTCTTGTCTATTTCCTACCTCCTGGCGGATAGCTAAATAATCTTCATCAGGTTCGTCTTCTTATTTAGCTTCTCTAGGATCACGAATAATAGGCTCAAAGACCTTTAAATTATGGTTAGAATCCACTTATGAGTGAATACATACCGTGTTCCTCTTTTTGGGCCTGGCTTACCTCACTCAGTAAAGCGTAGAAAACAGCCGCTTTAAACAAGGTCGGATACAGAGAAGTTAGGTCCTGTCCACTGAAGACGGATAAAACAGTAAGCATCTCTGGAATTATCAGTGGGATTATAAAACACCTTTTTTTCATGCAGTCTAGTTCTACAAAAAATGATTTCAACTGATTCCTACATTTTCTAGAACAGACCCACCAATAAACCGTGGTGACAGTGCATGAAGACGTGAGCCGAGGACAAGCTAAAGGTAAGAGGCCTGTGAGATAGTTCAGCTGAGTTTACTTCAGTGTTAGCTGACAGTCAGCTCTACAATTTTTAAAAACAACCGATTTTCTGCTATGCTTTAAGAAGACATCATCATTTTGGCCTAAATATAGATAGATTCGTTCGATTACAAAAGAACACGTGGCGATGAAGTGCCTTTTGCGCTTTTAAAAATGTTGTAGTGGTGCTGGGATCAAACTAAGGGCCTGACAGGCGAGGCAAGCAAAAGTGAGGGCACAGTAAAGAAACCAAGATGGCTGCTCCGTGGCTGGATGGCTGGGGGAAGTATTTACAGTGTGGAAAGGAGGGAGAGAACAGCCAGATGCATCTGAAAGAGTCCAGAGCAGAGAGAGAAAGCAGACTGGCCATGGCTACTTCTCAGGTATGTTGGGGGGCAGAGGTCAGTGGAGACATGACAATAAAGAGAAGCTGGAAAGAATGAATATCGAGAGGGGCTTGTTTGCCATTCCCAAGAGAGTGGTCCCCAGTCTGGAAGCATAGTGCAGGGGAGGGGGAATAGTGAGATTAGCAGGGGCTTGGATACTCATAACACATACAAGTTACTAGGGACTGGAGGAGACTGGAGGTTAGTTTTGGGCTTGCTATGTAACCACAGGCACAGCCAAAGGAAGCGGCCCTTTCTGCTAGGCAGGAATGCTGCACGCGGGAGCCTTCATCTCTGACAGCATTCCTTCTACAGTACAGCTTAAGCAGACTATATGACCATGACTGTCATTTTGGGGTCACCCACAACCTTCTGGAGAACTGGGGATCCCGTTGAACTCTATCACTAAACTCATAGCCCTATATGTGAGAGGGTCTTAACTCTCCTAGGTTGGCCTTGAACTAAAGATGACCCTGACCTTTCGGTGCTGGGATTCCGGGTGTGTTCCAGCACACAGGGTCTCATGGACACACAGTGATGAAAGAGAGTAAGAATAAGGAATAAAGAATATTGTTCTGTTGCTGAAGATAACCCCTGTCTAAACCCTCTTAAAACATCTGTGAGTAGCCAGGCACAGCAGTGCACATCTTTAATCCCAGCACTCGGGAGGCAGAGGCTGGCAGCTCTCTGTGAGCTTGAGCACAGCCTGGTCTACATAGTGAGTTCCAAGACCAGTCAGGGCCACTGGTGAAAACTATCTAAAATACAAACAAAACAGAACAAAAGCTGTGAAAGGAATGGACGTGTTATTTCTTGAGCATGAACAAAGACAGTGAAACAAAACCCCAGTCACTGGACTCTGAGGTGCAGACGGCTGCTCTTCTTCACGGTGGCAGTGACTTCTAGGCGGGACTGAAAACAACTTAACAGTTTCCTAACTCTTAGGAACTTGGGGAAGTTGAATTTGTTTTTATTTTCACCACCCTCACTCCCCAACAGGAACTCACAAATTCCAGGCTAGCTTAGAATTCATTATGTAACTGAGCATGACTTCAAATCCCTGATCCTCCTGCTTCGACCTCGAAAATGCTGGGACTACAGGTTGGAGCCACCACACTTGGCTAAGGTCTTTGTTAATAAACATTTCAGTTCACTTTTAAAGGGCACAACTGTCAATGGTGCTATGTGCTGTCAATAAAAGCAGATAGTGAGGCTTCCCACCAGGACACACAACTCTGCTCTCTGAAACCCAGAGCAATAGAAACCAAGAGGAACCTTTATCAGCATGCCTTTTCCTGGGTTCAAATCCCTTGGCCGTGAGGAAAAAGCTGTGGCGGTAGAGGCCTGAAGGCTTTTCCTGTGCCTACTGGCCGACTTGCTTTTCCACCCGAGCACTTCGGGGTTCCTGAGCCTGTGACCATGCGGACAAGAACTGCCCTTCCATCTAACTGCACCCCATCTAAGCCCATCTCTTTCCTATCGGTGAGGGAATGTCTGCAGATCACCTCTTTCCCATTTCACCACATAGCAGTGTGGGTAACACGTGAAGCACTGCCTTCACTGGAAGGGGTGGGAATGCACAGAACAATGCAGAGAAGGGGCAGACAGCCCAAGGACAACAGACACCATGCTTGTCACTTCTTATACGACAACACCAGAATAGAGTTGCAAAAACTACATATCACCGGGGAAGCTTGGAATCCAAATTCCTCCTTTTTGGAGGTGAGGATCTCACCAGGTGACCCTGGCTGGCCTGAAATGCAGAGATTCACTCAGATCTGTGATTTACATAGTGAGTTCTAGGGCAGGGCAGCATGGTGAAACTCTGTCTCGGAGGGTGTGTGTGTGTGTGTGTGTGTGTGTGTGTGTGTGTGTGTAAATGGGATAAAAAGGAAAACCAACTACATATATCTGCCTTTTCTCACTTCAGACATACTTCTGCCTGCTTCTGCCTCCCAAGTGCTGGGATTAAAGGTGTGTGCCACCACTACCCAGCTTGATTTAAAATTTTTATCTTCTTACTGATTTGGGGGTATGTAGGGCTGGGGACTGAACTCAGGACTTAGACACGCTAAGAGTGTACTCTGCTGCTGAGCCACACTCCAGCCCTACTGTGCTCTTATCTGAGTACACAGAACTGAGTGGGTGGTACATGCCTGCAGACCCAGCGCCCAGAGCTAGAGGCAGGAGGATTGGAATTCTAGGCCAGCTTCCACTACACAAAAATATAAAAACTGATGCTCTAAGCTCGCTATCCTGGTACGAGGGAGGCTGAGGCAGGCAGACTGAACGTTCAGGCCTGGGGCTAGAGAGATGGCTTAGCGGGCAGGAGAATATGCTGTGTGTGCACAAGGACCTCAGTTTGGATTCCCAGAAGCCATGGAAAGAGCGGTGCGCAGCTGTGCACCAGTCCTGGAGGGTGGAAGTCCTGAGAGTTTGCTGACTGGCCATGCTGCCCAGGACCATTTGGTGAGCAGATGTGGCCTTGTGGGCTTGGACTTCCAGAGCCACGGCCAAAACGTGAGCAAGGGGGCAGGCAACAAAGGAGGGGGCCTGACATCCTTCCTCTGGCATACCCACCAATGGGTAAGTACTACTGGAGGTTCATGTGTAGAGACTGCACATATATATACCACACCCACATACCACATACACCACATATACCACACGCATACACCCATACACACACACACACACGGGAGGAGGGAAGAGAGGGAGAAGAGGAAGAAGAGGGAGGGAAAATGAATGAATCACAAAATGAGTTCAAAGTTGGCCTGGATAATTTAGTGAGACTCTATCTCATAAGGAGGGCTGGGGATATGGCTTAGGTGGTAAAGTGTTTGCATACAGATAGCTGGATTCCATCCCCAGGACCCAGGATAAATAAATACAAACTAAAAACCAGATACTTGCCCAGCATGTACAAGGCCTTGGGTTCTAATACCAAGATAAGAGGGGAATGTTTACTGTGCTAGTGAGAGGCAGTGGCATGACTAAGTCTAATCTTTTATTTTTGTTGTTGTTGGTTTTTTTTTTTGGTGGTTTTCTGTTTTGTTTTTCTCTAGACAGGGTTTCTATGTGCAGTCCTGGCTGTCCTGTAAACCAAGTTGGCCTTGAACTCAGAGATCCACTTGCGTCTGCCTCCTTAGTAAACCATATCCAGTTTGGGGAATGTCATTAGTAACGGAACTCAGACAAGCAACCCAGTGATCTGTGACAGGAGCCTGGGCTACCCTGATACCTGACAGAGGCTACCTGCCCTTTCCCCCCTAGTCCACTGCACATGTGGCTTTATTGTTGTGTGTTTCTAGCCCCTTATCCCAGCCATGGGAGTCCCTGGAGCTCCAGGTTGGGCGAGCAGGATTGTGGCCCTTCTAGACGGGTATGAGCACAGTGACCTGCCACTTGGAGGATTCATTAGCAGTATGGGGATCCTCCATGTATCCCTTTACTTTGTGACCCAAGGCAGGTGACAGTAGGGTCAGAGAGTCTTTTCTAAGGCAATTCTTTCTTTGGTGTTTTGAGGCAGAATCTTACTCAACAGCCAGGCTGGTCCAGAACTCGAAGTCCGTCTGCTCCAGCCTCTGCAGTGCTGGGGTCACTGTGCGCTGTGGCAGTAGCTTCTGCTCTAGCTTTAAGGGACTCTGACCAGCAGAGTTCCCGTTCACAAACAGGAGGTAGACAGCAGAGAAATGACCCATTTGGTTTGAGCCACAGAGACCTTGGGGCTGTTACGATGACAGCCTTCATCATGAGGGACACATCTGCCTGGCCTCCCACCTCCACCTGTGTGGCCCACTGGAGTAGGACTAAAGTCCCAGACACTGGAGGCTTGGTTGGAGATATGACTCAGTGGTCTACCTTTTCTGTAGTGTCCTACTTAGCTTTAACTGTTAATTTGATACAGCCTCGCTAGAGTCGCCTGAAAATAGAGTATCAGCTGAGGGACACCCAGATCAGAAGGGCCTGGAGCATTTCTGTGGGGCTGTTTGGATGGTTGATGTAAGAAGGCTCCACCTAGGGTGCTGGAGAGATTGCTCAGTGGTTAAGAGCATTGCCTGCTCTTCCAAAGGTCCTGAGTTCAATTCCCAGCAACCACATGGTGGCTCACAATCATCTGTAATGAGGTCTGGTGCCCTCTTCTGACCTGCAGACATACATTCAGACAGAATATTGTGTACATAATAAATAAATTTTTTTTAAAAAAAGAAAGCTCCACCTACTGTGGGCAGGCGGTCCTGGGCTGTATAGGAAAGCAAGCAGTCCTAGGCTGTACAGGGAAGCTCGTTACCATCTGGGCAAGCGGTCCTGGGCTGTTCAGGGAAGCTCGTTACCATCTGGGGAGTTTGCTCAGTGCTTAGCAGCATTTGTTGATTTCAGGGACCCAGGTTCAGTTCCACCACCCACCTGCAACTCCAGCCCCAGGGGATTTGATGTCCTCTTTTGATCTCTGCTTGTAGGTGGTACCAGTACATTCAGGCAAGACTCATTTGCATAAAATAAACAAAATAAGCCAAATAAAAAAAGAAACAAACTCTTTTGAAAAATAAAATAAAGCCAGGTGTGGTGGTGCACACCTTTAAACCTTGGGAGGCAGAGGCAGATGAATCTCTGTGAGTTCCAGGCCAGCCTGGTGTATAGAGCAAGTTCCAGGACAGCCAGAGATGTTATACAGAGAAGTCCTGTCTCGAAAAATCCAAAACAACAATAAAAAACAACAATAGAACCAACCAAACAAACAAAAGCAAGCTAGCTAAAGTCTGGAGAGATTGTTTGTGGTTAGGAACACACACTACTTTTGCAAAAGGGCCAGGTTTTGTTCCCAGGACCACAACTCCCTGTAACCCAAGCTCCAGGAACCCAAGGAATCCGACAACCTCTTCCAGTCTCTGCAGGCATCAAGCACACACATGATGCACAGACACCACCCAGACAGATAAGTTACCAGGTGTAGTGGTGTATGCCTTTAGACCCAGTGCTTGGGAGGCAGAGGCCAGCCTGGCCCACACAAGTGGCAGGTGGTACATGCCTGATGCTTAGGGTTGGTTCTCTCTTCCCACTCTATGGGTCTGGGAGGCTGGACACGGATTCGTAGACCTGGTGACAAGCCCTTTGTTCACGGAGCCATCTCTCGTGGGGTCTCCTGCACCTCTGGGACAAGGTCTCACTGTTCCTGGCGCTCATCCCTTTGTCTAGACTGGCTGTAAAGTGAGTTCTAGGGAACTGTCTGCCTGTTCTCCAGAGCTGTGTGTTTCACATGTCCAGTTTTTATTCAGGTACTGAGGATCCAAGCTCCGGTCCCCATGCTTGGGTGACAGGCACTTTAGTGACTGAGCTGTCTCCCCAGCCCCGGGTTTCTTCTGCTCTCCCTCCCCTCTTACGATGGTTCAGACATGCTGACTACTGTCTTAGGTATACTAAACATGGCCCTGCTTCAGGACCTCTGAACAAGTCGTTTTCTCTGCAGTGACTGTTCTTACATATGGCTGCTTCACACAGCTCTTTCAGGTCTGTGTTCAATGTTTTATTAATGAGGCATACTGAAGGTATGGTGGTGGTGCACACCTTTAAATCCCAGCACTCTTAGGAGGCAGAGGCAGTGGATCTCTGTGAGTTCAAGGCCAGCCTGGTCTTCAGGGTAAATTCCAGGAAAGCCAGAGAAACCCTGTGTTGAAAAACCAAAGTGGGTGAGGAAAAGAGGGGCGCATTGAGGGACCTACCATCTCTTTACATTTTATTTTTAAGAGGGTCTCACTGTGTGGCCCTGGTTCACCCAGAATTTGATATGTAGAGCAGAAGGCCCTCAGACTGACAGTTTTCCTGCCTCTGCTTCCCAGTGCTGGAACTAACGATATACTTCACCACGTCTGGCTTTTTTTTTTTTGGGGGGGGGTTATTTTTAAGAAAGATTTTGTTTTTGGGTGTATGATTTGCTTCTTTGTATGTGTGTACCATGTGCATTTCTGGTGACTGTGGAGGCCAGAAGAAGGTGTCTGATCTCCTGGAACTGGAGTTAGGAGGTTTGAACCAAACCTGGGTGCTCTGAACTGCTGAGCCATCTCTCCAGGCCTATGAAGGTTGTGTGTGTTTGCAATTTAATAGAGTTATTATGGAGTCGTAGATGGCCTAGAACTCACAGGTAGGCTACCACACCCTAGCAGACTTCCCATCTTACCCGTCAGCTCCACTGTGGTTAGATCAAGTAAATAATGTTCATGTGTGGACAGAATTGGAAATGGATTCTCCCTGAAGTCTTCAGAAAAGAGCTCAGCTTGGTTGGCTCAACTTTGGCCTCGTGGAACACTGAGCATAGAGCCATGTAGACTTCCATACCGCACATAAAAGAGGGAGGAAACAACTCTTAGCAACTGAATTCAGGTCAGTCAGGCTTGGTGGCAAGTGCTGGCCTTGTGGCCAGCCTGCCTCTTTATAAAGACCGGGACCCTAGCTAGTTCAGGACAGTAACTAAGGTCAGATTAATGCAGGCCCTCAACCTACCTCTTCCCACTGTGCTGTCTCCACAGATTCAACACCCTTCTGATCTGGGTCAGATCCTACCTCTTCTCTCTGGATCCTGGGGGTGTCTCCCTACTCAAAGGCCAAGTCAGCTCAGTGGGACCCCATGTGGTTCCTACTCCCTGCTTCACTCCTTCCTACCTCTTGGGGCTTTTGGGCACAGGCTGGTCTCAGCCCAGGACTACTTTTCCCTCTGAGAACACACAACTCACTGTACTGCCGACTTCAAAGACGGGGCGGGAGTACAGGGCTCTCCTCTGTAAGGTGCTGCATCCCTTTGGCTGGAGGGTAAATGCTTACACAGATGCAAGAATGAGGACAAGGACAGGGGTCCCTCAGACAACTCTGCTGTCAGTCCGAGCCCATCCCACCCCTCCCCCAAGTCTACAGCTTGCCTTACCCTTGGCAATCTTGATATCCAGGGCTGTTCGGATCAGAGCCATGAGGGTGGAGTTGAAGTGCACTGTGTTGTCATCCGCCACAGGAAGATCCATCCGCAGGAGTCTCTACAGAAAACCCCAGGTGAGGGCAGTCATTCTTGGGCCCTACCGGCATCTTGCAAGCAAATTCCAACCCAGGGAGACCCAGGAAGAACTCTGAAGCTGGGGCCACTCTCCCTGTGGTCACCTAAGCCAGTGCAGAATTTCTCTGACCCCACTCCTCTCCAGGGCTTTCCACACTGCTGATTCCACCCCATCCCTCTCTTTTACCCCTTTTCTGTTTTTGAAGACAGGATTTTGCTAATAGTACAGGCTGTCCTTAGAACTTATGGCAATCCTCCTGCCTTGGCTTCCTGAGCAGCTGGGATGCCAGAGCATGCCACCACTTCTAGCCCAAGCTGGTTTTTTTCTTTTTTAAATCCCACCTTTGGGACCTGAGGCCTAGGGATTCAGATTCTTGCCCTGCCCCAGAGTTCTTCTCAAAGGCTCCCTCTTACGTCCACCCAAAGAGAAAGAGCAGAAGGCAGATGTCAGCAGCCTGTGCGTGCAGCAGCCTGGTTGTGGGGTCCAAGGCCACAGCCGCCGCTCCCCGCCCCCACCCCCTGCTCAGCCCACAATGGGCAGATGATGGGCACCCAGCCGCAGCATTCCATCCTCAGAAGCGGCAGGCACCTCCCCACGCAGGCACCTTGTGGACATGCAGCGAGGCCTACACAGAGCAGTACAAACGGGCACATGCAGACGGAATCTCGAGACTCATTCATAGCTCCGTGGGAAGTGACTGTTGGGGCTTGCCAGATCATGGCTGCCTGTGCAGTAGCAGGGAGAAGGGGCTAGGACATTCCTGAGGCCCAGGGAAGGAATTCTGTGTCCCAGGCGAGGGTTCTGCCTGCTCGGTGGCTTGGGCAGGGGGATGTTGAGCTCTGAGGTTTCACCAGGGGATACACAGAGATAGTACGGAGGCAGTAAACCAAGAATAGGGTAGTAAGTGGGGTGCTGGGGTGGGGCAGGGAGGAGGCAGTAGATAAATGTAGCCGAGGGCACTGTGTCCCGCTGGGCAGGTGTGTACTGTACTGTGTTAAACATGACCCAGCTTTTGCTTGCACAGTGGGTAAGGGTCTCCTCTGTAACAAAATTTTCCAGCAGACAGTGTTCTGTGTTAAATATGCTATTTTAAATGTGCACAAAGTTGCCTTAGGGAGTCATGGTGGCTTTATCCAGACATCAGGTTGGGGAGTTACAAAAGGGACGCTTGTGGGAAGAGGCTTAGATCTGAGAAGGATAGGGAAGCAGTCACACCCTGCCTGGAGGAGCACTGGAAGGAGAGGGGGCAAGATGGATGGGAAGATTGGGCTACCGAGTCACTTCTGGGGCATGGGGTTTAAAAGTCTTCCCTGGCCACCTTGAGGATGAACTGAGGGAGCAGATGTCCTTCAGGGCCGGGGGAGATTCCAGGACAGAAGTTTAGAGGAGCAGGGGTCTCCTTGCTCCCTCGGCTGGCATACACCCCCATCCACCCCCAGAACCATCCAAGGCAGCGTGTAAGGCCTGATTGGTGCACCACATTTGGGGTGGGGGGCAGTGGCAGCCCTCCTGCTTGCTCTGAAACAATGGATGGAGAGGCATGTTGGGGCATCTTGGGTAGAGGGTTGGCATGGTCAGGCACTGGGGAGACATCTCCAGGGCAAAGGGAGGATGAGGGACTCAGTTGTGGGAGGTGTCAGATCTCCTGGGCCCTAAGTCAGAGGTCAGCTTCAGATTGTATGAGGAGGCCAGGGTTTAAGGGCTCAAGGCACAGAACTGTCTGACTTGGGCCTGGGGCATGCATTTTTGAAAGGGCAGAGATGTACAATTTGGCTCCCAGGGGTGGGGGTGGGGGTGGGGGTGGGGTGTCACATGGGTTCTAGGGAATTGGAGCACTTCCTCCCCATCCCCATGGCTTGTTGGCCATAATGAAGTCTCAGAACACTTAGACACTCATCAGAAAGGACACAGTGCGCTGCCGAGAGTCAAAGGATGCTCACGACTCAGTTACTCGAGAAAAGAAAAAAGAAGAGGGTGTCGGCAGAAGACTCGCTGGGTGTTGTGGTCAGCACTGAAAAGTCCCCAGCTCTGGGACATCGGTGTTGGCAAAGATAGACTACCTTGTAAGCCACTCTGGCCGGGCACTTCTTCCCCAGACCCCGGGGTGGGGACATGTGTCTCAGCATCTGATACATGTCCGGGTAAGGCATGCGAACCCTGGCAGCACCAAAAACAAAAAACAGGAGGGGGTGGGTGGGGCAGAGAACCAAAAGGGTGGTGGGGGGGGAGAAGAAACAGAAAAAGAAAAAAAGAAAAAAACCAAAAAACAAAAAAAAAACCACACGAGCCGAAAAAATAGAGAAAGAGGCAGAGAACGATAAAATAGATGTTTCAAATAGATGGAAAAGAGGAGAAAAATGGAAGAAAAGGTAATTAAAAATGATTATTCCACTGCTTACAAGCAGGCAGAGAGAGAGAGAGAGAGAGAAAAGAGAAACAGTCAGATTCCACTTGGGCTCCAGGCTGTGGCTCAGGTGGTGTGGAGCTGAGGGGCCGAGTATTCTGGCTTGGCTGAGGCTGGTCTCTGAGGGCCGTGGGTGAGGAAGAGGAGCTAGGACAGGGCATGGGGGTGGGAAGGAGGGCTGGAGGCTTCAGGAGGCAGGGAGTGGTGGAGGAGAGAGTGGGGGTAGGGAAATGCAAAATTACAACTCCCCCAAGGGATGCGTCTGATTTGGGGGTGTCATTGAGACCACGGGATGGGCAGCTTCAGCTAAGAGCAAGCACAGATGTTCGGAGGGAACAGAGGTAATGTCCCATGCTTCGTGGAGTCTGCATGGCCGCATTCTGGAGGCTAAAGAGTTTGCTAGTATAATGCAAGAGAGAGAGATGGCTCTGTTTTTGAGAAATATGTATATATATGGAAGACCCCAAGCCACACTCATTCAATCGATGCTAGCATGTTTTAGTGGAAATCAAACCTTGCAAGCAACCCTATAAGCCGAGAGGGGGCGATATTACTCGCAATAAACTGTACATGTCCTTACAGTGAATGCGGCCCCTGAAAGAAGAGAGGGTTAGTGGGGTCCAGGCTTCATCACCATGAAAAGGGCTCCCCAAGCACACAATGGGACCAGGGTGATGAGGCTCAGGCCTCATCACTTGAAGGAGTGGGGACCTGGGACAAGTAAACAATCTTAAAGACACGTGTGCACCCCCTGCCCTCAGGGAGAGACTTTGATGGCATGTGCTGGAGTGCTAGGCTGGGGCCTCTCCATTCGGAGTCCTCTGCATCTGTTTCCTTTGCCATCTACACGGGCTACCCTGGTGTGGGTGAGTGTGTGGCCTAGTGGAGGGGACAGCATCCCAGTGCAGTGACCTAAAATCAAAAAGGAAGAGTCAAAAAGGAACCCCACACCAGCCCCAGCCACATGTCTTACCCTAGCTTCGCAGACTCAAAGAGGGTTTGTCTGAGGCTGCAGCCATGGGAGAGACAGACAGATCTCTGCAGTTATTTTCTTAGGAGCCTATCATGTAGGGCCGAGGCCAGACGAAACAGAGCACACAGCACTAAGGGTCCCCCAGTGCTGCTCCTTCAGCCCTGGGTCCAGAAGGAACTAGAACCTGTGTTCTGCCGCCTCTGAGGCACCTCAGTACACTCCAAGTAGTCAAAGATACTCTGTGACCTCCCATTTGTCAGAAGAGGGTGTGTGGTATGTGTGTGTGGTGGTCTCTGTGAGGTAGGGAAACTCAGCCTTGTTATTATCAATAGGACACACCCTCACCTTTCCTGTGTGATCTAGCTTACATCTTTCCTCTCCAGTGGTCTGGGCAGAACTGGAAGCTTCCTGCTTCCCAGAATACTCCCCGTCTCTTTGCTCCACCCCTACTTCCTGTCTGGCTTTCCTGCCTATACTGCCTGCCTGGCCAATCAGCGTTTTATTAAAATATTATTGACAGAATACAAACAATTCTCCCGCACCAGTCTCTGGCTTGGGTCTGATTCCTTAGTGGTGGCTCCCTTGTACCTGCTTCTATGGGGGTCACTGCCTCAGGCCTGCTCCTGCGGAGATTGCTGATTCAGGCCTACTTTGGCAGAGGTTGCTGGCTCGGGCCTGCTCCAGCAGAGGTCTCTGGCTTAGGCCTGCTCCTGTGGAAGTCCCTAGCTCAGGTCTGTTCCCACAGATGTCCCTGTCTTGGGCCTGCTCCCTTGGAGATTCCTGACTTATTTGTGGTCCCTTGGTGGTCACTCCCTTGTACCTGCTCAAGTGGAGGTTGCTGCCTCAGGCCTGCTCCTGCAGAGATTACTGGTTCAGGTTTGCTCTGGCAGAGGTGCTTGCTCAGCCATATTATTATTTGTTGTTGACTGTGGGCCTTCCCAGATCTCTTTCTCTCGTTTTCATTTATAACTATGTCTTATAAGTCTCTTTAGCTACTGCCTTATGTTATATATGCATCTGTTACTTAGTACACTGTTGTTGAATGTGTGAGTGTGTATGTTTATGTGGGTGCGCCTGCATATGCATATGTGCCACAGGTCAATCCTGTGTGCCTTTCCTATGAACATGCATATCTTGGAACAAAGATATAGGCTAGAATAGTGATTCAGAGCAGAGTTGGAAGACCTCAATGCCTAGTCCTTGAGTTGGTCAGGACTGTAGTGGGAGGACATGGAGGGTTTTAGACCTAGGGAAAGCTTCATAAACCATGGTTGAATGAAGACTGGTCTTCTGGGCAGCTAGTAATCTACAAACAAAATAAAAAAATAAACAAATTAGAAATATGAATTTCTTTGGCCAGGCATGATGGTGCATACTTCCAATTCTAGCACTTAGAGGTAGAGGGAGGCATATCTCTGTAAATTTGAGGCCCACCTTGACTATATAGTGAGTTCTAGGCCAGCCAGGGATACATAATGAAATCCTGCCTTGAAAAATAACAAAATAAAAATATTTTAAAAACCTACATTAAAAACTTCTTCTCTACTGTGGGACCACCTTCAGTCACTAGTCTTTCAGGTACCAGCCCACTTTGTGGGTAGTCTCATGTGCTATAAATGTAGACAAAAGCATGAATGGGTCTCTTGGGAACCTCTTGGCTGCTATATTTTGTTTCAGTTCCCAGCACAAGCAGAGGACTGCAGATCGATACTCTTTCTGTGAGTTTATCTCCAGATAAACAAACCTTTGTTATACTCCATTCCAGGCTATTGTGGAACTTTTTTGTATACCAACAATTCTCTTGTTAGGTGAAGCTAATTACCCTTTATGGATTGATTGAGCACATGGACACTAACAATAGTGGAAGACCCTCAGAGTAGCAGCTGAGGCCTGTTCTCAAGTCTGCTTGGGCTCCAAGTAGTGCTGCTGTGACACAGGTGACTTTGAACTCTGTGAGTGCTCAGACACCCCTACTATGTGTCTCCAGTGATGACTTCCAGGGTCTTGTTGCCCCAGATTCCTATTGTACTCACCTGTCCCAATCCTAAGCTCCTAGCATGTTCTTACCTTTGCTGGGAGTTAACAGCGTGGCTTTATCTCTTCTCCCAGACTGTGAGCTTTTGGAGAACTGAAGAACCCTTCACTTCAGACTCATGGTGGATAATCAAAATATGTTGGTTAAGAGATTCACCACTGGGAATTTCCAGGAGAAAAGAATGGCAGCTGTCATGCAATTTCAGTTAGAAGTACACTCCATTGACTGAAGCCTCTGAAGAAAAGAAATTTGGAGGAGCCACAGGGAGAAAATGTTTCCCAAGGCCATCTATAATGGGTTACAGAGAATGCAGCAAGCAGTCAGAGAAGAAAATATAGAGTGTCTATGTCTTCTGGGTCCCAAATAACAGCAGGGTTCATGATTTTATTTTTTCATACTTTAAAATCTTATTACTACACATTCATTGTTTAAAATTATGGGTTTATTATAATTCTTTTTACAACTTCCTTATTGCTACTATGTATGTGATGTGAATGTGTGGCAGAGGGCACATATGCTGCAGAGCCTGTGTGGTGGTCAGAGGACAACTTTGTGGAGTCTGTTCTCTCCTCCAACTTTATGTGGATTTTGGGGACAAAACTCAGGTTTTCCAGGCTTATATGCCAAACACCTTTATCTGTTGAGCTGTTTTTCTGGCCTTCAATACAGTTCTTTCAAATAATTATTTAATGTGTGTGTGTGTGTGTGTGTGTGTGTGTGTGTGTGTGTGTGTATGTGTGTGTTCCTGATGTATGCTTGTACCCTGAGGCCAGAAGAGGGTGCTTGATTCATGAGCAAAGGAGTTACAGACAGTTGTGAGCTATCAGATCTGAGTGCTGGGAACAGAACTCAGGTTCTCTTCAAGAGCAGCAAGTGCTCTTAACTGTGGAGTCATCTTTCTAGCTCCCCCATTGCATTTCTATATTGGTATATACTGAACTTCCCTTACAGCCACCTCTCTATTCCCTTTCTTATCCTCTTTCTCCCCTTTCTCCTCCCACATGTATTCTGATGGGAGTGTAGAACCAATATTTGGGATATGAGTTACCCTTCTGACCTGAAACATTGTTGACTGTGTGGTAGAGACATGTCACTCAACCTCTATGTCACTGACATAGTATTATTTGTGTCTTAATAAACAAAGCTTTCCTGAAGATCAGTGAAAAGCAGTCGGACGACTCAGCCATACAGGCTAGGCAGTGGTAGTGCACACTTTTAAGCCCAGACCTAGAGAGGGATATAAGGCAGGATGAGACAGGACTGGCTCGCTCTCTTTTCAGTCTGAAGATTTCATAGAGGTAAGAGCTCTCTAGTGCTTTTCTGATCTTCTCTGGGATTTTATTTTTGATGCTATATTTGGTGCCCAATCTTTGGGGTATGAATTCATGAAAAAGTCATTTGCTTGCGACTTTTTAGCCCCTGGCACAGGCCAGAGCTGCATGTGGGGCTCCTGTGGGTGCCGCGGGGGGGGGGGGGGCTCTAGGCCTATTCAACTAAGTTTTCTTTTCTTTTTCTCCCCAAGCCTCTGAGCATGTTTAGGATTTTCTTCCTGTAGCCTCTCTGAAACAATTCCCAGCTGCCACCCAAACTACAGAAGCTCCTGGGCTTCACATGTCACAGGGCTTAACTCCCCTAGGCTGGCTGGTTCTATCTTCAGGTAGCCCCTCACCACAACATGAGCTTTTCCCAATAATTCCCTGTGCATTTTTCAGACAATCAGTGCTCTCTCTCTCTCTCTCTCTCTCTCTCTCTCTCTCTCTCTCTCTCCATAATGAGAGAGAGAGAGAGAGAGAGAGAGAGAGAGACCCCCCTTCTCTAGCTGTTGCCAAACTAGGGAGCTTCCTTAAAATCCAGCCAGACTTATATCTTCATCAACATTGTTGGTAGATTTGATAAAACAATTGGGAATTCTTAAAGGGAGGAATTAGTTAAAATAGAGTTTTTTCCCACATTAAAAATGAGAAAAATAATTACAATAGAGGGATATGGGTCTCTGTATGATAGACAATTTGAAAATGGAATAATTAAATGTGAGGATATCTAATTTAGATGGAATTTATGCGATGCCAGCTATAAACAATATCATATTTTTCATTTTTGTCATCACTAAAAAAGTTGGTTAATCTGAGTGCTAAGATACAGGCCTTAGAGAAACCTAATAAAACAGATCACAGAGTTATCTAAATCCAGACAGAGGAATTTAATGGAGAACCAATTTCAGTGTTGCATTATAAGATTAGAAAGAAACAGCATAAAGTTTTTAAACAACCAACCTTAATATATCTAGTAACCTTACAGAAAATGTCAAAGGGCAGAGGCTCTGTTACAGCTAACTAAACTTCTGTGCCAATGTTAGATTTAAGGAGATTCAAGGAAGCAATGATCTCATATAGCATGTATTCATCTTTTGTGAAGCAAATGTTAAACTTGTGATCAGTTTGTAATAGAATTATTCCTCAAGACTGGTTAGAATGGGTTAACAATGTTTTAGAGACAAGTCTACAATTATAGTGGAGTACCTGGTTCAGAGAAGAGGCTAAGATTATTGAACAATGGAACAAGCTAGAGGTAGGGAAATCTCCCAAGATCAAATTCTTGGAGAAGGAGTCTATGCTACTATAGAAAGGCAAGCTGTATATGATGACCATACCCTGGATTTATGCCATGCAGCAGGTTTGAATTCTTGGGACAGAATTAGAAATAGGAAAGAAAATTTAATCATTTATTGAAGTTATACTTGTCCCAAAGGAAGCCTTTACAGATTTTTTTTTTTTTTACAAAGATTGACTTCATCAGTGAACAGAATGATACTAAATTTAGAAGTTAAACAAATAATGATTGAATCTCCGGCTTTTAAAAATGCCAATTCCCTATGAAAAAGAATAATTAGGTCATTAAAGGCAAGGTTAGCACCTTTGGAGAATGAATTCTCCAAAGGCCACGTGGTTGTGGCCTGCCAGTAAGGATAAGTCCAGTGTCTGGCATCTTGTGTCTCTCTCCTATGGTGGCTATACAGCTTCTCTCTGACTCTGCCTACTCTCTCTCTATATTTTTTCCAGCCTTGCTATATTCTGTTAAACCATTGGCCAAAAGCAGCTTCTTTATTAACCAATGGCAATAAAACATATTCATAACATACAGAGAGTACTCCCTCATCATATAATAATACCACTAAGCTGAAAAATACTACCTAAAGATAAACTTTGTACTACAAACTGTAAAAAAAAAATTGAGGTAGCTAGGTGAGTTTATCCTGCCTAACAGACTGCTCTGCCAGGATTTGAAATAAGCCCTGTACTTTCCTATTATGCAGAGACTGAACAACAAATGATACAGCTACCTCTCCTAGAACTTGACAATTAACCCAAATTTTTCTTTTCAAGATTCCCTAAAGATGTTGACAGCAGGTAATAAATTTAAGAATATGATGCCCACATTCCCAAGAGGTGGGGTGGATGTCTTTTGTCTTTCATTGGGTTATGCAAATTTTTCATTGTTTAGGGGAATTGGTTACAATTTGTTATTAGTAATGGTCAGGAAAAAAGCTAAACAAAGTTCTTGTTTTGAAAAGAAAAAAAGGGGTTATAGATATGGTAAGATAAAAGGGTGGATTATTGAATCTACTCTGAAAAGAAAAGAGAAAGGCTATAGAAATGATAAAAAACTAGATTGTTGAATCTATTTTTAAAAAGCAACTACTAGTTTTAAACGTTTTACATTGAACAGTATTTTTCTATATTGTATACAAATTTTATATATTAATCCAAATTTGAGATTAATTTTGCTAGAACATACTGTACATACATTTCTACACTTGCTCAAGGTATTATATCTATACAACTCATTTAACAATGTAATGCAAATTTCTAGTCCTTGAAAATTCTTATTATTTACTATTTAGAATAATAAGGAAGTGTGGATTAGTAGTTAATCACCTATTACAAGTGAACTTGTAGTCACATCAGGTACATTTTCAAGGTCAAACAAAGATATACATTAGAAAGACAGGTCATATTCAAAGACTCCAGAGAGATCTTTAGAATATGGCATTTAAGATGTTTTAATAGCATAGGCTTTTTTTTTATGACAGTGAGATATGTCTGCTCCTGGCATCACCAGTCTACCTCAGAAAGATAATGGGCATCAAAGAAGCTCCACATGGAGTTTACTTTTTTGTGTGAAAAAAGTAAGTTATGGGGCAAGAAAATGTCCTTGCTTTGACTGCTAATAGCCAAATTGGGGAAGCAGGACATAAAAGAAAGTGACTGTCAAATATTGTCAAGACAAGGAAGTACAGCCCTTCAGAATACCCTGCTTCATAAAAAAGTCTATCAGATATGCTAGGCCTGTAGTTTGAAGATGGATGTCTCACCATTGCAGAGAAACTTTGAGTGACTGTTCAGGCAGCCAGCTGTGTCTGCCATTTCTCACAGATTTGGCAGTTGCTTGCTTGCACTTCTTGATTACTCAGTTAATATTATTGTCTTCTTAGGTCTCTGAGTGTAGTAAAAGGAGCAGTGGACTGATTCCCGCCACCCGGCTCCCACCGCCTGGCTAGCTTTACCCAAAATAATTACATGAAAACTGTATTCATTTAAACTCTGTCTGACCCATTTTCTTCAGTCCCTTATTGGCTAACTCTCACATCTTGATTCAACCCATTTCTAATAATCTGTATCACCACTTGACTGGGGCTTACTGGCATGAGTCTAACCAGCATCCATCTTGGAGAGGAGAGCCATGGCGTCTGCTTGACTCTGCTTTCTTTATCCAAGCATTCTGTTCAGTCTACTCTGTTTATCTAAGCTGCTGTTCTATCAAAAGGCCAAGGCAGTTTCTTTATTTGACCAATGAAGGTAACATAGACAGAAGATCCTCCTACATCATTTCCTTTTTTTCTGTTTAAACAAAAAAGAAAGGCTTTCATTTTAACATAGTAAAATTACATATAACAAAACAGTTATCAAGCAAGAATTACAGTTACAATATTTATATCTATTTTATCTTTTATCATAATTAAGGAAAACTATTAACTATAACTAACCATTCTTCAACTCCATCAAAGACTCCAGAAGGATATAATATTACCTAAGTAAACAAGAAATAAGCAATTTCCAAAACTCTAGAAATGACAGAGACATCTCGCTGCCTATACAGTCACCCAAAGTTCTTTTGTACTGTTGGGGCATCCATCTTCAGCCTACAGGCCCATAGTATACAGTAGACATTTCCAGGAAGGCAGGAAATTTCAAAGGCAGTTCAGTCACTTTTTTCTGTGTCCTGCACAATGTCTCACAGACTCTTTCATGAATCAGGAACCCTGAAGGATCATCTCACCTTTAGGTAAGTTCAGCAGTCATCTCTCTGCAGGTTCTTTGTTTTTTTTTTTTAAGATTTATTTTTTTGTTTATTATGTATACAACATTCCGCCTCCATGTGTGCCTGCACGTCAGAAGAGGGCACCAGATCTCATTACAGATGGTTGCGAGCCACCATGTGGTTGCTGGGAATTGAACTCAGGACCTCTGGAAGAGCAGCCAGTGCTCTTAACCACTGAGCCATCTCTCCAGCCCCCCTCTGCAGGTTCTTTGTATCCAGTTTATGCAACACTCCAGGCAAGAGCAGTTTCTTGCCTAAATGGCTAACAAACTCCATAAGGAGCCTCTTCGATGCCCATCTTCTTGAAGTAGATTGGTGCTGCCAGGAGCAGTCGTGTCTCATTGTCATGAAAAGTCCTAAGTTATTAAAACATTAAATGCCATATTCTGTAGTCTTTAAAAGATATGAAGAATGCCTATCTGAAATATATCTATGCACATCTAGAAAAATCTAACTAACATGACTACAAGCTTGACTATTATCGATGATTATCCCTTCACAACCTATATTTCCTAATTATACATTACATTTTAAAATGAACTACACAATCATGATACCTTCCTCAAGATCAGAAATACATATACATATAATAAAATTGACTTTAAAATCCATACCAAAGCAAATTATTCATATCTATATCATATCCCCCTTTAAATGTAAAAGAACATTTATAAACAGTATCTGGGAATATGGATGTAGTTATTTCTTTCCAAACTTCTTCCTGCTGTATAGGGGCACTGTTAATCAGGTTTTTTATGGTATATCCTGTGTGCCAGCTTCATCTCAGTCAACAGTTGAGTGAAGTGATTTTCTGAAGGTGTTCACTGCAAACTTTCATGAGTGTGTGCACTATCATACCATATTGGAATAGAAGCAATCCACAGAGTCTCATCCTCTGTGAAAACAAAAGAAGACCTGTAGGAAGCCACCTGGAGGCACAGGTGGTCCTGCAGTTTGGAAGTATACCTGGCTTAGCCACGTGGGGCTGAGCACCCTTGCCTGCACCCTTGCTTGCACATGCTCAGACCAGAAAATGGCATTAACCAATCAGGACAGCGTTCAAGCCTCTCCACCGTTTAAAAGCAGTTGCCTCTGGGATCAACCTCCTCTCTCTAAGCTTTCTCTCGTCCCTGCTCTATCTTCCCTTCCCCCAATTTTCCTCAATCAAAGGGCTCCGAATAAAGACGTGTACAGGGAAGGAATTCTCGTTTTTAGTGGCGTTCATTCCTGCTGGTCAGGATGCGCGTCGCAAAGACCCTCTTTTCCAAAGCATCATATCCTTAAACCCAAATCCTGAAGTCAAGATACTCTTATGATATCCATTCTTGTTTAGCTTGACAGCCCATATAATGAAATATCTCTCTGTACTTAGCTCCTTTACAGTCAAAAAATTCAAAGAAAACACAATAACACACAGAATCCAGGCTCTCTGTGAATTTTCCATTTTTACATGGCTTATTTTCTTTATTTCTTTTAATCTATAACTATCTGTACTCTGTCTCTTTAAAGACTTTACCCCGCCTTTTTTAAGACATTAACTTTATTCTCTATATTGTTTTTCTTCTCTCTCCCAAGCCCACATATGTCTAACACTATGACCCATTTGAGGTCTTTTATGTCTGAATCTATCCTATTGTATTGCTTGTAACTTTTTTACTGTCCAGGAACATTTTTGTTTTGTGCTTTTAAATTGCTAAGTACTTAAGAATCTAAGCTGTGACATTCCTAGGTCAAATACAGGTACTGTGAGCTTGCCTGCCCAGTCCAACATGGTGGAACTGCTTGTGCCTCTGAACCACAGCACACAATGTCCCCCTTTTAGGCACATGAGTCTAGTTGCCATCAAACAAATCATAGTACTTTACTCCAAATGCTCCATCTCCCAAAAGAGTCAGAGGTCACATGGCAGCAGAGCCCAGAAAGCTGATGTTTTGAAACGCCACCTTTTTTCTACTGTTGAGGAAATTCTCTCTGCGGCACCCTGCCAGTAAACAGCAAAAAGCTGTGTTAAACTCTCTATATATTTGTGTCTAGAATTCCTTTTAAAGCCCTCTCAGGTTTTTCATGGCGTTAGTTAACCTCATTGGGCAGCTAAACTGTAGTAAAAGGAGCGACAGGCCAATTCTTGCCGTCCGGCTCCCACTGCCTGGCTAGCTTTACCTGAAATAATTACATGGAAACTGTATTCATTTAAACACTGCCTGGCCCATTATCTCCAGTCCCTTATTGGCTAACTCTCACATCTTGATTCAACCCATTTCTAATAATCTGTATCACCACTTGACTGGGGCTTACTGGCATGAGTCTAACCAGCGTCCATCTTGGAGAGGAGAGCCATGGCGTCTGTTTGACTCTGCTTTCTTTATCCAAGCATTCTGTTCAGTCTACTCTGTCTATCAAAGCTGCTGTCCTATCAAAAGGCCAAGGCAGTTTTTTTTTATTTGACCAGTGAAAGCAACACATAGACAGAATGCCCTCCTACTCTATCTGAGGGAGTTGAAGATTAGATAATTATAGTTTACCAGATCCAGAAAGCAAGTTATGATAGAAAGTAAATTAGATAGAAGACTTTAGACTCACCAAGATAGGACAGATATGGAGTATTTTCTCTGAATTTGTCAAATGCAAATGTACTAGACATTGTTGATCTATTTACTGCCTGTATATATTGTATATAGTGATTGCACTTATTGTATAAATATTTTTATATTAGTTATAACCTTTTTTATTTTAGACAAAAGGGGAAATATAGTGGTTTATTATTTGTGTTTTAATAAATAAAGCTTGCCTGAAGATCATTGCAAAGCAGTCAGACTATTCAGTTATTCAGATCAGGCAGTGGTAGCACATACCTTCAACCCCAGCAGCCACACTTGTCAGCCACTGAGGCTGGGCAGTGGGGGTGTAGGCCTTTAATCCCAGTGATAGAGAGGGACATAAGGAGGGATGAGACAGGAACTTGCTCTCTTTTTAGTGTGAAGATTACATAGAGGTAAGAGCTCTCTAGTGGTTAGCTGCTTTGCTTTTCTGACCTTCAGGGTGAGCCTCATTTCTGTCTCTGGGTTTCTATTTTTATGCTATGTGCTGTAGCATAGGTTTTGAATATGAACTACTTGAATTTAAATTTTGACCTACAGGTTGGCAGTGTAGCTCAGTGGTAGAGTGATTGTCTATTATCCTGAGGCCAGGGTTTCACACACACATTCACACATACACACACACACACACACACACACACACACACACACATGCATGCATGCACACACACGCACACAGGCACACACACACGCACACAGGTACACGCACATGCACATACACACATGCGTGTGCTCGTGCACGACATGATCTGGCAAGTCACTTATCTTAATTCTCTTCAAACTGTGAAATAATAATAGAAATGATACATGCTTCAGGTTCAGGGTTATTGTATGAAATGTGTTAATACTTAAAGCGCCTAGCACAGTGGACATTTGGTTCATGATGGCAGTGACCAATATTGATGTCCCTTTGAGTTGATGTGTGCCTGCCTCCATTCCATGAAGAGCAGCAGGCTACTAATCCAAGCACTTGGACCTGTGTCCAACCTTCCACTCAGCCAACCATTCTACCTTTTGGTCACAGTTCCCATTACTTAGTTCTGCTCAGGTGAATGTCCTGATCCAGGGCCTCAGAGACTTAGGGCCTCATCTTCACTTGGACTCAGAGACTTCCAGTGTTCTCCAACTCCTTGCTCAATCAAGGCTGCCTGTGGTGGACATGCTACTTTCATTTCCAGCCTTGCTGAGGTAGCTCCAGTGGGAGAGGATACAGAGCAAATTCCCCCTGGATAGCGGAGTGCCTGATTGCAGCTGTGCAGACAGTCCAGGCTCCATGCTGCTGGATTTCTGAAGCCCCACCAGGGTTGCTGAGCACATAGCGGACCTTTGGCTGGCTATTTAATGGAATGTTGTATGGATGGAAGCATTGAGGGTGGAGACCAACAGTGGCATGGCCAGGATACTTGGCCTTCTGGGTAAGCCTGGCCTCACACAGATAAAGCTACTGCAGGATGAATACCCAGGCTCCTGCCATCTGGGTCTGAGGCAGCCATGCATTAATCAGTTTCTCTCCCCTATCCAGCAGCTCCATGATTCTTAGCATGTAAGTCTAAGTCACATATGTTCCATACCATAGGCTATTTATCAATCAAGCTGCTGCCTTGTGGTATAGGACCCCTCTTTCCCTCTAAAACCATTTTCTTTTAAAAATAATTCGCTTATTTTATTTCATGTGCATTGGTTTGCCCGCATGTATGTCTGTGTGAGAGTGGCAAGTCCCCTGAAACTGGAGTCACAGACAGTTGTGAGCTGCCATATAGGAGCTGGGAGTTGAACCTGGGTCTTTGGGAAGAACAATCAGTGCTCTTAACTGCTGAGCTATCTCTCCAGTCCCATCCCTCTAAGCCCTTTAAAACTGGATACCTAGCTTTGTCTGGTAGACCAGCAGCCTGTCTTGCTTTGGAGTCCTGCCAAATGGTGCTGCCTGCTTGCCTGCTTCATTGATAACCCTTTTATAAATCTCTCACTGAAGGACAGTTTGTCTTAGTGCCTCGATCTTGACCCCACATCCTCTCCTTCCTTTCCTTAAAGAGGCAGTGAGGAAAAGCAGGCAGAGGCAGCCGGTCTGGCACCCACAGGTTGGGGAGGTGGGGAAAGGATAGATGAGAACCACTTAGGGGACACATGGGTGGTGTCATGGATCCTGAAGACCCCACTGAGTGAGGGGTGGACCTGTCACTTCCTGGCCAACGGATGAGCCGTCGCTGTGCTCGCCACCTGTGAGACCCACCCCCATCTACGTGCTGTCATCTCATGCCAATTTTCTCTTAATAATTTTAGACCCTCTCACAGCACGGTAGCATATTGTAGTCTGTCTTTTTCCTGATTCCCCATCCCTCCCTTCCTCTTTATTGCAATCTTTTTTAGAAGCTACAATATTTATTTGGTTGCTCATATGTTCTCTTCCCTCAACTGATGGGAATCTACTCCACTCAGGCCTTTTTTCCCACCTCCCCCCAAAATCCAGTTTTCCACAGTCTTCTATAATACTATCATCTACTGTTCATACACTTAAGTCTATGGCGCCATTTTACATTCAGTCCAGGACAGATCGTGAAATTACCTGCCGTGAGTGAGAAGGAAACACGGAGGATCACACACAAACCCACTTAGGAGTTTATTAGAGGGGACGTGTACAGGCCTGGGGAAGTCAGTGTGCACAGAGAGAGAGAAAGAGAGAGAGAGAGAGAGAGAGAGAGAGAGAGAGAGAGAGAGAGAGAGCGAGCTGACTTTCAGGGCTTCCATACACTTGTAAAGTCTACTTTCTGAGCCTTGTATCCTTCACATCCTTCCCACGTCTTATGTGCCTCCCTTCTCCCTTGAGAGGCTGCCGGTTGAAGCTGGATCAGAGAGATGGGGGTTTGAGTAAAGACAGCAAAGGGGAGCCATTGCACAGCTCAGGGAAGGTGCAGCGAGTCTGGGATGGAAGATACCCAGCTTTGTTCTGTCTCTAACCACCTGCACTCCTAGCAGGAACAGGGGGATGGCCCTCAGGGAAGAAGGTTGTGAATTTCAGGTGGCTGGACACAAATGTTCTCCCTCCACCCTGCTTTTACACTGAACCTGGCATGTTCTTTTCTCACTGGAAACTCATTGATAATCTAGGGTGATAGCGTGCCATCACCGCCACATCATCGCAATGCAATGCCCGTACCCACGCCTATACATCACCCCAACTGGAAGAGGAGAGTGAAGTGAGCATTGTGTTATAAACTGCAAGCCCATTAGTCACTCAGCTATCAACCATAAATATGACAGGTCCATCCATCAATCCTGCTCCTTTTTTCTGGTCTTGGAACGCATGCATTAGCAACATAATGGATTCAGAAGCATTTTCTCCTGTAGTCTTGAAATAGAGAGTATTTTATGATTAGCCTCATGGGCCATGAGGAAAGGAAAAAGGAGTCACCTTCTGCCACAGTACTCAGATCTTTGTGGGTCTAGAGAAAAAAATGCCACTCACTGAAGCTGCTGACGGTGGCTGCATTTAGGAGACCTCAAAGACACCAGAGCCTGGCCCAGCAGTCAGGGGACATCAGTGGCTGTGACATGCGTCTCGCAGCTCTGCAACAGCTGACCACACTTGTGGCACTTGACTGGAAGGCTCTCTGGCTGGGACCAGTTTTCCCAGGATTGCACAAATTCAGAATACCAAGTCACATCCTCGTTCTGTCTCTACTGTGGTGTGCTAATTTTATGTCTCAGTCATGGGTTTCTGTCCTCTTCTAGATTGTTCTTCCTGTAAACCTGAGCTGTTCACGGTTTGTCTATCATCCATTAGCCTATCTTTGTAGTCTCTGTTCTCAGCACTTCTCACACACAAGGCCCTGAAAAAAAAATCAGTGTAGATAAAGTTCTCGCCTTTCCAGGCTTGTTGTAGCGGGGGATGTGCACCCCAAGGATGTACACCCCATGGAAGAATCAGAGATGATGAGACCCTGGTTTTCCTTCTGGTCATGGGAGCCCTTCATTGCCACTCCACCCTGATTTTAGGACTTGGCCAAGATGGATTGATGGGTTGTATTTTTTGTGATTGGGTTGTCCTATCTGGGATCATCCTGGTGGGCAGGAGATGGTGTGAAACTGGATGCCCTCTGCACATTGCTAGGTGGGTGATGAAATCCAATGTGGCTAGGATCTGAGGTTTTGGAATTACACAGATCTAAGTAGGGAATCCCTATTGTGTGACTATAGGTACTTAACTTCATGAGCTGATTTCCTCTCCAGGTGGGCAGATGGGCTCTGTGCCTTAGAGCAGTGATGCCGGTGGATGCCATGTGCAGCCACCGTCAGCAGCTTCAGTGAGTGGCATTTTTTTCTCTAGACCCATCAGCTGCTTCCTCTGGGCAAGGTGCTGTGTCGAATATCTGACTTGATGAAGCTCATGTTCTCACACCAGCTCCAAGGGTAGGAGCTTGACCTTGACTGGGCAGGGGCTGAACTGCAGAAGGCCCAACCTACTGGGGCAGTGGTTCTGCCAGTGTAATTTACAGCCTTCAAGGAGTGGGTAATTTCTGGAGGCTTTTCTGTCTGTGAGAAATGGCTAGGGAAGCCACTTCCCCCATCCTAATGAGGAATTATCTACTGTGTCCTGAGAAGCCCTGTTCTAGGACAAGAATATTGGTAGGGCCATCAGGGACACAGTTATGTGAGACCTGCTTTCTCATACTTACCAAGAAATATTTCTGCAGCTCTTGGGGCAGTTGTCTCCCTCTTACATGGGACACCAACGTTCCACCACAATTATCAATACATGTGTTTTCGTTCCAGCAGACTACAAGTCTTTGGAGTCAGGGTCCCTTACTCATTTATGTATTCTTAAAATCTACCATAATTTTGGTTATAGACATTCTCTGTGTTTGTGGGATGAATAGTGAAGGTTTTATTTATTGTGGTGGTTGGAATGAAAATAGGCCCCATAAGCTCATAGGCAATGGAATTATTTGAAAGAATTAGGACATGTGTCTTTGTTGGAGTAGGTGTGTTTTTGCTGAAAGAAATGCATTGCTGGGGTTGGGCTTTGGGGTTTCAAATATCCAAGCCAGGCCCAGTGGCTTTCTCTCTTCCTGCTGCCTGCTGATTCAGTTGTAGAACTCTCTGCTCCTTCTCCAGCACCATGTCTGCCTGTGTGCAGTCATGCTTTCTGCCAGGGTGATAATGGACTAAATCTCTGAACCAGTAAGTCAGTCCCAAAGAAATGTTTTCCTTATAAGAGTTGCTGTGGTCATGGTGTCTCTTCACAGCAATAGAAACCCTAACTAAGACATTTCTCAAGAGTGGAATTTAAAGCTTATGTACCTGAAAAGGAAATCTGACCACTGTCAAATTATTCCAAGTTTTATACAAAAAGATGCTCAGAATACATTTATTTATTCTCTCTCTCTCTCTCTCTCTCTCTCTCTCTCTCTCTCTCTGTCTCTCTCTCTCTCTGTCTCTGTCTCTCTCTCTCTCTCTCTCTCTCTCTCTCTCTCTCTCTCTCTCTCTCTCTCTCTCATGTGTGTGCATACCCAGCTTGTGTGTAGAGGTCAGAGGACAGATTGCAAGAGTTGGCTCTCTTCTACCATAAACACCTTTGGGATACAGTTCAAGTCCCCAGGCTTGGGACAGGCTCTTGCACTTGCTGAGCCATCTCGATGCTCCAACCTTTTGTATCTTATTTATTTATTTATTTTTAGACAGAGTCTTATTATGTAGCCAAGGCGGTCATTGACCTTAAGATCTCACCTCTTCAAGGTTTGAAATTCAGGCATGTGCCATCATGCCCAGTTGTGTTCTGAGATCACAGCTTCCTGTACTAGCAGTTTGATTTGCCCATGTTCTCTTCTATATACATACCTATACATTCTAAAATTACATATTTTACCCATGGATGTTATTACATATTAGTTTTGTGTCTTGTATTTTTTCCAACAGGGTTTTATATAACCCAGGGTGACCTTGACCTTGAACTCCTTATGTAGTCAAGGATGACCTAGAATGTCTGATCCTCCTGCCTCTACCTCCCATGTGCTGAGGTTACAGGCTGACTACTCTTTCCACGTTATTTTGTGGGTGCAGGATGAAGTTTTATCCTTGCACATTCTGTTCCCTACTCCATGCCCTTTTCTTTACCCCTGGCTTCAGTGGTGCAGGCCCAAGGCTATGAACTGCGTTGGGTGGGGCAGCTAGAGGCTCTTGCTGTGGGGCAGGCAAGGTCAGTCCATTACTGCCCCTCCCTCTTGTTGAGATTCGGTTGGAAATAGGTACCTATTTCTCTGTGCAAGAGGTGAGGCATAGGAGAGGGCTGCAAGGCATCTCTAGTACTCCCAGGTGAGAACCAAGCTTTTCTCTGAACTACATAACCCTCTGGGGCGTAGGCAGGGCAGGAGCACTCCAGCAGGGACTCCTCCCTAGCAGATGCGGTGTCTCTAAACCTGCACTCAGTGCTCCTGACTAGTCATCCCTGTGGATCACCTCCCCATTTCCCTTAGTTCTCTTGCTATTGGCTGTACAGCTGCTGAATTCCATTTTTCCTGGGTTTGTCATGGGGAGGCATTTCCACACTAAACAAAGACTTAATGTTTTCCAGTTTCTTATTTTATACTCCTCCCAGCTCTCTACCATGAGTGATTCTTTCATTTATCATACCTCTTGAGCAGATAGCATGCTGCCAAAGCACCGGGCACGCAGAGGTCAAATGAACACCATGAGACCAGCCCAGGAACCACTTTGAGAGCTATGTGGAGTGAATTCAGCCCTGGGGCAGAGGAGGGAGGTTGGTGGTGTTACTGGAACACTGGTGTTACCTGTCACTCACAACATCTGAAGGATGAACTGTTTTGTCACTTTGTGTGCTCATGGCATGTTTAGAGGTGGGGAATATTGGAAATCTTTCAGAAAAGGAATGAAACTATATTCTTAAGAGGTGTTAGGGAAATGCTCAAATAAAAAAATAAAATGCCCCCTTCCCTCAGTTTTCCCGTGATTCTTTTCCCCTGGAGTTTTAGCAGGGAATGAGAGTGTCAGGAACTGCTGGTTAGAGGGAAGAGTGCTGAAGTCAGACTCAAAGCAGGCGAATGCCCTATCTGCCCCTTTAACATCCTTGGCCAGTGGGACCTGTCACCATCAGCAAGGGGAAGGAAAATGTGGATCCATAGCTCCAGGGTGTTACCACAAGGGACAGTTCATGGTTTGCAGGGGGGAAGCAGAGTGGCCTTGGTCTGCCTGCTGACGCTGGCTGCCTGTTTAGGTCTGCCTCCCATAACCATGGTGCCTTTCCCAGGCCGTTGATATCCTCCTCCTCCTCCTCATCTTTCTTTTTCTTGTACATATATTTGTGGTGTACTTGCATATGTGTATGTATGTGTGTGTTTCTATGCACATTCTCACATGTGTGTGGAGGCCTGAGGTCCCGGGATGTTGGGTGTTTTTCTCCATTATTCTTATTGAGGCAAGTTTTTCGGTTGAACCCAGAGCAGGTAGATTTGACTGTTTAGTCGGCCAGCTTGCCCCAGGAAGCTGTCTCTGTCTTCTGAGCACTGACTCTGGCTTATACAGGGTTCTCACACTTCCACTTCAGCCACTCTGAGTCCTTGCCCTCATTGTCGATTCCACTCTGGTGAGTGGAGTCTTTTCTATCTGAGCTAAGTTCCATGTGTCTTCCTTGGAGGTCTGTGTAGTACTGATGTTTCCACCTGGGGGGGGGGGTGTGATGGCTCAGTTCTGTGCTCAAAAATGGGAGCAAGGACTTCCTCAACTTATAGCAGGTTGGAAAGGAGAGTGTTTTTCTCACAGTAAAAAGGGCTCCAGTGGAATGTGCTGCATATGTGATTTATAGGTATGAACTGAACCCCAGGCACTGATACTTGAATTAAGGAAGCAGAGAGGCAAGGCTGCCCTCTCTAAACTTCCCATCTATCTATCGAAAAGATGGCAGTGCCATGGGCATGTCATGAAGAGGTACGATCTTGCTCATTGAGTCCTGCGAGTGCTGAGTCCACACATTGCCAACAAGGTCCCAGGAAAGACTGCTGCCACCACTGCCCAGGGCCACACTGGGTTAGATTCTGGGCCCTTCAAGACTGAGCTTTTGCGTCCCCTTTGTCCTGCCTTTGTCTCTATCTCCATCCATAGCCGGACGAAGATTCTATGGTGATATTCGAGATAATCATAAGTGTGATAGTGGGGCAAGGCCCGTTCAGGCCCCCTCTCCTCTTCTGTCCAAGGACCTAGCTGGACATCTGGGACATCTGGGATCGCCTCTAAAGCCAGGTCTCTTGCCAACCCTAAAATGGCTCCCTTAATGTAGTTATCTTCTTCCCTGCTCCTATACCTGCCCTTCCTCCATCTCCACCCTCCCACTCCCCCAAGCTCTCCCCAGTCTTTTCCTTCTCCCTTCTCTGTCCCCCTCACCCTTTCCCCCTACCCCACCCCACCTCTACCCTCACCCTCATGCTCCCAACTTTTGTCCAGCAATCTTGTTTGCTTCCAAGTTTTAGGAGGATCTATATATGTTTTTCTTTGGGTTCACCTTGTTACTTGGCTTTTAGGCTTGTGAACTATAGGCTTAATGTCCTTTGTTTATGGCTAGAGTCCACTAATAAGTGAGTACATACCATATTCATCTTTTTGGGTCTGGGTTATCTTACTCAGGATAATGTTTTCTATTTCCATCCATTTGCACGCAAAATTCAAGATGTCATTGTTTTTTACCGCTGAGTAAAACCCTAAAGTGTATATGTGCCACACTTTCTTTATCCATTCTTCCATTGAGGGGCATCTAGGTTGTTTCCAGGTTCTGGCTATTACAAATAATGCTGCTATGAACATAGTTGAACAAATGATTTTGTAGTAAAATTGGGCATCTCTTGGGTATATTCCCAAGAGTGGTATTACTGGATCCTGAGGTAGGTTGATTTTCAATTTCCTGAGAAACCGCCACACTGATTTCCAAAATGGTTGCACAAGTTTGCATTCCCACCAGCAATGAATGAGTGTTCCCCTTACTCCACATCCTCTCCAGCATAGGCTATCATTGGTGTTTTTGATTTTAGCTATTCTGACAGGTGTAAGATGATATCTCAAAGTTGTTTTGATTTGCATTTCCCTGATGGCTAAGGAAGTTGAACATGACCTTAAGTATCTTTCGGCCATTTGAAATTCTTCTGTTGAGAATTCTCTGTTCAGTTCAGTACCCCATTTTTTAATTGGGTTAATTAGAATTTTAATGTCTAGTTTCTTGAGTTCTTTATCTGATCTTGGAGATCAGACCTTTGTCTGATGCAGGGTTGGTGAAGATCTTCTCCCAGTCAGTAGGTAGCCTTTTTGTCTTACTGACAGTGTTCTTTGCTTTACAGAAGCTTCTCAGTTTCAGGAGGTCCCATTTATTTATTGTTGCTCTTATTGTCTATGCTACTGGGATTATACATAGGAAGTGGTCTCCTGTGCCCATGTGTTGCAGTCTACTTCCCACTTTCTCTTCTATCAGGTTCAGTGTGGTAGAAATTTTATTGAGGTCTTTAATCCATTTGGACTTGAGTTTTGTGCATGGTGATAGATATGGATCTATTTTTATTCTTCTACAGGTTGACATCCAGTTATACCAGCACCATTTGCTGAAGATGCTTTCTTTTTTCCATTGTACACTTTTAGCTCCTTTGTCAAAAATCAGGTGTTCATAGGTTTGTGGGTTAATATCCAGGTCTTCAATTCTATTCCACTGGTCAACGTCTCTGTTTTTATTTCAGTACCAAACTGTTTTCATTACTGTAGCTCTGTAATAGAATTTGAAGTCAGGGACGGTAATGCCTCCAGAAGTTCCTTTATTGTATAGGATTGTTTTGGCTATCCTGAGCTTTTTGTTTTTCAATATAAAGTTGATTACTGTTCTCTCAAGTTCTGTGAAGAATTTTGTTGGGGATTGCGTTGAATTTATAGATTACCTTTGGTAGAATTGCCATTTTTACTATGTTGATCCTACCCATCCAAGAGCATGGGAGATCCTTCCATTTTCTGGTATCCTCTTCAATTTCTTTCTTCAAAGTCTTAAAGTTCTTGTCAAATAGATATTTTACTTCCTTGGTTAGTGTTACCCCAAGATAATTTATGCTATTTGTGGCTATCATGAAAGGTGAAGGTGAGGTTTCTCTGATTTCCCTCTCTGCTTCTCTATCCTTTGTGATATAGGAGGGCTACTGATTTTTTTTTTTTTTGAGTTGATCTTGTATCCTGCCACATCACTGAAGGTATTTATCAGCAGTAGGAGTTTTTTGGTAGAGTTTTTGGGGTCACTGATGTACACTATCATATCATCTGCAAATAATGAAAGTTTGACTTCTTCCTTTCCAATTCGAATCCCCTGGATCTCTTTATGCTGTTTTATTGCTATTGCTAGAACTTCAAGAACTATGTTGAAGACATATGGAGAGAGTGGACAGATTTGTCTTGTTCCTGATTTTAGTGGAATGACTTTGGGTTTCTCTTCATTTAATTTGATATTAGCTGTTGGCTTGCTGTATACTGCTTTTATTATATTTATATATGATCCTTGTATCCCCAACCTCTCCAAGACCTTTAACATAAATGGGTGTTGAATTTTGTCAAATGTTTTTTCAACATCTAATGAAATGATCGTACGTTTTTTTCTTTCAGTTTATTTATATGATGGATTACATTGATTCATTTTTGTATGTTGAACCAGCCCTGCATCTCTGGGATGAAGCCTACTTGAACGTAATGGATAATTTTTTTGATGTGTTCTTGGATTCGGTTTGCCAGTATTTTATTGAAAATTTTTGCATCGATGTTCATGAGCGAGATTGGTCTGTAATTCTCTTTCTTGGTTGAGTCTTTGTGTGGTTTTGGTATCAGGGTAACTGTAACTTCATAAAAAGAGTTTGGCAATGACTCCTCTGTTTCTGTTATGTGAAGCACATTAAGGAGTATAGGTTTCAGCTCTTTTTGGAAGTTCTGGTAAAATTCTGCATTAAAACCTTCTGGTCCTGGGCCTCTTTTGGTTGGGAGGTTTTTTATGACAGCTTCTATTTCCTCATGACTTATAGGTCTATTTAAATTGTTCACCTGGTCTTGATTTAATTTTGATATATGATATTTATCTAAAAACAAGTCCCTTTCTTTTACATTTTCCAACTTTGTGGTATATAGGCCTTTGTAGTAAGACCTAGTGATTCTCTGAATTTCCTCAATGTCTGTTGTTATGTCCCCCTTTTCATTTCTGATCTTGTTAATTTGCGTGTTCTCTCTCTGCCTTTTGATTAGTTTGGATAGCGGTTTGTCAATCTTGTTGATTTTCTCAAAGAACCAGCTCTTTATTTCATTGATTCTTTGGATTGTTTTCTGTGTTTCAATTTTGTTGATTTCAGCCCTCAGTTTGATTATTTCCAGTCTTCTACTCCTCCTGGGTAAGTCTGCTTCTTTTTTTCTAGAGCTTTCAGGTGTGCAGTTAAGTCTCTAATGTGAGCTTTTCAGTTTTTTTTTAATGTGGGCACTTAGTGCTATGAACTTTCCTCTTAGCACTGCTTTCATAGTGTCTCATAGGTGTTGTGTCTTTATTTTCATTGAATTCAACGAAGACTTTAATTTCTTTTTTTATTTCTTCCCTGACCCAGGGGTGGTTCACTAGTTGACTGTTCAGTTTCCATGAGTTTGTAGGCTTTCTGGAGGTTGAATTGTTGTTAAATTCTAACTTTATTCTGTGGTGATCCGATACGACACAGGTGGTTACTAAAATTTTTTTGTATCTGTGGAAGTTTGCTTTGTTACCAAGTATGTGAACTATTTTCAAAAAGGTTCCATGAGATGCTGAAAAGAAGGTATATTCTTTCCTATTTGGGTGGAATGTTCTATAGATGTCTGTTAAGTCTATTTGATTCATTACCTCTGTTAGTTCTCTTATTTCTGTTAGGTTTCTGTCTGATTGACCTGTCCATTGGTGAGAGAGGAGTGTTAAAGTCTCCTACTATTAGTGTGTGAGGTTTGATGTGTGCTTTGAGTTCTAGTAATGTTTCTTTTATGTGGGTGCTTTTATATTAGGGGCATAGATATTCAGAATTGAAACTTCATCCTGATGAATTGTGTCTGTTATGAGTATAAAGTGTCCATCTCCATCTCTTCTGATTAATTTTAGTTTGAAGTCAATTTTGTTAGATATTAGTATAGCCACACCTGCTTGTTTCTTAGGTCCGTTTGATTGAAAAACCTTTTCCCAACCCTTTACTCTGAGGTGATGTCTGTCTTTGTGATTGAGGTGTGTTTCTTGTAAACAGCAGAATGTTGGATCCTGTTTTCATATCCATTCTCTTAACCTGTGCCTTTTTATAGATGAATCGAGTTCATTGATATTAACAGATATTAATGACCAGTGGTTGTTAACTCTGGTTATTTTTTTCAGTGGTTTGTATGTTTTTTTTGAGTTTCCCTTCTTTGAGTTGTGCTGGTAGAGGGTTGTAAGATGTCTGAGTTATTGTGGATGTTGTTGCCTTCCTTGAGTTGTGGTTTTCCTTCTATTCCTTTCTTTAAGGTTGGGTTTGTGGCTATGTATTGTTTAAATTTGTTTTTATTCTGGAATATATTGTTTTCTCCATTGATGGTGAAAGAAAGCTTGACTGGGCTTGCATCCATGGTCTCTTAGTTTCTGCAGTACCTCTATCCAGGACCTTCTGACTTTCAAGGTTTCCATAGAGAAGTCCGGTGTAAGTCTGATAGGTTTACCTTTATAAGTTACTTGACCTTTTTCCTTTGCAGTTCTTAATATTCTTTCTTTATTCTGTATGTTTTGTGTTTTGATTATTATATGGTAAGGGGATTTTTTTTGATCCAATCTTTTTGGTGTTCTATATGCTTCTTGTACCTTCATAGGAATATCCTTCTTTAGGTTGGGAAAGCTTTCTTCTATAATTTTGTTGAATATATTTTCTGGGCCTTTGAACTGTAATTCTTCTCCTTCTTCTACCCCTGTTATTCTTAGGTTTGGTTTTTCATGGTGTCCCAGATTTCCTGATTGTTTTGTGTTAAGAGTTTGTTGGATTTGTTGTTTTCTTTGATCAGTGCGTTTATTTCCTCTATAGTATCTTCAGAGTCTGAGATTCTTTCTTCTATCTTTTGTATTCTGTTGGTAATACTTGTCTCTGTAGTTTCTGTTCATTTACCCAGATTTTCCATATCCTGCCATCTCTCGGTTTGTGTTTTCTTCATTGCTTTCATTTCAGGTTTCAAGTCTTGAACTGTTTCCATTACCTGTTTGATTGCTTTTTCTTGGTTTTCTTGGGTATCTTTGAGGGATTTATTTATTTCTCCTAACTTTTTGTTAGTCTTCTCATCTATTTCTTTAAAGGAGTTTTTCACATCCTGTTTAATGATCCCTAACACTTTCATAATGTTATGTTTAAAGTCAATTTCTTCTACTTCTTCTGGATTAGGGTGTCCAAGTCTTCCTGTTGTGTGTTCACTGGATTCTGGTGTTCTCATGTTGCTTTTCAGGTTGTTGGAGGAATTCTTGCATTGGCACCTGCCCATCTCTTCCTTCAAATGTGGTCAGGAGAGTCTTGGTGGCTGGGTCCGATCTTTGCTGTGGCTAACTGTGTACTTGGGGGTTTTACTTGTTCTGCCCTCTCTTAGGTCCCCTCGGCCCTAAACTTGGCTCTCAGATTCTTGCCACCCCGAAGCAGGTTGAGTTAGGGTATCCTAGGACCCCACAGATGGAAAGGAGTGCTTGTGGGGCAAGCTGGGATGGGATAAGTAGAGAAAGGCAGAAGCCAGGGAGAAGCCCCACTGAATGGCCAGAAAGTTTAGGGATTTGGAGGGTGCCTGTGCTCCGTTGCTGGGGTATCCGGCCCGGTCGGGCACACACTTACCCCTCCGAATGGATCTCCTGGTACAGGATCAGAGCCACTTGCTGGCCAGGGACCTGGCAGACCTTGTTGAGCCTTTTGTGCTGTGATTTTTGGGAACGATCCTGAACACAAAGGTGAATGGACGTTTTATTCTTCCATATTATTTTGAAAAACGAATGCTGTTTCTTGCCTAAAGCAGAAATTCAGTGCATGTGTTTCTGTTCACCACATATTACTACATAATTCTGCTAACGGGTCCTTGAATGATCCTTTTTCAGCGGGGCAGGTTACATTCTGCTTCTTTGGCAGGACTCTCACTGAGCCATCTTGCCAGTTCTACTTCAATTTTTTAAACTTAGATTTTCCTTTGTAAGTGAAATTATAAAGTGGGTTTTTTTTTGGCACACCATTTAGAATTAAGGATGAGAGAGAGAGACAGAGGTGTAGTAAAATTCAAGGTCACAGTCATTCTGCACTGTGGGCACAACTCTCTCTCACTGTTTTATTTGAGACCTCTCGGAACAGAATAACGACTCTGCAGGCAGCCATGGCTTCATCTTCAGTAAGGAAAGGTGAGCTAAAGCCCTAGGTGACTGACTTCTTTCCCTTAGAGCCCCCCAGTTTTCTTTGCTTTCTATTCTACCTCATGGCTCGGGCGACGCTTGGGCCACTGAGGGTTAGGATCTAAAATGAAGTGGGTCCCAAGACCTGCACTTTCTTCATGTCCTCGAGGCTTCTCGGAAATGCAGGTGATGGGAGAGAAGCCTCTCTCTCTGCCATCTTCCCCTGCTCTGGAGAGAAGAGAAGCGACCACTAGGTGGCAGTGTTGGCTTAGGAGCCCAGACAGGCAGGAGCCTTTTGAACTAGAATGTGTCGTGTCCCCCCCCCCCCCCCCCGCCCCCCACGCCTACTTATTTCCCAATTCCCAGCAAGGGTCGGGAATACATATATTTTTTTTTTAAAAAAATCAAACTAAACCTCAAAATAAGGACGTCGCTCCTTATTCAGGGAGAAGATTCAAGAAAAGTGCCTCCGTCTCGCCAGATCAAAGCCAGACTGACTCCATCTCTGGCAGAGGGAGCCCTGCCCACCTGGAAAGCTCTTCAAAGACCTTTGGTTCCAAAATCTGTACTCTAGCTGCTCCTCATCCTTGATCTAGACACTTTTTTGAAAATTATTGGATTGTAAAGATTCTGACCGTTTGCTTCTCCCCCAAACTTGCCGTTTGGCAGCTTGGGTCTAGACATTACTCTCTCTTAAAATTCTGTGTTTTGGCTGTCTGATGGGGAAGCCATATCCTTCCATTTTTAGCTTTGCTACTAACAGGCTGTGTCCTAAGGCAGACATTCAACCTTTCTGAGCCCCTGGAAGTTGGGGCGTGGTGTGTGTCTCAGGTTTGTTAAGAAACTCAAATCAAATGTCATTAGGCCCAAAGGTGCTCCGTACCCTGTATGCACAGAATGAGGCATGACTGGACCCAGGGCAGTAAGGGGTCGGAAAAGGTCATGTTTTGAAGGAAGGTGAACAGCCATTAACACCAACTCTGTGATGGCTTCTCTCCGTTCCTCAGCCCCCATCCCTGCAGCACGAACCAATCTGTACACAGTGAGTGGAAAACCCCAGACATGAAAGATCTGTTTATGGGCCCCAACCTCTGTAATAATTTCCCTCTGCCCTTAAAGTCCATTTCTCATCTTGATCTCTCAGACCCTCCAGGTGTTTGTTCCTCCCACATTGTTCCAGACCACGCCTTCTAGCCTGACCTTCTGGCTGTTTCCTCTTTCCTGCCTTGGCTCTTTATGTTTGTTGCTCCTTTGACTCAGGCCTCAGTATCAATGCTTCCTTCTCAGCTGTACAGAGAAGAGTCACATGGTCTAGCAGCCATCAAGCCCTCTGGCAGCACAGTTTCGTATATTAAATTTCCTGTACAGCTCTCTTTGAACTATCTGACATGTCCCTTGTCTGTGAGTCTCGTTTGGGTAGAGACAGAAGAGCAACACAAGGGCAAACCCCATGTCTAACAGCCAGAACTAACAATGGCCAGACCCCCCATGTCTAACAGCCAGAGCTAACAATGGCCAGACTCCCCATGTCTAACTGCCAGAGCTAGCAGCTAGACTATGCCTCCTAGGAACCTGCCCCAGTGACTTAGGAGGCCCTGTACAGTTACCTGGAGCCTAACTGCTGTGGTCCTCTGTGTAAATGGCCAGTCTCTGGAAAGACAGCTTATCCTGTAACCTTATTAAACAAGATAATGGGCTGCCTGGCCTGTCTATTCATCCTATGTAGCCCACAAAGATACTGTGGGATAAGACCAAGTGACTTCCTCACAACTGATTAAAAAACTCCACTTCCTCTCAGTGCTGTGCCCCCTTTTCTGGGATCTCACCTGACGTCTGTCTTGGCCAAGTGTGGTGAATTCTCCTGACTCACCACCATC
The DNA here is from genome assembly GCF_982192425.1 of Myodes glareolus. Taxonomy (NCBI): domain Eukaryota; kingdom Metazoa; phylum Chordata; class Mammalia; order Rodentia; family Cricetidae; genus Myodes; species Myodes glareolus. The sequence continues at coordinate 2,649,871 of NC_142047.1, read as the reverse complement.
TGTTTTCCAGGCTGCTTCCCCAGTGCAGGGCATCTCCCTGGCTAGAGTGAAGCCAGCATCCAGAGGGAGCACTTGCTTCTGAGTTCACCTTGTTCCCCCAAGGTTTAGAAGGAGCCATGCCAGCCTTGTTGTAGGTACACCATATGTTTCTGTTGGGCAAATGAGCAACTGAACAAAGAGCTCTGCAGTCCTGATGCTGGAGCCCCAAGGAAGGTTCCAGGCACACGATGCCACATGCAGTTGTGGATCTTGTGTTTTTGCTTCAGCTTTTCATAGCCCACCTGGGAGGGATTGGAGGAGGTAGGAATGTGACACCTGCCAAATGACCACATTAAAGCATGCATTTCCTCCAAAGCTGGTTACCTCCTCTGAGCTGGGAGAGTGATTAAATCCCATTTTATATGATGTGATGTTACACACTCAGGGATCTGTTATAATTGTTGAACAGGATGGAAAATAAAGCTTCCCAGTGCTGTCATTAACTTTTGCATTAGAACTGATGTCAGCTTGGAAGGTCCAACACCTCTGGGGCAAGTTTTTCTGTCCTCTGAGCATCATGATACTTGTTCACCCTGCACACTCTGGCTGTCTAAATGAGCAGCCTCTAGGGATGGGTCTCATTGAGCACCAGTTAGTGAAGGGAGGGAAAGGGAGGGAGAATCCCTGTGCATCCTTCAGAGTCACTGCATTGTCATCTCAGCTCCAGGCTTAGGGATTCTTCCTCTCTTCTCCTCTCTGGTGGGAACTGGGCATACCTGGTGCACCTCACACTTACTGGACACCATGTAGGTGTGTGCAAACAGGAGATAGTCATATTTGTACCCTTCCCCTGCCTGTGACTGACATTTTTAGGGTAAAAAAAATCTGGGCTTTGTGCCCCTTATAGGCTATCATTTGGTTCAATGGTTAAGGGCACTGCCTGTTCTTCCAAAGGTCCCGAGTTCAATTCCTAGCAATCACATGGTGACTCACAACCATCTGTAATGAGATCTGGTGCCCTCTTGAGGAAGAGACCTGATTAGTCATCCTCATCAACTTAGACCATGAAACCCAATATGGACCAGTTCAAGGGAACCGCTATATATGGGCTTCCCATGTATGTTTCAGCATTGCAGGGCATAAATTTCATTTCATTTTCAGTAGAAAAGGCCAGCTATAGTGAAGATCAGAGAAAGAACTAGGGACAGGGAAAGGAGTCCAGTGACCCCACGTCTGTCTTTGGGGTCCTGATATGAGCTTTAGTTTTAAATACAGGAAGAACTGGGGCAAAGGGCAAATAAGAGATCTCTGTCTTTACGTCTGGTTCATCACCACTATTGTTCTGGTTCCACAAGGTGGTCCAGAGAAATCCTTCTCACTATTACTGCATGAAGGAGTCCATTGACTCCCAGGAGGTGATTGCTTCTGCTCCAGGGACCAGCCTCGCCATCACGGTTAACTCTCCTTTTCTGAGAGGACTGGATGTCCTTTGGGGATCTGTTATTCTCAGGACCAGGTGACACCAGAGGGAAAGTTAAGGACACTGACTTGCATCTCTACCACCAGTCAAAGGGAAGACTAGAAGGTGTGGGCTTTCATCTTGTTTTAGTTACTCTGTGGGCCCTAGGGAGGACTCAATGTTTTGTAGTAAAAACGGTTTTTTTTTTTTTTCATTTCTTTTTGGTTTTTCGAGACAGGGTTTCTCAGCTATGGAGTCAGTTCTGGAACTCGTTCTGTAGACCAGGCTGGTCTTAAACTCATAGAGATCCGCCTGCCTTTGCCTCCCTAGTGCTGAGTTTAAAGGTGTACAGCACTACCACCTGGCATAAAAGCAGTTTTATCTATGTGGCCTGTGTGTAGTCATGAGTGCCACCGCACATGTGTGGAGGTCATGGGAGTCAGTTCTCTACTTCCACCATGTGGATTCCGAGGATCCAACTCAGGTCTTCAGACTTGGTGGTGAGCAGCCCTGTCACCGGCAGAGCCGTTCTACTGGCCCTAAAAGTAGCTTCTATCTGACTGCTTTGCCACTAGACTGTGTGCTCTGAGGGTCATACCTCATCAGAACCTGGCCCGAGGACAGAGTTTGGAGTTGTTCGATAAATATCGGATGGACAAATGCTCCGACTCATTCCTGTGTCAGTGCTGTGCTCTTTTGTAGAATGAATGAGTCAGAAGCCATCTTTCGAGCACAGGAGAGGAACAGGGGTAGAGGCAGAGGGCAGAGGAGGACTGGAGCCTGTTTTGCTAGCTCAGCCTGTGTAAGGACTACCATGGGTTGGAGCATGCTCAGAGCAAAACCATACTGTCACATTGTTCTAGAGGCTGAGGTGCAGGGGAAGTGTCTCCCGACCCATCCTCCTCGGCTCCCAGGTGGCCATCTCTGCCCTCTGCTTCACCAGGTCTTCCCCTGGGCCTGTGTGTGTTTTCACCTCTTGTAAGGACACTACTCATGCTGGATTGGGGTTCCTCTAATAACCTTGTTTAATTTCCATTGTCTCTGTAATAACTATGAACAAACAGGGGTCAGGGTTTCCACATAGTATGCTAGAGGTTTCAGAAAAAATTTTTAATGGGGACACAATTGAGTCCATAATGGAATAGAAGGCACTTTCTGTTACCATTCCAGGGGACAGAAAGTGGGCCAAGAGGTTGCATGCTCCCTCCTCTGGGATGATCCTTGGCCTTTTTAGGCCTTCTTTGACTCTACACAATCATCCTGGGTATATCTCTGATCTTGGGGGACAGAGTGGCTAGCAGGAGCTCCACCAGCTCTATTGCAGGAAGCTGCCCTGTCCTGTCCAGTCCTATCTGCCACTAGCCTCACATTGGGACCACAGTCTGGGAGCCAACAGAATGCTGTAAAAAGATCTAGCTGGCCTGCACACTGCAAGCCCCAGATGAGGGAGGATTTAATTCTTTTCTCTGCTGTAACAGAATGCCACAGTCTAGGCATTTTATAAACAAAAGAAGATTGTTTGGCCCACAGCTCTGGAGGCTGGGAAGTCTGAAGGCATGGTGCTCTCTGATGAAGCCTCTGTGCTTTGTCACAATGGGACAGAAGGACATAGAGAGGCAGACACTCAAGGGAGGGCTCGCTGCTCCAGCAATCCAGGCTCAGTAACTCACTCCTGTAATTATCACCAGAGTAATGGTATTAATCACCTCTTAGAGGTTCCACCTCTTCTTTTTTTTCTTTTTTGAAACAGGGTTTCTCTGTGTAGCCCTGGCTATCCTGAAATTCACTCTTTAGATCAGGTGGGCCTTGAATTCAAAGATATCTACCCTGCCTCAAGTGTTGGGAGTAAAGGTGTGCACCCAGCAGGGGTCCTACCTTTTAAGATTGTCACAATGGTAATTAAAACCCAGCAAGGACTTTACAGAGGACATCCAGGGTGGTGGGTGTTCTGAGTCTCTTCATGCTATAGAACTCCATTCTCCAGCCACCGTCCATCTGCCACTGGGGGCAGGACTGTGTGCAGAGTCCCACATCTGTCCCTAGCTCCAGCTGTTAGGAATGAAGCAGTGATTATGGCTTCTTGTGTGCCCTCCTCACTTTCTGTGCCTGTGGCTTTTTTTTTCTTCCTCCAACTTGGGGAATGAGTCCTAGATAGGATCAGGATTATCTGGTAATCCTTAATGAAGGGCCTCCTGGCAGTTTACCTTAAGCTCTTGCTCTCCCACTGAGGGGATGATGTAGATCAGCTCTTGCTTCCGCTCCACACCCTGTGGCGGTATTGCTGAGAGGGGCTGCCCTCCAGCCCATCCCCCGCATTGGCTTCCAAGGGCTTTGCTGTTGTAGCTGTGCTCAGGGTACAGCACTGCTGGAGCCTTTCTGTCTGACCTAGGAGAATTCATCTTTCTTAACTGCTCTAAGGGAGAGCCAGGCTGTACCTCCCTCCTGTCACCAAAGTGAATTCTGTGGACAGAGTAGTCTGAAGGCCATCAAAGTCACTCTCGACTCTGGCTCCACAGCCCAGACCCCATTTCGCTGTGCATAGTGAACCCACCTAATTTCTAGATAGCCCTTTGGGAAATTAATGGAACATAAAGGAATCTTTCTGTCATTTCAAGATTTTTTATAAATCATAATATTTTCATAAATACCCCAGGTAAAAGCTAATGTTCTCTTTTGGCATAAACTTTATGTTGGTCACAGTTTGCTGGGCCATAGAAAGCTGTGTGTGACCTCCAGTTTTCATATAAAAGCAGGGTTTCCCATGATACCTGACCTGGAGGGTTAGAGGTCAGAGAACTGCCGTGACAATTGAGGATGTTCACCTTCCCAGAGGCCTTGCTTTGGGGAATGGAGGCAGGGGTCCAGAGAGCTCCTAGGAAGCTTCTGAGTTGTTCCAAGGCCTCTAGAGGCTTCATCCAATTCCCTTGTCCATACGCCCTGGACCTGGAGAATGACAGTGGCCCCATCGCCTTTACATGTCTGGTCTTATGACTTCCCTCTCAATGACAGACTGGATTCCAGAACAGACCCTGGAAGGGACGACAGGATACTAGATTGTGACATCCATGGCTATGGAAGGACTTGCTCCTCTGAAGCTTCCCCTCCTTGGAAGGAGTCCAGGGGAGGCAGAGGGCAAGAAAGGCACAAGGCTGTGTTTTATGATTTAAAAAATGCTGGCATGCCCCAGGTGGCAGCTGTAGGCAGGCAACGGACTCTAGTCCCAGGGCAGAGATGACTGTGGGGGCCATGTGAGCAGGCGGTGGGGCGGGCTGCTTGCCATGCGGTGAGCCGGCAGAGACAGCTCGCAGCCGGTCTGGGAGACAGGAGACATAGACAAACTCCACATGTTGTTAAATATTTATTCAGGGGGTTATGGAGGGAAAAGGTGGGGCAGAGAGAGAAAGGGAGAGGGAAAGAGGGAGAAGGAGAGGGAGAGAGAGAGAAAAAGAGAGAGAGAGAGAGAGAGAGAGAGAGAGAGAGAGAGAGAGAGAAGGGCGGGCGTGCACGCCAAGAGGGGACAGTAAGAGTGAATCCAAGATGGTGGGGCAGGGGTGAGGGGTCGCCAGGAGTGGACGTGGACGTGGCTTGTCCCTTAAAGGGCAAAAAGAATAACACTGTGTTCATGCCTAGATGATGTGGAAGACTCAGACTCTATTGTAGAGGAAGAGCTAAGAAGTCGGGTGTTATTCCATTGGCTCACTTTAAGAGCTAACCACGCCCACCCCAGCTACTGCCCCGCCTCCATCTTCTCTCTCTTGTATGTTCGTCTCGTGTCATGTGTACGTGTGTCTTTGTTTTCTCTACACTTTTCCTATGTCTTTTTGTTTTTCTCTTCTTTAAGCAATAAATGTCTCCCTCTTTAAATAATACTATGTCCTATGAGCCTTTTATCCGTCGTAACCGCCCGCCTGACTCCCCCGGCCGCATGGCGCTGCCATCCTGGAGATCTTGCAGGGACCCACAGCCACTAGCAGCTGCTCTGCGAGCCGCCTGGGACATATCCAATACTTTGGATACACGAAGAGACCAAGTTTGTAAACTTGTGTAAGAATAAAAGCTCTTTGCTTTTACATACAGGACATGGTCTCCTAGTTGATTTTGGGGGGGCGCTCCATGATCTGGGCATAATAACCCGTACCTTTCCTTCTCCTTTAGTGTGTGTGTGTGTGTGTGTGTGTGTGTGTGTGTGTGTGATGCATGTATGTGGGAACATGAGTGTTGGTTTGGTGCATGTGAACATGTATGTGCGTATGTGTAGAGGCTGGCTGATGATGTCAAGGGTCTCCCCATCACTCTTCCACCTTACTCTTTGACGCATGATCTCTCAGTCAAACTCAGAGCTTGCTCATATGGTTAATCTTGCTAGCCAGCTAGCTTTAGGGATCCCCTGTGTCTGCCTTCTGTACTGGGAGTGCAGGTGGGATACCACACCCACATGGCATCTACATGGGTACCAGAGATCTGAACTCTGATCCTCTTGCTTGCACAGTTAGTGTTTTAATGCAGAGCCTTCTTTATCACCCCTGGCCCAGCTTCATGACTAGACTGGCCTCAGTTTCCTAGTTTAAGAGCTAACCAATAATTATCTATCTTATGAGTTATTATGAGCATCTAATGAGATAGTGGTGCATGCAGTATGGGAGTGTTCAAGGTAATATTATTTTATACAAATTAAAATGTGGAAACAACCTAAATTCATATCAAAATGGAAATAGCTAGATTAATGATAGAAATCTATGATACGGAATACTATACAACAGGTAAGAAAATCAATGGAGGGCCAGTGACACGGCTCAGCAGGTAACAGCACTTTTTGCCCAGTGATACAAACCTAATGTCCTGAACTCATTTCTCAGAACCCAAATAAAAGGAGAGAATCAATCCCACAAAGTTGTTCTCTGAATTTTACATGAATTCTCTGGTTTACACACCCATAGATACACATCATACACACATGCATGTGTACATACATGAACACACTAACATATAAATAATAATTTTGAAAAAAATTGATCAACAGTATTAATCAGAAAGATCTCCAGGACAGTTCAATGTCTAAAGCTATTTGCATAGTACTAATGCCAAAAAAACCACTTTCAGTGATGGGCACTTACACAGCTTTCCTAGGGCTTTCTTAGTAGGCAGCACCCCTGGCTACCTGTCTCTCACACTACTACAGGACGAAAGTACTTGGTGTTCTGCCAATTTGCAGGTGAGGCTACCTAGACATTGCTGGAGTTCGCGTTTGTCATGGTCTTTGTGAAAACCAGTGTGGTCTGACACCATTTGTGTTTACAGTCTGGACAATTTAACACATTGATTAAAAGTATTTACCTTTAGTTGCATTAAAGAAATTAGGGAAACACTGGCTAAATAGTCAGATGGTTCCTGAAGACAAAGCAACTTAAGGAAGCAAAGGTGTCTTTGTCTCAGGGTTTGAGAGAGCTAAGTTGTGGTCACTTGACTTCAGGTTCAGGGCCTGTGCTGAGGCAGCACACTGTGGGGAGGATGTGTGGAGGGGGATGTGTGGAGGAGGGGAATATGTAGGAGGGGGATGTGTGGAGGGGGATGTGTGGAGGGGGATGTGTGTAGGAGGGGGATGTGTAGAGGAGGGGGATTGTGGAGGAGGGGGATTGTGGAGGAGGGGGATGTGTGTAGGAGGGGGATGTGTAGAGGAGGGGGATGTGTGGAGGAGGGGGATGTGTGGAGGAGGGGGGATGTGTGGAGGGGGATGTGTGGAGGGGGATGTGTGGAGAGGGAGGATGTGTGGTGGGGGATGTGTGGAGGAGGAGGATGTGTGGAGGAGGGGGATGTGTGGAGCAGATTTTTAAGCGAGTGGCCACCAGGAAGCAGAGTGATAGACTAAGGGCCTGGGAACCAGATATCCCCCTGGACCACCCTAGTGACCTACTTTTTTCCCCCGCCTCCTGTTTCTAGAACCTCCCCCAAACAGTATCAACAGCTGGGTACAAAGCCCCCAATGCATGTCTTGGGGGCAAGGGTCTGTGTAACAGACCAGCTTAGGGCAGAGGAGACTGTTTCGAATCTTTGTTTCAAAGAGGTTTCAGCTCATGGTGCCAGGAGTGTAAAGCAGAGGATCTTCACATTAAGGAGGACCAAAGAGTAGGTGGAAGAAGAGGCTTGGATCTAACCCTGAAAGGCCTGCCTTGAGTACTCACTCTGCCCCATCCAAAGGTTCCACAGCCTTCTAAAATGGTACCACCAGCTGAAGACCGATAGCCCAGAATATAAACCAGTAAAGGATATTCGAGATTCAAACCACAATAGGACACTTCATGTTAAACACAGCAGGGTGGGAGCTGAAGGAGGTGTGTCCTCACCCTCTTTCAGCTGCTGTGCCAAATTCACAAACATCCTTTCCTCAGGAGACCCTGAGGAGGATCATTGAGCTGATATGATTGGCTAAGCCCTCAACAAGCCCTCCGCAGAGGCAGCAGCTCAGACCCCACTGGCCTCCATTTTCCCTGGTGACCTCTCACAGCCGAGTTATTTAACCTCCTTGGACTTGAGAACTCCATCTTAAAACTGATAAGAAAGCAATTCCCTGCAGGCCTCGGAAGAGTAGGCAAAGGAAGCTTCAGGCTTAGTGGCTTACTTCTCTCATGGGCTGAGGCAGACACGGCAAGGATGAGTGGGGTGGTGCAGGCAGTGAAGAATTGTCAGGGAAGCAGGGTTGACCCATAAGCACACACCTATCCTACTTTTTCTGCTTGTGACAACCCCCTCTACAGGAGAAAATTCTTCCTCAGTAGATAGGTGTGTCACAGAATATTGCACTTTGTTACAAGGCCAGAAGCACCTAGGGTATGTATATGTGTATGTGCATCTATGTACAAGCTCACATGTTTGTGCATGGTGTATGTATGTGCATGTGTGTACATGTACAGTCTGTGTGCATGTGTTTATGTGTGTATGCATGTGTGGTGTGTACGTGCATGTGTGTGCATTTCTGATATGTATGTGGGTATGCATATGTGTGTGTACATGTGTGCTTGTGGTGTGCTGGTGTGCATGTGTAGTGTATGTGTGCACATGTGTATGGTGTGCCTGTATGTGTGTGTGCATGTGTTGTGTATGTGTGTGGTATATGTGTATATATATTATGTGTGTGTATATATATATATACACACACACACACACACACACACACACACATGTGTGTGGTGTGTGTATGTGTGTGGGTGTGGAGCTTGTGTCTGGGATCTTCCTGTGTAGAAAGCTCCTGCAGTGGGAGAAGATGAAGCTGAGAGCAGAAGGTAGAGGACTGGAAGGGACTGGAAGGTGCTGAGTCTCAGCTGTTCTTTTCTTTAGCAGGTAGCCCTCTGCCCCCACCCCATAGTCCAACAGTGAGTTTCTTTCTGTTCAAGAGTCAACACAACCTCCCAGCTCCTGTTTGCACTGTCGATATCAACATCATAATATTGTCTAAGCACTTAGCTCAAAACCAAGAGAAAATCCCCCTCCCCTCTCTCAAGCCCTCCCTTCTGTCCACTGGGCTGTATTGGAGTCCTCTTCAGGGGTGGTGAATCCCAGACATTCTCCCGACGTCTGTGCTAAAAAAAAAAAAGGTGAAAACCTCATTCAGTACCTGCATCAGTCACAGCCAGCAAGAGGGAATGGAAGGACAAACAGGAATTTCTCTAGATGGTTCTGTCATGTTTTCCTACCTGGATCAAAATGGGATCATCAGGGGCAGGATTCTGGTAATGCAGTGGACATACTTAACTTATTATACTCGCAGTAGACCCCTAGATAAAAAGTGCACAGAACGTTGGCTTGTTGGACAAACGTGTCACCACTGAGCACTGACCTGTCCTGAGTCCTGTCTCTCTCCCATGATGCTAGATAAGCAGGCGCCACACCCTTCGCCCAACCTGCCATGGGCAGCCTTCTAGGCAAAACTCTCCTAGAAGGCAGGAGAATTAGAGACTCCTCTCAGGGGCCTGGGGCCTGCTTTTCCCTGTGTCCAGTAAATAGCACCCTGAAACCTGGTGAGAGAAGTCCACCTTTGAAAGAGTCTTTCTGGTTTTCCTTCAGTTGTGTTCCTTCTCCTAGGGGATCTGAACAACTGGAGCACTCTCCCTCTCGTTTAGTCGGGCTTGGGCTACTGAACACCTTGGGACTCTCTGGTCAAGTGCTCTTGAGGCTGCTTCTAGCACAAGCAACCCTTCCCTTGTCATTACTGTCAGGGGTGGACCATACTGGGGTGTGGTCCCTATAGCTCAGACAGGTGCCAAGTAGAAGCTGTAGGGGTCTATATCAAGCTTGCCTGTGTGTGATCAGAGATCCCCATATGTGCACGTGAGGCCACAGAATTCTTTTAAATTTGTATCTATCTATCTATCTATCTATCTATCTATCTATCTATCTATCTATCATCTATCTATCTATCTATCTATTTTTGTTTTTACAACCAAACTGCAATCCTCCTCCCAACCTCTTCCCAGTTCGTGCCCCTCCTTCTCGCCCCCCCCTTTATTCCTCCTTTGTTTCTCTTCAGAAAAGGGCAAGCCTCTCATGAATATCAACCAGCCATGGCACATCAAGTTACAGGAACCTTGTCACCTCCTCTCCTATTAAGGCTGGATGAGATAACCCAGTAGGAGGAAAGGGTCCCAGAAGCAGGTAACAGAGTCAGTAGGAGTGACCAACCAATGACTGGTCCAGTTTGAGACCCAGTCCATGAGAGGAAGCCCACCCCTGACACTGCCTGGAGGGCCAGGACCCAGAGGCATCCATCTTCTTTCCCCTAAAATGAAACAAAATAGAATTAAGAGAAAAGAGGGATAAAAAGGAAGAAAGGGGAAATCTTGTCATGGAAGCTGCAGTGCGGCACAGTGAGTCACACACTGACCCTTTATCTATCCATTTTTATGTGCAAATGTTCATTGCAAGGAGTCATTTGATTCCTTTGACACTGTTTCGCTTGACACTGGGCTCTCACTGGGACTTCTCCTAGACATCTTGTTGCTACCTGTGTCATTTAGATCCTGCAGCCCTGGGTCTACAGGACTGACCCTCATTCCCCCATGCTCCAGCAGATCACAGATGGGTTCTGGGCCTGGGTAGTTGCAGGGTTGGTCAGCCACCAGCTCCCCTGTCTTCATCACCAGAGTGAGCTCTCCATCATTGCCCTGGCTAGTTCAACCCTTACATCGATGAGCAAGGGATGGGACCAGTTTTCCTGCTTTCACATCCTCAGGATCAGTTCTCTTCCACCTACACTTCAGAGCCAGCTCTACTGTGCTGCCCAGGCGAGGTGTTGGGGCCACTCTCTGGAGCGCTGCAGCAGATGAGGGACAGGGACAGCTCTCCCGCTCCTATGACCTCAGGGTCTGCTCTTCCACCTGCTTTAGGCGTTGCTGGGTGGGAAGGGGTGGAGGGCATCTCTCCCCCGCCCATGCTGCCACATGACAAATGAGTAGTGGGGACAGCTCTTCCATCCTCACAACTTCAGGGCTGGCTCACCCATACCTCTGCCAACAGGGTTGGCTCTATTATGTTGCCCAGGTGAGGTGCAGGACCTCTTTCCTGAGTGTTGCAGCTTCTTCTGGACATTTTTTAATGTGAGTTCTGGGTGATAGATCCTGGCAAATACTTTTTATTTTCCTAGCTCCCAAATTTCTTTTTGTCACAAAAAGCATAAAACTGCATGTTGTAGAGTACTTAATGTATATACACACTGTAATGTTAAAACAAGGCTAAATGTTTGTCTTCATGAACGTTGATGCTTTCTTTAAAAATTGAATTTTTTATATATTTAATATGTACAAGTATGAATAAATACATGTCATGACATATACTTAGAATTCAGAGAACAATGTGTGTGTGTGTGTGGGGTTGGTTCTCTTCCTCTGCTTTGCGGGTTCTAGTGATGGAATTCATGTCTTCAGGGTAGGCAGCAAGCAGCTTTACCTGCTGAGCCATCTTCCTGATTCCAATTTTCTGACAATTTCTCTGTGAATGCCCTCTAGATTCCTACAGTGTTTGGAAACCCAGAGGACACTGTGGTCCCACCATCACCACCTGTGCAGCCACAAGCCAGGGATTCCTGCACCCATCTAACTGTGACTGGATAAATGTGGGCCTTCCTTCCCCATTCCATCCTGCCTCTGAGAATAAGAAATTTATGTATGTGCCCAGGCTGTTTCAAAGGTATTTGGAAGCTGGGGCAGATATTTGTAGTCTGTGCTCGTGTGAACAGCTTATGATCCTAAGTGAATGCTGGCAGTACGGTGACAGCCGAGTCACAGGTCACCTCAGGGAAGGAATGCTGCCTGGGCCTATGGGAACCTTCTGCTGTCCAGAACTGAGTCTCACCTGGACCAGAGGAGGAGTGTCAGGAGGAGAGAGGAGATTAGAGTCTCCTGAAATGGAAGAAGGAGACAACTGCCCTTGTGGGTCTTCCAGACTGACATTGTTGTGGCTTTGGCTGGCCGTGGACCCTGGGGTGGGGCTTAGAATGACTGAAGAAAGCTCTTCATAACACGCCAGGGATCATGGAACTACGCCAGTGCAGTCCTGGGCCTGTCACATGGGCTTGCTCCAGGCATGCTCAGAGGGAACGCTATCCTTCCATCAGTGCAGTGGCCCCACAAGGCTCAGTTCCTGTTCTCTCAGATGAACAGCTTGCTTACCCATGGGACCACCCCAAACCCTGCTCCATGAACCTGTGAGCAGACTGAGAAACCTGAAGTCTCCTCTTCAGGGGACATCTTCACAGAGCCTCTGTCATTTCCTTCGTCCCCTCTTTGCAAAGCTACCAGCTAGCCTGGTCCTTCAGATCTTCTCTGCCCTAATGAGTGTGATGGAGATTACTTACAGTCTGCCCCTAAACGTGATGTGTGGCACTCGGATATGCTCCATAACTGTCATTCTAGTCACGTGACTGTTATGAGTCATGTATCTTCCAATGTGCAGTGTTTGCCTTGAACAGTTCATAGGTGCACACACGTGGACCCCAGGATCCCACAGAGCTCTGTTTCCAGAGCACGAGGGACTTTCCATGGGAGATGACCCTTGGGCTTACCTGCTAGGAAGGGCAGGTTGATTGGCAGGTGTGAGTGGGTTGGGTTGGGAGAAACTGGTTGACCCATGTGGCCCCTGGGCTGTTTATCCACTCAAGGGACCCAAGCTGATGCTGAGGCCTAGCTGGCTGTGATGTCATGGGTGGTGGGCAGTACCTGACCCTCCCCTGCTTGAGATGTACTTTTCCTATCTGATGCTGTTGCTCCTCTGAACATTCGACTCAGGAGTCCTGCCACCCTCTCTGTGTCTCAGTGTGGCTTGTGAGCCGTGGAGATTCTGCTCTGGGGCTGATCATTCTGCCGGCTGTTTTCTCTCGTACTTGCCGTCTTCCCTTCGGATTCTCACAGGGATCTTAGGGGCAGAAGTGTGGCTGACTTTCCCTCATGTCTCCAGTACTCAAGGCACAGTGTCTGAAGAGGGCGAGAGCTGATTTCCCAGAATCACAGCAGCCTCAGGAGAGACACATCCGTGACTCAATGTGATGGGCTTTATTATTAGTTTTTTTACATCTCGGTCAAAGACTTCTCTCCTTTCTCTGCTCTATGGATGTGATGTGCTTTAACAATAAATGCAGTTCCAATTCATGTATACTCTGAATGTGCAGGAGTGGAGGGGGGCAGGGCTAAGCTTGAGAAAGGGAGGAAATGAGGCCCATGGCTTGAGAAAGTCCACTTACTGCTGCAGTTCTAAACAAGCCCTTGCAGTCCCTGCTGCAGTTTGTGACAAGATCCCTTCGCTGGTCTGGGCAGTTCAGAAGTGGAATTGTTGTGGGTTGTGGGCCCTGATGTTTGGCCACTGAAATGTTCCCAGAGAGACACCATCTGCCTCACAGCCGCTTGGGCACTGCTTACTCTGCTGGGTCCCTCCCACAGCATTTGACTGTCTACTCTATATGCAGATAAGAAAACTAAGCCTTACACAGAGGATGCAGCGTGCATGGGAGGTGGGGGATGGAGGGGTGATGTCTCCAGTAAAACTAGGCCTGACCATGGGGGCTGCAATGTGCATGGGGTGACACCCCTAGTAAGACCTGGACTGATGGGAGGGGCTGCAGTGTGTGTGTGGAGATGCCCCCAATAAGACCTGGGCTGACGGAAAACCCCTTCCCCTTCCGGTGCTGTAGATGCTAGACGGCCGCAGCCAAGTCATCTTTTCTTTTCTTCCTTTCTTCTTCTTTTTGCCAAGGTCTCACTCTAGGGCCTCCATCTGCCACTGCCTCCCAAGTACAGAGATTCAAGGCCGGTGCAGCCTTCCACTGCCCTTGCCTTCACCTTTTCTAAGATGCTTATCAGGATTTACCTAGAATTCAATTGGAGAGCAAGTAGCACTAGAATGGGAAGGGCTCCTCCTCGGCTCTAGCGCTGAGCGCTCAGTCCCAAGCTGGTAACATTGTTATGGGAGACTGTGAGCCTTAGGTGGAGGAACTGGGTCCTAAGGAGTTGGGAGATGCACGAGTTCTGCTTCTGTCTGTTCCCTGCTTCCTACACTCATACCACAGTGGGCCCGTTTGCCTCCATACCTTTCCTGGCACGTTGGAATGTTTATGAACCCAAAGGAGCACTTTCTCCCTTAAGTTTCTTTGCCAGGGATCATAAGAAACATCCTCTTCTTGTTTTCATCTGTCCCCTCTATGCCTCCTGCTCATCCATTCTCATTCTTCAATATCTTCACAACTCCAGATCTGTGTTTTCAGCCCAAGCTAGTACTGTTCTTCTCAACGCCCCCTCTGTGCATTGTGTGGGATAGATAAGAAGTAATTCTTCCCTAATGGATCAGAGTATATAAATGCCAAATGTGAAAAAGAAGGCTCAGAAAGGTTCAGTGCCCACTCATGGTCACACAGCAGAGAACCGAGGCTCACAAGAGTCACCAGCCCCTTTCTGTACCCTAGCATGTTTTGTTGATTGGGCTGAGTCTGTACCCTAGAAAGAGGGGAATTAGATCACCAGGAACCACAGAAAAGAAACTCAGAACAAGGAAAACCCAAACAAGGACTCAGGAGCTGTGGGTTCAAGTCTGGCCGTGTGAGTGTCTCTTCTTTGCATCGTGGTACTGGTAAGTTATTCTCCAGCCACGTGATGGAGGAGGACTCTCTTCACACAGGAGTGATGGTTTGAATACAGTGGAGTTCTGAAAATAGAGTACGGGCAACTCAACGGAACACAGAGACTCAGAACTCTTGGTAGCGGTGAGCTACCAACTGGGAGGTGGGTCTGCTCTGAATTTTTGGTGAGCCAATCTCAGGGAGCCAATAGCAGTCTTCTAGAGAGCTAATCTGTTGCTCAGAAGCAGATGGCCGATGTGAGTGGCAGAGACTGTGAGTCTCAGAGGGCAGGAATGCCCCCAAAGTGCCAGCAGCAGGACTGCGGGTCTCAGGTGAGTCTGTGGAGTTCCTCCGTGGGAGTCCAAAGAGTCTGATGACTGAGAAGTTGCGTTCCTGACTGTATAGACCCACACAGGCCCTGATGGGCTAGTGTGTAATGAGCAGACAATGAAGACAGCATAGCAAACCTCGAGAGAGGGCAGGGGATAGGTTCCAAAAAGGAAGTTTCCAATCAGATTGGTGGCTTCATCCCTTGCTGCCAAGTTGATTGTAGGGAAGTGGGCGCTTGGCTGTCAGAAGGGCACAACAGAACAGCTTGTGTTCCCAGATTTTTGAGCCTGCTCTGGTTTGGTGCCGGCAATTTTCTCTGTCCCAGCTACTTCTGTAGTCTCAGCCTGGGCTTTGGTTGTCACTGGTTGCCCCTCCTATCCCTTCACCATGAATTCTCCCTCTCTAGGTGTGTGTGTGTGTGTGTGTGTGTGTGTGTGTGCAAGCATGCATGCTTTTGTGTGCACCATATGTCAACAATTGGGGGCCTTCTTCATTCGATTTTCATCCTATTTTTGAGGCAGGCCTTTCAATGCATTTGGAGCTCGCCAGTTCAATAGGTCCAAGGATTCTCTTGTCTCTACTTCCCCAATGTTGGGATTAGAAGCACTCTTGGTTTTAGTACGTGGGTTCTGGGGCTTAAACTCAGGTTTTCTTGCTCTCAAGGCAAGCCAGTCACTATTAATACTAAGCTGTCTCCCCAGCCTTCAAGTTTCATATTTAAACTATAAACTAATAGCCTAAATTTTCCTTCTTCTCAAAGCTCCAGGCTCATGCTCCTTGCTGCCCACGTTTTGAATGCTGTTATATTTATCTCTGACTTACCTCCCAGCCTTCACTACATTCACATGTCACTGCCGAGCAGAACCTGAGCTGCTCAGTGGGGTCACTGGTATCTTTCAGCTCTCTGTCCTACAGCACATAGGAACTTGTCAATTAAAGTGTGAATTAGTTTTCTAGATAGAGAGGCATGGAGTTTACAGATAAAACAGCCATAGATGTTTCTAGAATGACTCCTGTTTTCTAAATTCTTATGGACAAAAGCTTATGATAGCGAAGATTTGAAAGCAACACAGGAATGACTAATACAAAAAAGACTCACTGAGCTGGGTGTGGTGACTTGCACCTGTAGTTATATTTGTGAGGCTGAGGCAAGAGGATTGCCACAAGTTTCAAGCCAGCTTGAACTACACGGTAAGTTTCAGTGTAGCTTGAACCAGAGAATGAGATCCTGTTTCAGTGAACCAGTTAACTCACCCACCAACCAAAAGACTGTCTCAGAGCATTCCAGAACAGTGTAGTCAAATCCAGTCCTGCTACCTATGTGTCTCTGTTCCTGTTACCTTTCAGTGCCTCCAGTCCCGATGCTAGATGGGTTTGCTCACTGACAAAGCTGCTATCCTCCAGTCTCAGTCCCAACCAGAGAGCTCGTGATTCAATAGGATGTGAAGAATCCTTATTGGATCCCTGATGGCAAGTAAGTCGGATAAGAAGATCATTTAGGACCCTGGTTTACTCTCTAGTCATGTTGTTTCTCAATAGAATATGGAAGAACCAAGGAGAGAGAGACAGTGTGGACCAGCAGACAGGAGTCTGTTGACCTGAGTTCACATTAAAAAAGCGAAAACCAGAACTAATACCAATACTCCTCAAATTGTTTCACACAATAGGCACAGAAGGAACACTGCCAAACTCTTTTTATGAGGCTACAATTATTACTCTGATACCCATAAAGACATTACTAAGAATGAGAATTGCAGACAAATCTCACTCATGAACACTGATGCAGAAATACTCAATAAAATACTGGCAAATCTAATCCAAGAACACATCAGAAAAATCATCCACCATGACCAAGTAGGCTTCATCTCAGAGATGCAGTAATGGTTTCACATGTGAAAGATCTCTCAATGTAATCCACCATATAAACACACTGAAAAACAAAAAATCACCACATGATCATCTCATTAGATGTTGAAAAGCCTTTGACTAAATACAATATCCCTTCATGATAAAGGTCTTGGAGACAGCAGGGACACAAGGAACATACCTTAAGGCAATATACAGCAAGTCAACAGCTAACATCAAACTAAATGGAGAGAAATTCCCAGTGATCTCATTGAAATCAGGAACAAGACAAGGTTGTTCACTCTCGCCATATCTATTCAATATAGTATTGGAGGTTCTAGCTAGAGAAATAAGACAACAAAAGGAGATCAAGGGAAAACAAATCAGAAAAGAAGAAATCTAATGCTTACCATTTGCTGATGATATGATAATTTACATAAGCAACTCCAAAAATTATACCAAGGAACTTCGACAACTCATAAACACTTCCAGGAATCTAGCAGGACACAAGATTAACTCTAAAGAATCAGTAGCCCTCCTTTACACAGATGACAAATGGGCCGAGAAAAAAAAAATCAGAGAAACATCAACCTTCACAATAGCCACAAATAGCATAAAAT
This sequence comes from Myodes glareolus, assembly GCF_982192425.1. Taxonomy (NCBI): domain Eukaryota; kingdom Metazoa; phylum Chordata; class Mammalia; order Rodentia; family Cricetidae; genus Myodes; species Myodes glareolus. Next base: position 2,632,545 of record NC_142047.1, on the reverse strand, counting down.
ATCTCAGAGTAACTCTAACCAAACAAGTGGAAGGCCTGTGTGGCAAGAACTTTAAGTCTTTGAAGAAAGAAATTGAAGAAGACACCAGAATATTGAAAGATCTCATATGCTCTTGGGCAGGTAGAATTAACATAGTAAAAATGGCAATCTTACCAAAAGCAATCTACAGATTCAATGCAATGCCCATTAAAATCCCAGACAAATTTTTTACAGTGTTCAAAAAAAAAAAACAATACTCAACTTCATATGGAAAAACAAAACACCCAGAAAATCAAAACAATCCTGTACAACAAAGGAACTTCTGGAGGCACCACAATCCCTGACTACAAACTCTACTACAGAGCTACAGTACTGAAAACAGCCCAGTATTGGCATAAAAGAAGACAGGAGAACAAATGGAACCAAATTGAAGACCTGGATATCAACCCACACACCTCCAAACACCATGTTTTTGCCAAAGAAGCAAAAGATAACAAATGGAAAAAAGAAAGCATATTCAACAAATGGTGCTGGCATAACTGGATGTCAACATGTACAAGAATGAAAATAGATCCATATCTAGCACCATGCACAAAACTCAAGTCCAAATGGATTAAAGACCTCAACATAAAACCAACCACACTGAACCTCAAAAAAGAGAAAGTGGGAAGTACACTTGAAGGCATTGGCACAGGAAACTACTTCCTAAATAGAACCCCAGTAGCACAGACACGGAGAGAAACAGTTAATAAATGGGGCCTCCTCAAACTGAGAAGCTTCTGTAAAGCAAAGGACATGGTCAATAAGACAAAGTGGCAGCCTGTGGAATGGGAAGAGATCTTCACTAAGCCTACATTGGACAGAGGGCTGGTCTCCAAAACATACAAAAAACTCAAGAAACTGGTCATCAAAGAACAAATAATCCAAAAAAAACCAAGGTCTACAAACCTAAACAGAGAACTCTCAAGAGAGGAATCTAAAATGACTGAAAGACACTTAAGGAATTGTTCAACATCCTTAGACATCAGAGAAATGTAAGAAAAAAAAACAACTCTGAGGTTTCACTTGTCAGAATGGTCAAGATCAAAAACACTGATGACAGCTTATGCTGGAGAGAGTGTAAGGTAAAGGGAACACCCCTGCATTGCTAATGGGTGAGCAAACTGGTATAACCACTGCTTTGGCAATCAGTATGGCGATTTCTCAGAAAATTAGGAAACAACCTACTGCAAGACCCAGCAATACCACCTTTGGGTATATACCCAAAATGTGCTCAACTATGTTCATAGCAGTATTATTTGTCATAGCCAGAACCTGGAAACAATCTAAATGCCAGTCGACCGAAGAATAGATAAAGAAAATGTGGTACACTTGCACAATGAAGTACTACACAGCAGAAAAATATGAGATCTTGAAATTTACATGCAAATGGATGGATCTAGAAAGCATCATATTGAGTGAGGTAACCTAGGCCCAGAAAGACAAATACAATATATACTCACTCATAAGTGGCTTTTAGACATAAAACAAAGAAGAATTGGCCTACAATTCACAATCCAAGAGAACACAGAGAACAAAAAAGACCTTAAGAGAGACATACATGGATCTAATCTACATGAGAAGTAGAAAAAGACAAGATCTCCTGAATAAATTGGGAGCGAGGGGGATCATGGGAGAAGGTAGAAGGGGAGGTGGGAGGAAGGGAAGGGAACAGATAAAAATCTATAGTTCAATAAAAACAATAAAAAAGAACAAAGAAGGAAAACAAACAAAAAGGTGAAAATCCACACATGCAGCTGTCCTGTGACTATTCATCTTGACTCTCACCTGGTTCTCACTGTTCAGTCTATGGGTGGTCAAAAGTACTGCCTGGAATGAGCATTTTATGGTGAAAAAGAGATACTGTGACAATCTCATTAGGGGCTGTGGGAGGCTCCTGCCCAGCCCATGGATAGTTTTAAAGAGCAGACTTCCTGGGTGACAGGTGGTCATGCTCAGCAGTGAGTCTTGGACTGGGGGAGGTGGGAGGAAACTCTCTGGGACCCAGCCGTCCGTTAGTATCTCTGCGCTCTCTTGGACACGGACTGTCTCAGCCGTGCCACAGATAATTTTTGCTGGGAGGCAGTGGTGAGCCCCATTTCTGATAAGATGTTGAAGGACAGGTTCTCCCTGATGCTTGAAGTTACAGAATGAGAAGTGGGCTTTGACTGCGAGTTCAGAGTTGTCACTTGCTCGTGTGGCACATGAGTGCACATTAGAAGGAGCATTAGCCTGTTTTAGGGAGACTTTGGCATGTCTCTAGACGACTTTTGTGTAGTGCGGAACTTGAACAAATGTACCCTGTGGCTCTGCCCAGGCCTGAATCCTAGTCCTGTGCTCTCCCAGGGATCCCGGGCCACTTTCTGCTGGGCAGGAGCAGCAGACGGCCTGATTTAGCCCCTCTGCCGCTCCCTGCAGAGAATCCTTTGATTTGGGTGAGCAGATGAAAACCATAGAATCAGAGGGCGACTGAATCACCCCTTATTCTGCGGAGCTGGAAACTGACAACCAGGAGGTGGCAGTGATAGCCCAGCACACTTTCTGAGTCCCAAAGAAGGGTCAGCTCAGGTCCTGGTCAAGGCCTCAGATTCCCTGTCCATACCCTGGGGCCTTATCTGGTAGCAACATCATCCAGGTTGTGTGCAGACCCTATAATGGGATATGAAACTTTTTCTTTCTGTGATGGCTGACAGTTTGGGTTGTGTCTCCTCATCCTTAGCAGTCATCCCAGTATTTTCTCCAGACACCTTGCAGGAAATTTGACAAATGGCTTCTTCCTAGCGGGTTTTATCCCAGGGGTACAGCCACCTCCAGGGACTGGAGGACAGTGTCATTTCCCAGGGCACACTGAATGAGATATCTCCTTTCTCTGCCCCCTAGCTGGTACTCTGTGTGCCAGCACAGATAGATCATTATTTAAGGACTCAGTCCTGGGTCACCAGAGCTGCTGGTGAGTGACATGTTCAGAATGTCTGACCACTGGGTTAGTCAGCCAGAGCTGGCATATGTTGCAGAGACCTGAGCTAGATGGTGGTGGTTGGGGGGGGGGATTGGGAGTCCTGAGGATGGGTTGTGGCACAGAATCATGGATAATATGGCTCCCACAGTTGTCAAGTGGTTCTCCAGCTTTCTGCCTATGCCAGTCCACTTGGTGCTCACACCCACCTACCTTCCCTGGATCCAGTTGGAGCCCCAAGGTTGGAACAGGAACAGGTCCCAGGACTCCAGATGCCTATGCTCCCATTCTCTAACCGGATCATAATTCTAGCCACAGACTTCTTTAGGGGAGGGTGATGCTTCTCTTCCCTTTACCTTTTCAACCCGTGTCCTCCTGGTGACCTGGGTTTATGGGAGCACCTATCTCTTCCACAACTGCAGCCGCCTTATCACTATGAAATTACACCAACCTGCCCTGTAATAGGCAGGACAATTTGGCTCTGATGCTTTTATAGCCCCGTCACACTCTGCCAATGCCTGCTCAGGAACCTGGCTTCTAAGGAACCCCCTGTCTGCCCAGGAGGCAGAGGTGAGTAGGACATTGGAGAGACCAGGTCCCATGGGCCTGTGGGAACAATCCAGAAGTGTGTTGTTTGCTTCCTTATATCCAGAAGGAGTCATTACCTGTTTTGAGTCCTGAGTCCAGACTGTAGGAACAATACCAGACTTTCCAGGCAGACAGAGAAGGAAGGATTTCCCAGTCACTGCACAGTGGTGTCCATCCCTGCCTTAACCAGCCTCCAAAGGTCCCTGCTTAGTACAGAAGGTTACTTGAATTTTGTATGAGGGCACAGATACTGCCTCCATGATGCTCTTTCATAGCATCTTGGTGCCCTGGTCTGGGCTACCAGGCTGGAGGAGGGAGGGGCTGACTGCATTGGGATATCAGCCTTGCTGTTTAGTTCAACAGATTTATAATAGATTGGGTTCCAGGCCTGCAGGGATCTCACTCTAGCCCTGCCTAGTTGTACAGCTCAGAGCAACTGCTCAGTATCTCTCTGCCTCAGCAAGGTGCTCTGTTGCCACCAGACCCAAACATCTTACCACACTAGGAACCAATGAGCTGAGTTGTGCTATATATTCTTGCAAAGTTCTCTACACTTATATCTTGTGACTTAGAACATTCTGGAAGAGAGAAGTTGGTGGTCCCTATTGGCCCTTGTGATATGTGGACCTGCTTTTACCTCTGTTTGATTATAATGTCAGGGGTAGGTGAAGAATCTATATACCATATTCTCCTTTAGCAGTTATGACTTCAGTCTCTCTGTGCGTATTGTGTGCAAGTATACATGTGTGTGCATATGTGTGTACATGCATGTGGAAGCCAGAGGACACTCTCAAGTGTTATTACTTGGGCACAATTTATCCTGTTTTTGAGATGGGGTCTTTCACTGACCCGGAATTTTCCAAGTTGGCTAGACTGTCTGGCCAGTAAGTCCCAGGGACCCATTTGTCTTGGCTTCCCTGTTGCTGGGATTGCAAGTACACACTTGCCAGGATGTTTTGCATGGGTTTTGGGGATTTGCAATTCAATTTGCAAACGAATATGTGTGAATCCTGAACTGAACCTGAGCTTTGAACATAAGACTTCTGTGGACGAAAGTGACCTAGAGTGACCTCTAGGCTTCTGGATCCCCTGAGAGCATCTTCTATTTCTGTTTGGGAGTTTCCCAGTCAAGGGGTCTGGAGAACCACATGAAAGGTTTTCTTGGGAGCCCTTTCAGACCTGTGGACTACATCTGTCCTGGTTGAGTTTTCCTGTGGGAAGCAACAAGGCTCAGATACACCTTCGTGCTCTGGATCTGTCTTTTTAAGTACCCCCAAACCCTTAAGTTTTGGGTGTCAGTCATATTGCAGGCAGCAGAGCTCTAGAGTACTAGGAAGGAAGTATAACATGGGCCAAAGTCATAAAGGGAGTTTGTTTTTGAACCCTGGCTCCTGTTTCCTGCTGCTGTGATAGAACAGTTAGAAAAAGTAATTGAAAAGAACATTTTTTTGGGTACAGTTCTGAAGCCTAGGTCCAAGGTCTAGAGGACACCTCTATTGAAAATGATCATATTGCCCAGAAGGGTAAGATGGTGGGTGGGAGCAAGAGGATAGTGGGAACTCATTTTAGACCAAACTCAGTCTCGTGATGAGAATCCTATTCTCACCGTGGCTAGCTCATTGTTGCTATGGCTAATCGCTCTCTTGATTACAAGCCCACGTTTGTAATAGCTAGCCTACTCTCTTCATAGCAAACCCACTTTCTTAGTGACTAGGCTACTCTTACGATGGCCTTTCCATTTTGATGACTGGTCCACCTCCTAAATAAAATTACTCCATGAAGGAAGGCAGAGCCCTTATGACCTAGTCACCTCTGCTTACACTTTTGTGTTGGAGCTTGAGTTTACAATATAACGGCTTTGGTGGGGGCACATTCAAGTTTTTGCTTGGCAGAAATCTTGGGGTGCTCTTGGCACTCCCCTTTTATTAGCTTATGTCTGGCTCCTACTTTAGTACTCCCTCCTCCCCATTATTTTTCTCTCTTGAGTGTTTAAAATGAATTTAGATCTCACCCATGTTTAAAAACTCATCAGCCACTGTCCCTTGTCTGTCTCCTCCCTAAGCATATGCTTTTTAGAAGTGGCTTGTATTACCCCAAGAGGCGGGACGGCCATCATGAGAGTGGGGTAGTCATCATGAGAGTGGGGTAGTCATCATGAGAGTGGGGTAGTCACCAAGAGACTGGCTAGGCACTGTGAGGATGGAGGAGCCATCATGAAAGTGGAGTAGTCATTGAGAGACTGGGCTAGCCACTAGAAGGCTGAGTTTGGCATAAAATGGATTCTCTACTGTGCTCCCATTTCTCATCCTTTCTAACTTCCCTCACCTCACTCCCATTGGTATTCTAGTCACTTTGTCCGGCAAACATCTCTCACTGTGATCACAATGTTCTGTAGGTTGTTAAATCCACAGGTAGAATCAAGTAAAATAGAAAATAGAAAGGAAAAAAAAATTTAAGAAGGTATGAGAATGCAAAGGAGCCAGCTCCTAATCCATCCTGCGTCTGGTTGAAACCTCTTGCCAGCTAGAATCAAGAATTCCAGCACAGAGGATGTGGGGTAAAGGGAACACGCCTCCATTGCCAATGGGAGTGCAAACTGGAACAGCCCCTTTAGATATAAGTATGGTGCTTTCTTAGAAAATTAGGAAACAACCTTCCTCAAGACCCAAAGAATGCTCAATCATGCCCCAAGGACATGTGCTCAGCTACTTCATAGCAGCATTGTTTGCCATAACCAGAACATGGAAACAACCTAAATGCCTGTCAACTGAATAATGGATAAGGAAAATGTGGTACATTTACACAATGGAGTACTACACAGCAGAAAAAAATAATAACAACTTGAGGTTTGCAGGCAAATGGATGGATCTCAAAAACATCATATTGAGTGAGGTAACTTAGACCCAGAGAGACAAATACAATATGTACTCACTCATAAGTAGCTTTTAGACATAAAACAGAGAAGAATCAGCCTATAATTCACAATCCCAGAGAACCTAGACAACAAAGAGGACCCTAAGAAAGACATACATGAATTTAATCAACATGGGAAGTAGAAAAAGGCAAGATCTCCTGAGTAAATTGGGTGCATGGGGACCATGGAAGAGGGTAGAAGGGGAGGGGGAGAGGAGAAAAATATATAGCTCAATAAAAAAACAATAAAAAAGAATTTCAGCATAATTAACATTTGATATGGAGGCTGTTGACACAAAGCGGTGTTCCTTTTATGTAGAGATATTATCAGTGAGAATGTTAAAATAGCAATAAACCAGGTTTCAGGCCTGAGTGAGTATGACCTTGACTATGGCTTCGTTCCTTCCAGAGATATTTTCTAAGATATTTTCTAAGAATCCTACAGACTGTCAATTTTGTTGACAGTGAAAATATCCTAGCTTTTCCTTAAACTCTTGTCATTAGAATGCTACCTTATCATATATAATCCTGTCTGTGCACCACAAGACACATTTAAATTCCTTGGCAGTGCTTTAAAGAGAACTCAAACTCTAGCAAAATCCTGTACATGGCTATTGCAATACGATGAAACATTATTTTTTAAAGACACTCAGACCCACATGCCTCTGATTCTATAAGCCCCAGTGCTTAAATCTATATTAAAAACAAACAAAAACCCTTTAATAAACTCCAACTCTGCTCCACACTGGTTTGTCCACCATCCAAGTAAGGACAGGGTAAGAGCTCAAGGTGTGTGTGTGTGTGTGTGTGTGTGTGTGTGTTCAGGTGCCATCCTTCAGGGATATCCGCATTGCTTGAGACAGGGTCTCTTACTGTCCTGGATCTTGCCAAGTAGGCAAGGTTGACTGGCTAATAAACTCCAGGAATCTTGCCTGTCTGCCTCTTCAGCTCCGGGATTGCAAACACATGCCTCCATGCTCTGATATTTATGTGTATGCTGAGCATTTGGCAAGTTCTTTACCAACTGAATTATTTACTCATTCTGTTTCCAGGCACTTCCTGTTAGTCTCCTCTCTCAGGTTTGCAGGCTAAGGTGGCTCCTGGGAACTTCAGTGTCCTCTGGGTGAGTTCTTGAAAGCTTCCTTTGATGTGGCAGACTGAGTTTACCTGGGGCAGCCTTTGGTTTCCAACAGATGTGGAAGTCTCTCATTCCCTATATCAAATCCCATCATAATTAGGACACAGAGAATGGTGTGTCAGCTTTCAGTTACTGTAACAGATGAGCAGATTGCAGAGAGGAAAGTTTGTATGGTTCACGACTTTAAAAGTTCAGTCCTGTGGCCTTTGGCCAGTGGTGAGGTGATCCATCACAGCAGAAGGACATGGTCGAGCCAAACCTCACAGCTGGGAAGTGAAAGATCAGAAAGCACTGCACACCAACATTCTCTTCAAGAGTGTACTCCCTAGGAACAGTGAGATCATCCCTAGGTGCCAAGCAGAACCAAGATCCTTTGACACATGGGCCTTTGGGGACAGTCCCTATCTAACATCAAGTAGCTTCCATTTTCCTAAGAAATAACGCATGCACACACACACACACACACACACGCACACACACACACACCACATACATAGTGTGTGAGGAGTATTAGTATCTGTCTTTCCCCAAAACATAAACCCCTGAAACCATAGCTATAATATCTGTGTGGCTGCAATTGCTGGAGATGAGTAATGAATGAAATAGGGTTTACACAGTATACAAGAGTAACTAAAAAAAAAAAAAATCAAGGCTGAGAAAGAAATCAGAGAAACATCAACCTTCACAATAGTCACAAATAGCATAAAATATCTCGGAGTAACTCTAACAAAACAAATGGAAGGCCTGTATGACAAGAACTTTAAATCTCTGAAGAAAGAAATTGAAGAAGACACCAGAATATTGAAAGATCTCTCATGTTCTTGGGTAGGTAGAATTAACATAGTAAAAATGGCAATCTTACCAAAAGCAATCTACAGATTCAATGCAATGCCCATTAAAATACCAGCCAAATTCTTCCTTCACATTGTTAAAAAAAAAAAAACAATACTCAACTTCATATGGAAAAACAAAACACCCAGATAGCCAAAACAATCCTGTACAACAAAGGAACTTCTGGAGGCATCACAATTCCTGACTACAAACTCAACTACAGGGCTACAGTACTGAAAACAGCCCAGTATTGGCATAAAAACAGACAGGAGGACCAATGGAACTAAATTGAAGACCTGGATATCAACCCACACACTTACAAACATCATATTTTTGCCAAAGAAGTAAAAGATATAAAATAAAAAAAAGCATATTCAACAAATGGTGCTGGATATCAGGATGTAGGAGAATGAAAACAGATCCATATCTAGCGCCATGAACAATACTCAAGGCCAAATGGATCAAAGACCTCAACATAAAACCAACCACACTGAACCTCATAGAAGAGAAAGCGGGAAGTACACTTGAATGCATTGGCACAGGAAACTACTTCCTAAATATAACCCCAGTAGCACAGGCATGGAGAGAAACAGTTAATAAATGGGACCTCCTGAAACTTTTATAAAACAAAGGGCACGGTCAACAAGACAAAGCGGCACCCTGTGGAATGGGAAGAGATCTTTACTAAGCCCACATGGAACAGAAGACTGACTGATCTTCAAAATATACAAAGAACTCAAGAATTGGTCATCAAAAGATCAAATAATCCAATAAAAAAATGGTATACATGTCTAAACAGAGAACTCTTAAGAGAGGAATCTAAAATGGCTGAAAGACACTTAAGGAAATGTTCAACATCCTTAGCCATCAGAGAAATGTTAATCAAAACAACTCTGAGATTCCATCTTACACCTGTCAGAATGGCCAAGATAAAAAACAAACAAAAAAACCTGATGACAATTTATGCTGGAGAGGATGTAGGGTAAAGGGAACACCCCTGCATTGCTCATGGGAGTGTAAGATGGTCTAGCCACTGCTTTGGCAATCAGTATGGTGATTTTTCGGAAAATTAGGTAACAACCTATCTCAAGACCCAGCAATATCACTTTAGGGTATATACCCAAATGATGTTCAACCATACCACAAAGACCCCAAGGACTTGTGCTCAACTATGTTCATAGCAGCATTATTTGTCATAGTCAGATCCTGGAAACAACCTAAATGCTCCTTAACCAAAGAAAGGATAAGGAAAATGCGGTACATTTACACAGTGGAGTACTACACAGCAGAAAAAAAATAACATCTTGAGTTTGCAGGCAAATGGATGGATCTAGAAAACCTCATATTGAGTGAGGTTATTCAGACCCAGAAAGACAAATATCATATGTACTCACTCTTAAGTAGTTTTTAGACATAAAACAAAGAAAACCAGAGTACAACTCACAATCCCAGAGATCCTAGGCAACAGTGAGGACCCCATCTGAATCTAATCTACATGGAAAGAAGAAAAAGACAAGATCTCCTGAGTAAATTGGTCACATGGGGACCATGGGAGAGGGTAGAAGGGGAGGGGAGAGAATAAAAATATATAGCTCAGTAAAAATAATTTTAAAAAAGAAATAGGATTTACACTCTCTTATTTAAGGGAGACTGAGCCATGCAAGGGGAGATGGCTCAGTCAGCAAAGTGCCCGTTATACAGGCATGAGGACCTGAATGTGGCTGCTGGGCGTGGTGGCATATATCCCTTGTACCAAGAAGCAGAAGGTGAAGAAGCATGTAGGGAGGGTGATTGGTGAATATGTGGAATTTTATAGACTGTCAGTTTAACCAGCAGAGGAATTGGGGGTTTTGGAAGAGACATTGCAATCATGTACACACAGGCAGCACTAAGAGTTTTTTTTTACTGAGTTAAAAAAAAAAGGGTACATGAAGTTGGGAGGAAGAGTGATCTTTGAGAGAGGGGAGAGTGAAATGCAGGATAGATTTGATCAAAACAGATTGTATGCATATGTGAAATTCTCAAACAAAAGATAATCAAGTGCCATAAAAGAAGATATCTGATGTCAATGTCTGGTCCCAATCACATATTCCACCTATCACACCACATACACACACACACATCCCATACCATACATATTCACACATATATGTGAAAGACTCCCGTGGGCGTCTTCCCTCGAGAGAGAGACCCTGTGCCCAAAGATCAGTTGAAAACACGCAGCCGGATGCAAATTGCAAGAGGTTTATTGGATAGGATACGCAGGTACCTGGGCTACAAGTCTCTGGAAGACTTGCGCGCCTGCAGGTTGGGGATGAGGGGTTCTTATAGGAGAGCAAAAGCGCGGGTACAGAAGCAAAAAAAGCTTTCATTTCATTGGTCAATTTAAATAAGGCTAAGCTGAGTGGCACATTCCTGACCTTTTACCTAAATACCAAGGAGGGGGTTGTCCAGACCCACCTGGATACCAAGGAGGGGGTTGTGCTACCTGTTTTTCTTATCTCTTCCTGCCTTCCTAGCTTGGCTGGCGACTAGATGTCTGATCGCACAGCCCCTGACTCGTGGGAGCCCCGCTTTACGTGACTCAGGCCTCGCAATCCTCTCTTTGTTTCTATGGCCAGATCATAAATCCCTGTCTTGCAGCCAGATAAGGCTGCCCTGCTCTAACTTCAAGTATCTTTGTTCAGCATTCCGGAGGTTCTGAATTAAGCCTGTTATTTGTTCAGCACTCCGGAGGTCTTTAATTAAGTTATCTGCAACCCTTTGCAAAACGTTATAACTGTGGTTAAAGTTAAAACGAGTTGGGGTCCTTCATATGTACCACACACACACACACACACACACACACATACACACACACACAAACACACACAGGCTGTGCATATGCACACACAGGCACCACACACACATACCATGCATACACACCCATCCATCCAGCCACCAACCATATCACAAATATATACACACAAAGTACCACATCCACCTACTCACCTACTACAGACACATGCCACACTGCGCACACACACACCACACACCATGCATATACATACACACACATCACACAATACACATACCCCACATATATACACATATACCACACATACCATAAACACCACATGTACATACACCACATATATACATACACCACATACTATACCACAAATACACACACCACACCACAATATACATATACACACTACAACACAATATACATATACACACTACAACACGTATCCTACATACACACACACATATATAATACATACACCCGCCACATACACACCACACACACACACACACACACACACACACGTAGACCACAAGTTCCCATCAGAGCTACTGCCGACTTGTTTCTGAGCAGTTTCCGTTTGCCTGGGGAACACTGGAGATGGAGGAGGGAAACAAATTCTACAGAAGCAGCTTTTGTGGCCCCATTTCAGCTGCTCAGAGGGATCCAGAACTTGGGCGTCTCACCAATGTGCCTGAGTTATTACCAGCACTTTCCTGTTGACAAAATTATTTCCTACCCTTATGTTTTACAGGTAAAGCAATAAAAATTATTGTCAAGGGTGTTATTTCAATTTTTAACGACTAATAGAATGATGGTGTTTGATGGAGGACTGGCAACAGAATATACTCCCCACCACAGGCAGGGCCTCTTTATTTATTACCTTTGGGCTTTATGGTTTCCATAGCAATAAAATTCATATTCAACCAGTTGATTACCGTTTTGGTAGCTAATGGAATCAATGTTTTTGTTTTTAAACCTTAGAATACAATGTTGTCCCATCAACAATAATTTTTAATGTTTTTAAACCATTGGGTCTTTTTGTCTCTTGCTCCATGATCTGAATTTATTGAAGGGGTTTGTGGGGGAATAAATTCCTTACAGAGACATTAGGGAGTGGGCCTGGAGCTGGAGTTTAAGGAAAGTCTGAGACAAAGGAGCTCAGGAGCCCAGATCTCAGGCTTTGGAGTCATCCAAATGCAAATGGGAGTCATCCAAATGCAGATGGGAATCCTGGTCTGCCTAGGTGCTCAGGGAAATCTCCTGACTGTTCTAAACTTCCATTTCCTTAGTTCAGAACTAAGGGGAAATACTTCCCAATGCATGCTGGGGTAAGGACTCAAAATGAGGGTGTTTGCAGCATGTGTGGACAAATGCCTCATGCAGAGGCACTCAGTGTGTTGATGGTTGTTGCTGTGTTTGTTGACTCTGACATTTTTTTTTCACAGAAATCGTGTGCGTGCATGTGTGTGCTCATGTGTGTGAGTATGGGCACAAGTGTGCCATAGTATATTTGTGGAGCTCAGAGGACAACTTGCGGGTCCTGTGTTATAAGCAAGCAAGCTGAGAAGGCATGAAGAAAAAGTCAGCAAACAGCTTCCTCCATGGCCTCGGTTTCTGTTCGTATCTCCAGGTTCCTGCCTTGACTTCCTACTTTGGTTTTCCTCAGTAGTAGATTTTAACCTGTAAGCTGTAATAAACCCTTTCTTCTCCTTCTGCCTTGTTTGAGACAGGGCCTCTTTTGTTATTTTGCTGTGTAGTGTGTCAAGCTAGCTGACCCGTGAGTTTTGGTTTTTTAGTTTTTTATTGAGCTATACATTTTTCTCTGCTCCCCTCTTATCCTCTCCCCTCCTATGGTCCCCTACACCCAATTTACTCAGGAGATCTTGTCTTTTTCTACTACCCATGTAGATCCATGTAAGCCTTTCTTAGGGTCCTTATTGTTGTCTAGGTTCACAGGGATTGTGAGTTGTAGGCTGGCTTTCTTTGTTTTATGTCTAAAAACTACTTAAGAGTGAGTACATATGATATTTGTCTTTCTGGGTGTGGGTTACCTCTCTCAATGTGAGGTTTTCTAGATCCATCCTTGTGCCTGCAAATCTCAAGATGTCATTATTTTTTTCTGCTGTGTAGTACTCCACTGTGTAAATGTACCACATTTTCCTTATTCTTTCTTTGGTTGAGGAGCATTTAGGTTGTTGGTCTGCATTCCTGGAGGTCACTCAGGGCACCTGGGGGTCACTCTATAATACCAGGGGTTGTTCATGTATGCCCCCACGAAAGTTGCTTGCTTGGGACTGTTTCTGCTTTGATTGTTGCCTGGCAGAGGTTTCTAGCTCAGAGCTCCTCAGGTAGAGGTTGCTGGTTTGGGCCTGATCCAGCGACGGTCAATGGCTTAGGCCTGTTACCTCAGAGGTTGTTGATTCATGCCTGGTCCTGCAGAGGTCTCTGATTTGGGCCTGCTCCCTCAGTAATGGCTCCCTTGTACCTGGTCCTGCAGAGGTCTCTGATTTGGGCCTGCTCCCTCAGTAATGGCTCCCTTGTACCTGGTCCTGCAGAGGTCTCTGATTTGGGCCTGCTCCCTCAGTAATGGCTCCCTTGTACCTGGTCCTGCAGAGGTCTCTGACTCAGACCTGCTCCTGTGGGGTTTGCTCTCTCAGGCCAGCTCCGGCAGAGGTCGTTGGCTCAGGCCTGTTTCTGTAGATGTTCCTGGCCTGGGCCCAGTCCTGCAGAGGTCCCTGGCTTGGGCCCTGACCTGCAGAGGCCTGTGGTTAGGTCTACTCCCTCAGAGGTCCCAGGACTGGACTCGTGCCTGGACCCACAGAGGTCTCAGGCTCCGCTAACCCATGAGTTTATTGTGATTTTCCTGTCTCTGCCTGCCATCTCTAATCCACATCCCTACCCTTGAATGTACAAATCCAGCGAGGCTGGACCCTGATGGATGTCACCCAACATGTGGCTATAACACCTCATAACCCAAATGACAACCACTTTGCCCACTGATTCTCTCAGAACAGATACTTCACTTCTAGCTATGTAGAGTATCTCAGGAAAGCCATTTAACCTGACTGGGAGGGATGTGTTTGGAAGGCTTCCCATAGGAGGAAGCCTTCCCATCAGCTTATGCTGAAAGGGCTGGTGACAAGGCTACTGTGCTGGGTAGTTTCTGGCTACTTAACACAAACTAAGAGTCTCCTGGGAAGACTTAACCTGAGGAACTGCCTTCACCAGACTGGCCTGGTTGAAACGAGAAACCCAAGCTCACTGTGGGCAGTGCCACTATGGACAGAGAGTCCTATGTTTTATAAGAAAACAGACCATGTAATCCAGGAAGAGCAAGTCAGTAAGCAGTGTTCCTCCATGGCCTCTGCTTTGTTTCCTGCTTTGAGCTCCTCTCGGGTCTTTGGATTTTGGACTCTAACCTGTAAGATGTAATACCCCACCCCCAGTTGCTTTTGGTTGCAACATTTTAGTACAACAACAAAAACAACCTACAATAGAAATTGGTATCAGGAACATGGGTATTTCTGTGAGAGCCCTAACTGTAGCAAACTTTTTAAGACACTAGCTCTCAAATTATAACACAAAGACTTATTAATATTTATGAAAGCTCAACCTTATCTATGCTTGCCCTCCTAGCTCTTATAACTTAATTTAATCTGTTTCTCTTCATCTACATTTTGTCTTGGGGTTTTTTTACCTTTCTTTCATTCTGTATTTACTGCTTTCCTGCTTCCCTAGTGTCTGTCTGGCAGCTGCCTAATTGGCCCAGGGCCCCCCCCCCCCTCTCTCTCCCCTTGTTCCATCCTAGATTCCTCCTCCTTATTTCCTCTGCTTGCCAGACCAGCCCTATTAATTTCTCCCCTGCCTAACTAGTGATCATTAAGCTTTTTATTAGACTTATCAGATGCCTTAGGCAGGCAAGGTAAAACCAGAATCTTATCTTTACCTAGTAAAATGCAGCATAAACAAAAGCAACACATCTTTACACAGTTAAACAATTATTCTGCGACACAAACAAATGCAACTTATCTTTATGTAGTTAAACTAATATTCCACAACACCTAATCATGTTATTTTAGGCAAGACTGTGAAAGTGTTTGGAAGCTGGTACTGGAAAAACCATTGAGTACATGGAGCCCAGTGAACTGTTCTGTTGGATCTTGGAAGATAATGCTGAGAAAATACAAATAATAGGGTCTGTCTTGTGAAAGGGTAAGCAAAGACTCTATCAGGGTCATTTACATGATATTATGAACTAAGAATCTTTGGAAGTGAAATCTTTGCTTTGCTGGGACAGTTGATGCTTGTTAGCTTCAGGTGGGGCTGAAAAATCAGTTGTGATTAATGAGGGACCAACTCCATTGAGGTGGGATCTTCTGGAAAATGTTTCCTCAGCCCACACAGACTGTGGATCAGAGAAAGCCAAGCTTATATTTCAAGCTGGCAGCCAAACATAAATCTTTGAATCTTCTATGTGATGCTGCTTTTGCAGGACAGAAGGAGTTATGGAGAGCAGTGGAGGTTTGGCATTGTCGGAGACCGGGAGGAGCTGTGGTGAATTTGAAGTCTCAGTTGTAGATGTAGAGACTCTAAGATTAAAGAGGACACAGAGAGAAGATGAGGCATAGTACCACGGACAAGGTCAGAGTCCCCAAAGAGCCTATGAGAGGCCCTTGATGAAGGTCTTACCTCAGTTGCAGTGGAAACTACAACATATCAGAGAAGACAGGACCATGGCAAGACCTCCAAGGATAGCAGCAGGTTTAAAGTAGAGCTGGCACAGAGTGTAAGACAGGCTGTGTGTGTGCTATGAATAGCAGAGCTGGAGAAGTAGACCTGCCAAGCCCTCTGGAGACCAGAAAATCATGAACGAATTTCAGACATTGGAAATTCAGGTATTTGCTCTGTGGGAGTTTGGTTTTGATTGAGTGTTGTTCTTTTAATGCCCTGCTTCTTCCATTTTGGCATAAGAAAGTGTTTAAGTTGTTTTTGATTTTACAGGAACCTATAGGTAAGAGCATTTGGATAGTTTAAAGAGATTTTGAGATTCTAAAGGGTTTGAAGTTTTAGAAAACCATGGGGCTTTTAGAGTTATACTGTGTTTCATGTTGCAATATTAATATGAGATTGTGGGGATAAACAAGAAAGGAAAGACTATGATTCAACAGTGATGTGTTTGTGTGTTAAGTTGACAAGGGGTCAGTTGTGCTGCTTAGTTTTACTTAACTCGACACAAATAAGAGTCAGCTAGGAAGAAGAAATCTCAGTTGAGGAATTTCCTCATCATATTGGTTTGTGGGCATGACTATGGGGACATTTTCTTGACTCATGACTGATGTAGGAGGACCCAGCTCACTGTGGGCAGGGCCCTGGGCAGGTGGGCCTAGGATTTATAAGAAAGCAAGTTAGTAAGTCACAGAGCATGTGGTGGCTTGAATGAAGGTGGCCCCTATTGGCTCAGAAGAGTGTTTGCTTTCCAATGGAAGACTGTTAGAAAAGATTAGGCAGTGTATCCTTGGAGACAGTGTGTCCCTGGGGTGGTCTTTACGGTTTCAAAAACCCATGACAGGCCCAGTCTTGATCTCTCTGCCTCTATCTTGAGGATAATATATAAGTTCTCAGCTACTGTTCCATGCTCTCCACCATGGAGGTCATGAACTAACCCTCTGGAACTGTAAGGAAGACCCCAATTAAATGCTTCATTTATGAAGTTGCCTTGTCCTCCAGTCTCCTCACAGCAGCGCACAGCGACTCAGGCAGAGAGTGTGCCAGCCAGCAACAGTCTCCATGGTTTTTCTTTCAGTTTCCACCTCCACATTCCTGTTTAGTTTTCTCCTAATGGTAGACTCTAACCTGTAATATGTAATAAACCCTTTGGTTATGGTGGCTTATCACAGCAACAAAAAGCAAAGTAGAACAACTAACTTGAGAGGAACGGGGGTAGGGGGATAGGGCTTTCCAGGTTGGAGACTAGCAAGGACAAAGATAATAAAGCGAAGTAGAGTTTGTGCCATGACTAGATCAACAGATACAGGACAGGGCATTCCCATGGGCTAAGTGACATCTGACAGAGGGCTGTCTGACTTTGAGCAACTCCCTACACTCCTCCCTTCTTAGTGTATGAAAATCTATTCATCATAACTCACAGAGCTTGGAGTGCCTGCAGGCTGTCTTTGGATGAAAGAGAGCATTATCATATTAGCTAATTACATGCATTAAAATAAATTAATTTAAAAACTGGTTTAATGAAATTAATGCAATTGTTGCTTAATTACCCGTCACCACCGTGATAATAATAATGGATTCCAAACTTAGGACAGGTAACAAGTCTTTCAGTAAACCATAGCATTGAAATCCACAAAGGATACACAGAACAGAGGGTCTTGGAATGTCTCTGGACTTTCAAATTCCTGCAGTGAGAAAGGTCAGAATGGGGCAAAAGGGTGTATCTTCAGCCCTCTCTCAGGTGACTTGCGGTATCTGTAAGAGGGAGTATACCATGTGGCCTTAGGAGGTTCCATCAATACTGCATCTGGGTTCTCCTTAAAGGAAAGCCAGAGTCAAAGCCTGCTGTCTCCCACAGTGCTTCGGCAATGAGGTACTACCCAGCTCTCTGAGTTTCCTGCCTCATGGACACTGGATATCCTAGGTCCCCAGCAACATTTACTGCCCCTAGTAAAAGGATGATTTTTTTCCCCTGTTGACCTCTCTTCATTATTGTTTAATCTCCTTATATTCACTTTTCTCTCTTGGGGCCACATTCCCATATAAAGTGCCCACACATAAACCCTTGGGATAATTGAGGCTGAGACACTGGAAGTTGTTCCTGGCCCTATAGAGCAGTCATTAGAATGACATGCAGGCTTGCTGAGGATCTGCCTCATGTTCCAGAAGGAGCAGGCTCCCTCTGCACCTGCTCTGCTGCTGGAGACCACAAAGCATAGTTTCCCTCCACGTGCGGTTCCTGAGATGCAGGAAGCAAGTCCCTCCAGGCAGCCCAAAAACAGCTAAATGAGCCTGTTACTTGAGGGCCAATGAGAAAACACATATGTGCCCCAAGGACCACTTCTATGGCATCTGTTTATAGCAATTCTACCAGTGCACTTGTTCTGTATGTTCTTTTTCTCTTTCCACACCAGGGGTTTCTGAAAATGTGGATTGCTGTATGATAATCTGAGTCTTTCTGAGCTGACGGAGTGGGCAGGCATTGAAGCTGTAAAGCAGGTTATGGGGAAAAACCTGACTGATGAAAGAATTGGGGAAATTTGGGAAAAATGCAGAAATTGATCATTGCTTGATTATAAAACTTGACAAAAAATATACTGAAACAGAAAGGAACTTGGCTATGATCAATAAAGTTTCTGAGGAACCTAGGGCTTTAGGGCTGACTGCCTATGGCTTTATAAATCAAAACTGGAGTTGTGAGGAGCAACAATGGGAAGGGTATGACAATAGAATAAAACCCACAGAACTGTGCTTCTGTAAACTGCAAGTAGTTAGCCTCTGAGGTGAAAGCCTCAGAAGCTGTTTTATGATTAACTCAGCTAAGAATTAAAGATATAATGGGTGCATAGGGCTTGGGAACTGGAAAAATGTCATAATGAATGATGATGTTCTGATTTCAAAGAATCTTTATATTTCTTGTGAACTGCTTTGCCTAGGTAATGGTTAACCTGCGGCAAGAAAAAAAGAATCATTTTCCTTGTGTAAAATTTATAATAGAAAACTGAGGTTTGAAGCTCATAGAAGAAGAAGGAGGAGGAGGAGGAGGAGGAGGAGAGGGAGGAAGGTGGAAGAAGAGGAGGAGGAAAATAATAATAATAATAATAATAATAACCTGCCCTGCAGCTGATAGCCTGTCAGTTTGCATCAGAACCCTGTATTCATATAGTTATTTCACCTTCCAGACATCCCAGTTTCGAGACCCACTTCATTGCTGAGGCTGGTCCCCAGCACTCTGCCTCTAGAGTGTACCACTCCAGGAAGGGCTGATTGCTCATTTTATACAGTGAAGTCAGCTAACCTGTCTTTCTCAGTCTTTGCCCCACCACCCATGTACCATACCAGCCAATTCTAGCAGGCTTCCCATTGTGGAATATCTTTTTCTTCTTTCCTTTCATTCTTTTGTATGTGCACGTGCTCTGTGTGCAGATGTCTGTGTGGAGACCAGAGAGGGACCTCTGGCGTCATTTCTCAGATGCCATCTGCCTTCTTTTTGAGGCAGGCAGGGTTTTCTTCTGGCCTGGAGCTCATAAAGTAGGCTCATATTTCTGGCTAGCAGGAATCTGCCTGTTTGCCTCCACAGCACTGGGATATATCTATGTGATACCTCACTCAACTTTTTGCTTGGGTTCTGGGGACGTCACTTGGTTCTTGATGCTTGCAAGAACTTTATTGACTGAGTGGTTTCTCTCACCTTCATTGCAGAATCAACTTCATATCTGAGTGTCAAGGAACCATCTCAGCATAATTAGCTTGACTACAAAGAGTCCTTTCAGGCATATATTACAAGTAAGTATCTTCATGTTGATATATTCTTCCCTTTGAATTCTTACATTTTCACTGATCAGGTCCCACAAGAATGATTGTTAGCTAGTTTTTTGCAACTCATTCCTTGGGGCTACTACTTGTATTTCACGGTCTTGCTGTATGTTTATTACCCTGAAGTCAATGGGACAGTCAAAGCAGACATTAAGTATCAATGAGTAAGATACCAACCTTAAGAAAGCTCTTTGAAGGTCTCTAAGTGAAGGGATGCCCCTCTCTTCTACAAAGGGAAGGGAATACCTTCAGACTGATATACTCAGAGGAATATGGGGTTCAATATTCTCAGGCTACTTTATGTAAGTGTCCCTTTTTTGGGTCTTATGGTCTCACTGATTTTCTCTGAGGTATCTGATAATCAGAAAAGGCAGATTATGTCTTCAGTGTCCTCTGCAATATTTTGATGACTACCATTAGATCTAAGGCCTTATTTTCAGCATGTTCTGCTACAAACAGTGAGAGCAACCTCAAATAAACACAAATGGAGCATACCTCTGTTGTAGGCTGGCAGTTGACTCTAGGCATAACAATTTAATGATTTCATGGTTTCTCAAGTGGTTAAGAAAAGCCAGTTTTGTAGTAAAAGAAGCAGCAGGCTGCTTCCTGCTGCCTGGCTCCAGGATAGCTTTACCCGAAATAATTACATGGAAACTATATTCATTTAAACACTGCTTGGCCCATTAGTTCTAGCCTCTTATTGGCTAACTATCACATTCAACCCATTTCTAATAATCTGTATTGCCACTTCACTGTGGCTTACCAGCATGAGTCTAACCAGTGTCTGTCTTGGAGAAAAGAGCCATGGCGTCTGCCTGACTCTGCTTTCTTTTTCCCAGCATTCTGTTCAGTCTACTCCACCTATCTAAATTCTGCCCTATCAAAAAGCCAAGGCAGTTTCTTTATTTGACCAATGAAAGCAACACATAGAAAGAAGACCCTCCTATACCAAGTTTGCTCACAGTCTCTATAATTTTTACTCTGGATTAGTCCAGTGGCATCACTACTCACATTCTAAAGTTTACTGTCTATATCCTATCATGGTTAGCCGTGAGATTGCTACTGAATTGCAGGGATTATAGTTCTGTAACGTCGTACTTCAGGACTGCTTTGTTGTGCCACTTGTGGTAACTGGTCTCCTAGTCTGGGTTCTCCCAAAGGCTTATTTGTTTACTTGGGAATGTCATTCCAGAGAGACAGAGTGAGGATTAATGAAAATCATCACCAGTAGGATGGGAAGCCTCACAATGGTGCGTTATCCTCCCCCCGAGTGCTCGATTGTCTCTAGGAAGCATGGTTATTTAATCCTCAGGAACCTTATAGAAACCTTCTGGATTATATTTCAGAGTAATCTTCATAAGAACAGAAAGAGGAAGTAGCTATCTGCTAGCTTCCAGTTCGCGTGTTAATGAGTGCTGAATGGGATTTCTAATGGAAGCTTATTTAAGACCCTACTATGAACCTCTTACTTCCTGTCCCCAGGGCCCCGAATTGCACATTCACAAAACCAGGTAAAGCTGAAGTAACTTTTTTCTTTTGAAAATTTTTAAAAAGTTTAATTTTTTGTCTTTTTTAATTGTTAAAAAATCATCTTCATATATTTTGATTTTGTTTTCCCCCTTTTTAAACTTCCTCAATTCTCCCAATCTTCTTACCCACCCAACTTTATGTTCTTTTTCTCTCTTTCTTTTTGACAAATAAACAAGAAATAACAACAACAACAACAACAACAACAACAAAAGAAATACAAAACCCCCAACAAAAACAAAAATCAAAACAAGCAAAGAAAGACCATGTAGTGGTTAAAAAGAATGGCCCCATGGAGAGTAGCACAATTAGGAGGTGTGGCTTCGTTGAAGTGGGTAGAGCCTTGCTAGAGGAAGTGTGTCACTGTGGAGGTAGGCTTTGAGGTCTCTTATGCTCAAGCTATGCCCAGTGATACAATTCACTTCCTGTTGCCTGTGGATCAAGATGTAGAACTCTCAGTTCATTCTCCATCACCATGTCTGCCTGTACACCATCATGTAACACTAAATAAGAATGGACTAAACCTCTGAAACTGTAAGCCACCACAATTAAATGTTTTCCTTTATAAGAGTTACTGTGGTCATAGTGTCTCTTCACAGCAATAGAAACTCTGACTAAGATAGACCAATAAGATAAAAAAAGTCAAAACTAAACAAAAAGTCCACAAAAAAACTATCGAGTTTATTCTGTGTTGGTCAACTACTCCTGGGCATGGGGCCCACTCTGGAGTCTGATTAGAAGACCCAAGTAAGATACATTGGTGAAAACTGATTTTCCCTTTGCCAGAGGGTGTCAGTTGAAGATTTCTTCTTGGTTAGGAGTGCAACCCTGTGTCCACTTTACCTTTCAGTCCTGGGACCCCATTTGGCTTGAGACTCTGCAGTTCTTGTGCATGCTGTCACAGTCTCTGTGAATTCACACATGCATCACTCCTGTTGAGCCTGGAAGGCATGGTTTCCTTGGAGATATTCACCTGCTCTGCCCTTTACAATATTTCCACATCCTCTTCCACATAGACCTCTGAGCCATAGGGGAAGGATCTTATGAATATATCCCATTTAGACCTCTGAGCCATAGGGGGAGGGTCTTATGAATATATCCCATTTAGACCTCTGAGCCATAGGGGAAGGGTCTTATTAATATATCCCATTTAGACCTCTGAGCCATAGGGTAAGGGTCTTATGAATATATCCCACTTAGCACTGAGTGCTCCAACGTCTCTCATTTTCTGAACACTGTTCATTTATGGATTTCTGTTAATTCAAGTTTTGCTCTCACAGCTGTGGCTAGAACAGATTCAAGGCTATAAGATCTGAAATGGTGTCTGATACACGTTGCCTGGTACAAAATAAGAACACAGTTTAATAGGTAGTTATGAGTTTGTTATCCCCAGTTAGTTGCATTCAATAAATAATGAATGAATGAAAGGAAAGAACAAGAACTGGCCTTCCAGAAGTGGGTCTCATGCTTATTTAAATAGTTTAGCTCACATACTAATGGAATGGGAGTGTGAGGCCTCTCGGTGGTCTCTTGTCACAGTCTACAATGGTTTAAGTTGGACTAACAGGATTCTTAACAGTTTTTCTTAAGAAAAGATTTTGACCTTCAGCCTTTGAAGACTTCACAGTAATGGGACATCAAAGTACATTCCAGTGTACTTCTCTGGGGGTTATCCTCCTACTTTGGGAGTCAAGGCTACTGGCTCTGGCCATGTGCTCTGGGGCCTCTGCTGCCCAGGTGGAATCCAGACTCCCCTTATAAAAATTTGTAGGACATTTGTTTCCAGGTGGATGAAATAGAAATGCCTTCCTTTGTTTTCTGATGACTACAACTAGTATTCATGTGAATACTAGAGATGAAATAAACATGTAACCATGAGAAGCACACAGAAGGCAGCCCAGGGAGGGGCTCTGGGATCGGAGGAATGATATAGTCTCCAGTTTCCTGGGAAATGCCACCTAGATTCCCATGTCCAGTGCAATATGCTTTTGGACTGAAGGAGATAGTCCTCTCGTCTCATGTAAAGGACAAGGATGATCCCTTGCCAAGGACCTGCTTAAAGGAATGGACATAGGAAGTTCTCCAGATAGGCTTTTAAAAATTCTTATTGTTATTGTGTGTGTGTGTGAATTTGTGTGTGTGGATGGACAAAGGAAGTTGTCCAAATTGTTTTTTTTTAATTATTATTGTTATTTTGTGTGCGACTGTGTGTACGTGAATTTGTGCATGCACGTTTGTGAGGGTGTGTGTGTCTATGCTTGCACATGTTGAGATCAGATGAAGACATTGGGTGAGTTCCTCTAGCGCTCTCCACCTTGAAGCAGGATTTCTCACCAAACTGGAAGCTCACAGTTTTGATTTGGTGTGCTGGTCAGTACGTGCTGGGGATTCACCTGTCTCGGACCACAGTGCTGGCCTGAGAGGGACATGCGATGATGCTTGGCTCCTATGCAAGTTCCCAGGCTTTTTCTCAAGCACACTGTGTGCGATGGTGTTATGTAGTGCTGGAGACAGAACATGCTAGGCAGCACTCTGTGAACTGAGCTACATCCCCAGCCTCCATATGACATTAAGGTGGCATTTAATTGATCTCAGAACAATGTGAGTAGCAAAACATTTCAAAGAAGTTAGTCAAGGTATATGTCTCGGCTCAGGTTTGCTATCTGTGAATTAGGGCAGTGTAAGGCTCCTCCAAAGCAAATGAATGTCTAGGTAAGGAAAGAGAAAAAATCAAGATAATTACAGAGTGACACATGACATGTGGTGAGCAAGTGAGTTTTTACTGACAACTTGAAGCAGCCTGGAGTCAGCTAGGAAGAGGAACCTCAACTGAAGAATTGCCTTGATCAGGTTAGCCTGTGCCACTGTGTCCGCCACTGATCACTGTGGCCACCGCTCTCTCTCTCTGCAGGTGGGTTTGGGCTGTATGAGAGAAGCAGGAAAGCATGAGTGAACTGGAGAGCAAGCCAGTGAGTAGTAGTCCTCCATAGCTCCTGCCTCTGTGACTTCTCTCAGCTGGAATTGCAAGCATGGATGAGATTTGAACTCAGGTCTTCGCTCCTTCAGCTCCTGGAGTGTTTTGATACATTTGATGGTTCCAGATACTGTTTCTTCCTCCAGTAGGGATTTGCTTTTGTTTCTCTGCAGTGCCTTGACTGCCGAGGTTGGTAGAGTGGCCTTTGATTTGGAGTGATCATGCCTCAAGCTCCAGTTCTTCAACACTAGCCAAGCAGAATCTAAAGAGCACAGCAGATGAGGGCAGCTTGAAAGAGAACGAGATAACCAGGCAAGCAGGCAGGGGCGGGGTGGGTGGACGGTGGCAATGGCGTGGGGTGGGGTGGAGTGTGAGCAAAGCCAAGCCAGAAAACTTAGGGAGATAAACTGACCTAGGCTGGAAAAAGCCCCAGATTTCACCAAAGTGTGATGCAGACACAGCATTGAGATGGGTATTTGTGAATTACTGATCGTCTGACCCTGGGCAGTGCCCTGGCCTCTGCACCGAGACTTCACTGAGGAAACAGGGTTGGTGTGGATGTCTCTGGAGACTAGAGGATTCTACTGTAAGAACAGTGTGCTGTTGCTGGCACACAGTAGGACCTTAGTAAATCTCATGCTTTCCACACTAGTGGCTCATTTAGAAGTCTGAAAAGCCTAGGGCAGGAGAACCACCCTTCCTTGGAAGGTTTCTTTCTGGCCCTGGAGAAAGCCTCTTTGTCCATAGGCTGTTTTAAGGGTTTTGTCACCAGAGAGAAGCCCAGTTGCTCAGAAGGTCTCCTTCCCCAGCTTTCAGGCAACAATGGCTGAGCAGATCTCTGTCAGAGAACCCTGCTGTGTGGCCCGGGAGGAGGATTTCATCCCAACAGCAGCAGCGATAAAGTTGGCGGGCGCCCAACACACTTAGCATGAATAGCAGGCCACTTTATCAATGGAACACTCAGCAGGGCTTCACTAATTAAAACTGCCCCAAAGTAAGCAGTTATTGATTTGCTGGGAAAGATTAAAACAGCTCCACGCAGAGGCACTTCCATCCAGCCGTGCCGAACCATGAGTCAGACTGCAGTCCTTGGTTTTACAATGACTTTATTCCCAGACACTGGGGAAGTCAGGATAGTTGTAGTGGGGTGTCTTGGGAGGCCCTGGAATTCTCGTTGGTCAGGATCGTAGGCTAGAGGGAAGAAGGCAGCATGAAACCAACTATACTGATTGAGGGCTTGTTCAAGTTAAGACAGAGGAGGCACACAAATGAGAATTATGGGTCATCATGGGATGGCAAGGAGGTGCTCACTCTTATTGGACCCTGGACCAGCATTCGTCATGTGTTCGCCTTTGCCTGTGCATTGTGGAAGACCATGGACAAGGACACACAGGTTCAAAGAACACTGGTTGATTTGCATGAATAGAGCTGGACAGTGAGATTGGGGCTTAGGCTTGCATGCAAGTGTCTGAGAGTCTTCTGGAGGGCCGTCCTGGGCAATCTTAGCCCTCTGTCCTTCCCTGCATTCATGGAGGAATGGAACTACGCCCCAGAGAGTATAGCTTAGAGAGAGGAGTGGTCCTGAAGACACCTGCTTTTCTTCTACCTTTCCACTGGGCCTCAAGGCCTAACAAGATCCTGAGGGCGAGGACGGGATGATTTCTAACCTGTGCGCTTGTGTGTGTGCATGAGTGTCTTTTCCAGGGCTGCCCAGAATTATACTAGGCCATGACTGGCTGCTTGTTTTTGTGAGAGTTTATTGGGATGGAGATGGAGATCTGTATTCTTGCCTTGGCTGGGTGATGTGTCTGGCTGTGGACACCCGGCCCTCTGTGCCTTGTTTATAGTCTGGGAAATAAAGATGGTCATAGGACCCAGATGAATGCTGTATCAAGCCAAGGTTTGGGGCTGGGGAATGACAGGTGGCTGGAATGGTGCAGGGGGCACTGGGAGGGTTTGAAGGCTGCTGTGCTCAAGGCTTCACAGTGTGACAATTTCCTTGCGTGCTCACAGGGTCTGGTCAGCTTGCCTCCTCCACGCTGTGACAATGCCACCACCTTATACAGACAGCCTTCCTCCAGAGCCTCATTCCAGGCAGATGTTTTTATCTGGCAGCCATAAAGTGGGATCAGGGAAGAATTTACAACCTCGACTATAAAGTAATATCAGCAAAGGCTATATCATTGGGTTCAGGCAGAGGTGAGGCAGAAGTTCAAAAGTTCAAGACCTCCCGGCATTTCCTGAGTGGCTGACAACCTTCTCAGTGATGAGATATGCAGGTACTGAGCCCTGTAGGCTCTCTAAGGTTGCAAGTGGCAGCTGTGGATACATTCAGTTGGACCTGATGAACCTCTGTGGGTTCAAGTGGTACCCCTAAATAGGGCGCTGGGTTGGAAAGCACCCGATAAAAGGACTTATCTCAATGCTACGAGGATAGGAGGGTGTCTGGCCCTGTCTGTTTGGGTATATGAAGAGAAAAGTAGGGTGTGATTACAGAATCATCTGAGGGGTGATGTAGATGGCTCCATGGGTTAAAGTACTTGACATACAAACTTGACAACCTGAGTTTGATCACTGGATACCAGTGTGAATGGGGAGAATTAGCTCCTGAAGGCTGTCCTCCGACCTCCATGTGCACACCACAGGCTCACATGCATGTACCTGCTCTCACACACACTTCATACATGCCCAATGGTAATAAATAAAATAAAAAAAATCACCTGAGTTTTCTGTCCTGTGGGGCCAATAGACCTAGGTTTTGGTCCTCATCCTCACTGACTGTCTGACCTTGGGCAAGGCCCTCTGCCTCTCTAAGTTCTTATCCCCACTCATGGAGAAGATAGTACTTCTCAAACTGAACTCTGTCTGGCACAGAAAAATAAGCAGCTTAGTGATCTCTCTTTGTCATCCTCATCCTGCTAGGGCTTCCAGCTCTGCGGTTCCCACGAGTGGATCTGAATGAGCCTTGGGAATGAGTCTCGAACATGATGGAAGGTGAGGACTTCCACAGATGTGTTGTGGGCATGCTCACACCCACAGTTACATGGATGAACAATCACACATGAAACAAGCCTTGAAGATGGGATTCATTTTTAAAATTGAAAAAGGTACTAAATAATGCCCTTGTTTTGGGTTAAAGATGACTTTCCCCCACAATGATTATAATTCAGCTCTAAGAAACATCAGTATAAGAAAATGATTTGAAGATTAGCAGCTTGTCCCTCCCTCTCCTCTCTCTCGTGTCACAGAGAGTGTAGTATTGTAGGATGGAAAGAAAGTCATTCAGAGTGTAAAGTTCTGCTGTGAGTGCCTCAACTGGGATATCCAATCTTTTGACATTTTTTAAAAATTAATTTTTAAAAAACTATCTTTTCTCATTTTATATGCCAAATCCATTTCCTACTCCCTCCCCTCCTCCTGCTTCCTCCTCCTTTCCCCTACTCCCACCCTCCATCCCCCCCGCCCCATCCACTCCTCAGAGAGGGTAAGTCTTCCCATGGGGAGTCAACAAAGTGTAGCACATTGCTTTGAGGCAGGACCAATACTCTTCCCCCTATCTAGGCTGAGCAAGGTATCCCTTCTGAGAGTATGGTTTCAGAAAGCCAGAACAAGCAGTAGGATAAATCCTGGTCTCACAGTCTGGCCCAGTCACACAATTGTCACTCACATTCAGAGTGTGTGAATGTGTTGGCGTGGGTTCACAGCTACTGTAGAAGATATGAGTACCTGTGTGCTACGTGTGTGTTTCAACATAACAACAACAGAACCCCAAAGCAGCTCCTCAATTAGCCCACTCATCAGTTCCACAAGCATATCAGCAATAAGAGGCACATATTTTGGATGGAGAGCTCTGAAGTTCGTGGGACAATGAACAGAGATCACAACAGACACCTCCCTAGAACACATTCATGTAAGCACAGTAGCTATGACAACAACTCACACTTACCAGATGTCAGCAATGCCAGGTGGCTCTGTCCCTAGCTTCCTGCCAGTACTCTGAGAACACTCCTCCTTCCTGCAGCAGGAAGGGGGTTCCATTGCTTTTTATGAAGTGCTCACTAATCCCTACAGCATCTTTGAAAGTAGTGCTGACTTGGAGTTGTTAGGTGCAGAAACTGAGGCTGAGCTAAGCTATGCATGACATTTTCAAGGACAGTGGCTACCTATTCACCATCATGGAGCTGTTAAAGTCATAACAAGTGGGTGTTCTTTGAGTCTGTTGCATATCCCCATGTCAGAGCCTTTGTACTGCTGAGGTGTCATACCAAGACACCTCATTCTCCTCAGGGATGGCTTCTATCTGTCACTCAATCCTTGGCTCTGCAGGGACTCTTCTGGTACTGCTGGTCTCCTTGGACCATCTCCTATCACTAGCTGTTGTGTTTGGGTGTGAAGTATCTCCCACAGGCTCACATATTTGGGCACTTGGCCTCTAACTGGTGATGCTATTTGGGAAGCTCGTGGAACCTTTAGGAGGTGGAGCCCCAGGAGAGGAAGTGAGTCACCGGGTTTTAGAGTCCAGCCCTGTTCTTGTTTACTCTATTCTTCCTGACTGTGGACACCACATGACTTGATGTCTTCTGCTCCTGCAACACCTACCTTGGTATGATGGACTATCCTCTCAGTCTGTGAGCCAAGACAAACCCTTCCTCCCTTAAGTTACTGCTTGTGTTTTTCATAACAATGAGAAGAGTAACTAACACAATAACTCATCCCCCATGTCAAACTGTCATAGTTCTCTGGAGGGAGGAGTCTCTTCTGGTCTTCCAGTCTTTTCTACCCTTAAGGATATTGGCAGCACAGTGGCATACTGACTCACCTTTCACTTTATCTGGCTTAGATGATGCTTAAAATGTACATCTGTGCCAGTGTTTGTAACTGACCATTCAGAGAGCCTCCCCCTCCTCCTGTTGGGGAGGTCTCTGCTTCCTGGGGTGTCTACTGAACTTCTTTATATGATCAATTTTCCCCTTTGATACCTTCAGAAAAGTCTTTTCCTGTCACCTTTGGAAGGATGGTCCTTCAGTTGGTGACTTGTTATAGATGTTTTTCGTTCTTTATTTCCTATTTCTCCAGGTCTTCACAAGTGGAGTCTTCCCACCTGTCCTTCAAAGGTGACTGTAGCTAGATGACCGATCTCTGCTAGGAAAATCTCTATCCTAAGATCATAGAGGGCTTTGGAACAGGATCCCATTCAGGCCAGTCTTAGCCCAAGAGGACAGTGTGATGACCAGATCCACACTTCCCCAGTTTTGTTGTGTGTTCATGTACTCCTGGTGGGAGGATAGGTTCCGTGGTCACAGTCAGAGGTACCTGGCTGTCACTGAGTTAAGATCTCCCGAGGAGCCTGCTTTTTGTCCTGCTGACTTTCATAGGACCTGGTCTCTGTGGTTTCTTTCTCTAGGAGGGAGGCCCAGGTCACAATCTCCCCATCTATGTTCATTTGTGTACCCTTCATGAAATACCTACAGATACTGTAAGCAGCCTGCATCTGATGGATTGAGCCAGATACTTAAGGAGGATAGAACTTGAAAATATGGCATTAAGTAGGATGACTAAGGTCCAGAAAGGCAAATATCACATGAAGATCCTAGTTTCTAAGATTCGTATATGTACATTCATGTGGGAGTGTGTGTAAGGATGGGAACTAGACAGAGCTGTGAGGCTGGGAGTGGGGCTCCACAGGTAATCGATCTCATGTGGTTTGAATGTGGAGGGGAAATACTGGGGTCAGAAAGGTACAAATTCTGGTGGAGATATGGAGTCTGGGAGACTTGAGAGTGGAGAAATCAATCAAAATTAAGCATGAAAATGTCACAAGAGATCAAGTTACTATGCATGCTAATTAAACATAAAGAAAACTGAAGGAAAGAAATATCCTTCCCAGGCTCTGGCCACCATCTTTTCCCTCCTGTCTGCTTCTACCTGAGGCCATTATGTTCCACTTCAAAGAACATTGTGTTGTTCTTGGGGATAAGGATCCCTGTGCAATTGTTTGGAGCTATAAATGATTTAAATTGGTTAGGATACTAATTGCCACGAGATGACTTTACTACCTTCTGTTGATAAGAGGGCTGTAACCTTCCTCCCCACCCAGGGGTCACCCAGCGGTCAGGGCCCTCCTAGTGAGTCCTTACAACAGCCTCATCTGGCAGAGGTAACTACAGTGGCACCTGTGTGGTGTTCCAACTTCCCTCTACCCTTCCATCAGCTTTTGGGGGACATGACAAGCCTCTGCCAGTCTGTTTTCAAGTTCTGATCACTCCCATAAAGAGTACCGGTCGCTGGCTCAATTTCTTTCTTCTAGCTGTGTAGAAAATCGTAACAGTGGGAGTCAGAGAGACAATTGAATGTGGGAGAGAAAGATGTCTAATCACAGAGCAGAATTTAGCCCTTCACCTAACATGGTACTAGAAAGGAGAATGGATAGAGTAAATATGGGGAGGCTACACATATGCAGGAAATACAGAGCCCACCATTATGTATTTATATGATTACAGATGTTGGACATAATTTTCATGTTTACATTAATTATAAACCATATATATATACATTAACTATATCATTATAACTTTGTGTATGTAGTGGTTCCAAGTTTTGGCATCAGACAGAAATGAATTCTAAATACAGACATTTGCTGTGTGATGTGCAAGCCCATTCCCTGTGGGACACTATGAACCCGTGTCACTGGACTGGTGTGAGAATCAGTGCTTGGCACAGGGAGGATTTCAGAATTGGGTTCATATCATCACAAAGAAGGTTCACAGTTCTATGGGAGTGAGAAGGAAGAGACATCATAAAAGATAAGGCAGAACTTATCTATAATTTTTATCTATAAAGATAACTTTTTCCAAGCTACAAAATCACATGTATGCAGTAGCTATTAGACATTCTTTGATTGGATTATGTAAAAGATTGCCCGATTTCAGAGGGGCAAAGGAGGGCTGTGGGGATGTCCTTTGATGGAGATGTGACACACAAGTGGAAAGGTATCCCCGCACAGAAGGGTGGGCATTCCTGGCTGGAGGATGAGCGGGGCAAAGGGCAGAGATAGAGAATGCTCACAGTGCAGTCCAGGGGCCTCCGTGATGACACATTCCTAGTGAGGGCTCTGAAGGGCACCTCCGGGAGAGGGGGGCTGAATGGGCTTTGGGAAGCTTCCCTCTTAGTTCTTGGGTTTCATTTAAGCCTGTTTTTCTTTCCATTGTGGTGATGGCATTGTCCCGGAGGCCACAGACAACTGACATGTGAAGTTGTCCTCTGGCTTCCACATGTACATGCACACTTCTGTTCATATACATAAACATGCACAAACATACATATGATGCATATACAATGACAAAAATTTTTTTAAAAAAGAGAAATTCATGACCCTTGCATTCTCTCACTTGTCTTTAAAGTCAGCGCCAGTCAGAATGCAATTTGCCTTATCTGTCAGGATTCCTGAGCCTCAGAGAAGCTAGGAAAAGGAGGGTCACCTTTTCCAGAGAAGAGGAAACACATGATTTTGATGTCTTTTGAGAGTTCCTTGGCATCCCAGAAATGGAATCCAGAGCTATTGGGAGAGTGCCTGGGGTCAGAAAATGTTGCTACAGGCAGAAGAGGGGTTGAAAGACTGCTTGGGAAAATGACCCTCCTCACACATATTGAGTTACTGCCATGTGCCAGAGGCTCTGATGTAATTGTCAATGTCTCCCACAGAGGCAAGAAACTTGTTATTCCAGGAAGAAGTAGGTGGAAGGACATGTCCTTTGCTGCCTGAGGTTACACAGTTCATAAGGGTTTGGAAGGCCCAGGGTATAGGTAAGCAATTCGAAAGTTCTTGTGGGAGAAGAGTCCCCAGGGAGGAAGGTGTACCTCTGACTCAGCCTTCCCTACAGTGCTGAAGCTGAGCTTCTCGTAGTGGAGCAGCTCCTGTCTCCAAGGCTGGAAAGATGGCTCAGAAGGTAAGGACCCTTCCTACGAAGGCTTATGACCTGAATTCAATCCCTGAGTGACTTGGCACACTACAAGTCACTGAAAAGTATCTGAGTCACTGAAAAGCAATCTAGAAGCTACTAGAATAAATCCTTGCTTCTAATGCAGACAGTAAGTACAATGTTAGAGAAATGGCGGGAGTCACATTTGTATAATGAACTTCTGGCCACAAAATGGGCCCCTGCGCCATGGTTTGAGCCTAAATGTCTCCAAAGGCTGATGTGTTAAAGGCTTGGTTTCTAGCCCGAGTGCTCATGGGAGGTTGGGGAAGCTGGGTTGCTGAAGGTGTGCCTTTTAAAGGAGATGTTGGGACGCCGGGCCCCTTCCTGCCTTCTTTGCTTCCTGGTGGCTATGTAGTGAATAGGCCTCTGCCACACCCTCCTCTGAGTGGTACTGTGCCACCATAGGCCCAAGGCCACATGGTCAGAGAACTCTGATCTTCAACCTCTGAAACCTTTTCTCCTTGTAAACAGTTTATCTCAGGCATTTTGTCACAGGCACACAGCACAGAAGGCTGCCCAGTTGTGAGCCTTTGAGTTAACTTTCTTTTGTGTTTCTTCATCTGCCCCCAACCTTCTCCTGACATGCAGCTATCTGTATGTCAGGTTCTGTCTGAAGGGCTCAGTGGAGGAACTGTGCAGAGCTGGTGCTGCTGTCTCTAACGTACAGATGAGGAAACTGAGGCCGAGACTAATCAGAGGACATACAGAGCTAAGACCTAGTCTTCCCAACTCTTGGCCTAACTCCGTGGTAGGTCAGGACTCATGCAGATTTCAGGTGTTTTTTGATTCAGAATAAATTTTCTTGAACTTACTTTGGAACTACACTAGCTGAGGGGAGCAGCAACCACAAGCCTCTGAGATGTCTGGGCAGAAAGTAAGCCAGCAGGAGGTCTCCCTGGGACTAGAAACCTCTTGGGATGGGGACCCAAGCCATCGCCTGCCCAGGCATGAGATGCTGACATCATTCCAGTGTCTGCCCAACTTTCAGGCTTTTAAGGAGCACTCCCCTCCTCCCAATGTCTCCTGGATGCTGTGTATCACAGGCCAGGTGGGAGCCACTGCCTTTCTCCTAGAGATATGAAAAACTAGACATAGGCAGGACATGTGGTCTGTCTAGGGCAACTTTTCCAGCACTGTGATCCTTTAATACAATTCCTCATGTTGTGGGGGTCTCCAACTATAAATCTATTTTCTGTGCTACTTAATAACTGTAATTTTGCTACTGTAACTATTTTTGGAGATAGAGGTTTGCCAAAGGGGTCGCTACCCACAGGTTGAGAACCATGATCTAGCATCCCTGCAAAGAAACCAAGAGCTGCGCCCAGGGTTTTTCAGCACAGAGCCAAGCAGGGTAGCTGGGCCCTGTGTGCACAGAGAGCTTTGCTGTCTTCTTCGTCAGTAATTCCAGTGAGGACGGGTCATGCTTCCCAGACCAGCAAATGATAGACACGAAATTCTGTTTTAAATTAAAAATATTGTTTTCTATTTTTCTCTCATTCTGAGATTTTTCATACCAAAGTCAATAGTAATGTGCTGGACAGGAGCCAAGTGCAAGGTCACCGCCATCTGATGCAGGCAGAGGTCAGTGTCACCTTTCAACTGACCTAGGCAGAGTCCAATCTGTTCAGCTCCACATTCCCAAGTGTACAATGCTTAGTGATCAGTACAGATGTCATGGATGGGTGCATGGATGTGAATCCACTCCTGGGCCTCCCCACATCTTGTGCTTCCCAGGGCTCATCTTCCCAAAGTAAGGAAGCAAAGGGTTCTCAGAAAAAATCTGTTACAGATGAGATACAGGGGGTGTGACTGACCAGCTGGAGGTGGCACAGCCATTAGAGGAAGCACCGGGGTAAATTGGAGTGGCTTATTCTGGAGTTCATCCCCAGTCCTCGGGCAGCCAGGCTTCTGCACTAGGAGAATGACTTGGACTGGTGTGTTGTCTTTTGCTGCCATGCCAATGTAGTCTTCAATAGCAAGCTCTCGGCTGTTTCCTGGGCTGTGGGCCATTGACGGATTGTGGAGGGATTTTCCCTGAGGTCCAGGGTTGTCTGCTGTCACTGAGAGAGAAGAGCAGCCTGCTTGGGAAAAGAGCAACCAGTTCCTATGTTGAGGTGGCACAGATGCTGCCCCACTTGGGGTATGGAGGTGGCAGGGTAAGGGTAGGAACACAAGGCTGTTGGGTAAGATAGCCAGGCAAGGGCTGCAGATCCCATGGGTGCCATGGGACAAGGGTGATCTGGGCAGGGAACCAGGCTGAAGTGAGCTGAGTCTGAGAGCATAGGTAGCATCCTGTGGGAGGCACCAACATGGGCAGAGCTGTGGGTGTCAGCACAGGACCCTGTCAGGAAAGATCAGAGGGAACCGATGAGTCCTAATCTTGACCAAGAACTGTTCTTGCTGCTTCCTAGGTGCCTCCATGATTCAAGGAGCTGGTGGTGGGTAGTGTGGCAGCTGGTCCTGCCCTCCCGGGACTTTCAGCATACCTGCCTGGACCTAACCTCACAGCATGGATAGCAGTCGTGTGTCTAGGATGTCACCTCACTCCTCAGAGAATCACTCCTTCAGTAGCAGACCATGAATAGAAGATTCCAGGTCTTAGTCACTTCATTCTGGTTAAAACTTTAGTACTGACCTCTAAGGAGCAAGGTGACTTTTCTATGGCACACTGTGATGTGGGATTTGAACTGAGATTTGACACTGGGCAGTCTATTTTAGAGCTGACTGCCCAACCCCTATGTTCTATGCTTTACCCTGTGACTCTGTTTTGTGAACTGTGAAGTTTTGTACAAGTGACAAGACCACTCTGTCACTCAAAGCGAGAGCCAGCTAGCGAGACACTTGTTCCAGATCCCTCTTTTAGGCATCTCCTTGGCCTTCCTATTTCTGGAAGGATTCCCACTGTGCCCACTACTGTAAGCACCTTCCCCAGGGCTCCCTCACAGCAGGGCCGGGTTGAGATGGACCCAGCCGACTGTCCCTCTAGCACCACTTGAGGACTGAGCCACTCACAACCACGTCCATGTTTGAGGGTAGGGTCAAGCTGGCCTCACCAGGCTGCTGCGATGCGCTGACGCTTCCAATCTTTTCCTGTTTTCTCCGCTTGGCTCTCTGATTCTGGAACCAGATCTGCGGTCAGGGAAAGAAAATGGATGTGTGTAAAGTAAATTCATTCCAACTACTAGCCCCACCCCCATCTGGTATCTTCCCCCAAATGCAGAATATTAGCATCCCCCAAAGAATGAGCACTTCACAGTTTATAAAATCACACCTTGGGAGGGGGAGTTCTTTGCATGTCAAGTCTGGAGACTTCAGGGAAGAGACCAGGGGTGGGGGACATGCGTGAGTGATAACTGAGAAGGTTGGGTGGGGTCTGGGTGAGCAGAGCTTGAAGATCTTAGGTCCTGCAGACAGCTGCCACCTGGGAACAGGAGCTGGCGTGTCAGTCAGCAGTCTCCAGCCTCCAGCGTGAAGGATCTTGATTATCCTTTCTTTCTTCTTTCTTTCTTTCTTTCTTTCTTTCTTTCTTTCTTTCTTCCTTCCTTCCTTCCTTCCTTCCTTCCTTCCTTCCTTCCTTTCCTTCCTTCCTACCTTCCTTCCTTTTTCTCTCTTTTCCCTCCCTCCCTCCCTTCCTCCTTTCATTCCTTCCTTTTCTTTTTTTTATGTGAATGCTTTTGAGTTTTTAAATGCCATGCAGGCCAAATAAAAGCCATCTGTGGGCTGTCTTCCATCAGTAGGCCACCAGTTTGCAACCCCTGTGGACCACTTGGCATCTATAGGTTGAACATTGGCAGATCTCTGCATTCCTGGGAGCCCTGATGGTCTCTGACATGCAGCCATTTGTACTTGGTGATTCTGGGGAAGCAGGTGTTAGTTTCTAGACTTGATGGCAGATGCAGGTGTTAAACACAGTTCCAAGTAGGAGGAACTTAGCCAGACTAAGACTTAGCTGGGCTCTAGCCAGAGGAAGGGCGTTGAATGGAGCATGGTACATTGGGCTGGACCTTTATTTTGATTCTGAGTGAGAGCAAATAAACTGCAGGTTTTTATTTTTTTAAAGAATGATGTCGAAGTCTCTGTGTTCAGAGTCTTGGCAGTGTTGCTGTGGGACAGAGCCGAGCCTCGTGCCAGCCTGAGACTTTTCCAACAGAATGTAGCTAAAAGAGGGCACCAGGTCGACCTTGGTGGTCACAAGATGGCAGATGTTAGATTAGGCTGTTAGTATAGAAACCCTGTCTCTGACCATGAATACTTGGTCTGTCTGCTGCACTGCTTCCACCAAGGAGATGGAGGTGTTCTTTACCAGGCTGGCCAACAGTAACCCTGGTCAGCCACACCTACAATTCCAAATGTCTGAGTGGCCCTCCAGCTGAGAGTGATTGGCACAGTTTTAAACCATTGAGAAAAGAAACAAAAAGAAGAATAGTATTTTCTGACACTGGCAGCTTGTATAGAAATCAAACTTCCACACTTGTAAATAAAATTTTGTTGGAATGTCACCATGCTCACCTGTTTCTTCCTTGGCTGTGGCTGCTTTCAGGCCACCATGGCAGAGACAATGGCCCTCTGACAGTGACTGTGTGTCTAGCAAAACCCAAAGTGATTGCTCTTAGTAAAAATGTTGGTTAACCCCAGTCCTCGGATGCTGTGATTGAAAGCATGAATGAGCAGCTGAGAGGGGGCATGGGACAGAGATGGGTGGAGAGCACCAATGTTTACTCACTACATTGCCATCACAAAGGAGAGATTCTTTATTAGACGATGGTAGTCTCATTGCCTGGAACCCAGGAGATAAACAGCTGGGGCAGCCCTGCAGGGCTGAGGGCCCAGCAGGAAACTGGGTGGAAGTGGTCACAGTACCTGTACTCGAGCTTCAGGCAGATTGATCCTGGAGGCCAGCTGGGTCCGGACATGGATGTCGGGGTAGTGGGTAAAGTGGAAGAGCTTCTCCAGTTCCTGTAGCTGCTCCGTGGTGAAGGTAGTGCGAACTCTCCGCTTGTTCTTTTTTTCCTCTGTGGGAGAAGGCATGCAAGTTGGGTCAGAGACCTGGCTGTCAGTCCCTTGGGGAGACGTTCATGTTCTTCCTTCTCCAAGCCCATGGCCACTGCTGAGCCTTGGTCCCTGGCTCCTTGGTGTTAGGGGCTGAAGACCCCTGGCCCCTTGACTTTCTTTGTCTGCCTCAGACCCTTTGCCTGCTGGAGTGAAACAAAGTGTTTCCCTGTGTTTTAGCTGCTCTGAGCATGAGACGGGGGAGTGGGTTCTGGTGGCCGCAGCTGAAAGATCCCGAGAGCTGGGTTGTGGCCAGAGCACAATATAAGCTGCCCATGAACACAATAAAGTTGGTGTTCTTGTTTCAAGGATGAGTCCTCCCTCGTGTGTGTGTATATGTTTAAATCTCCAGGCCCTTTCCCTAGCTCGTGAACGAATGGCCCTGTGGTACAAGTGCTGCACTACGGGCATAGTACTGTAGCACACGTAGTACTGTAGCACATGTAGTACTGTAGCACACATAGTACTGCAGCACACACACTACTGTAACACACACAGTACTGCAGCACACACAGTACTGTAGCACACGTAGTACTGCAGCACACACAGTACTGCAGCACACACAGTACTGTAGCACACACAGTACTGTAGCACACAGTACTGTAGCACACATAGTACTGTAGCATACGTAGTACTGTAGAACACACAGTACTGCAGCACACGTAGTACTGTACACACGAAGT
Source organism: Myodes glareolus (assembly GCF_982192425.1). NCBI lineage: Eukaryota > Metazoa > Chordata > Mammalia > Rodentia > Cricetidae > Myodes > Myodes glareolus. The sequence goes on along the minus strand of NC_142047.1, from coordinate 2,594,557 downwards.
ACTGAAGCACACGTAGTACTGTAGCACACGTAGTACTGCAGCATACGTAGTACTGTAGCACACACAGTACTGTAGCACACACAGTACTGTAGCACACGTAGTGCTGTACACACGTAGTACTGTAGCACACACAGTACTGTAGCACACGTAGTACTGTAGCACACGTAGTACTGCAGCACACGTAGTACTGCAGCACACGTAGTACTGTAGCACACGTAGTACTGTAGCATACGTAGTACTGTAGAACACACAGTACTGTAGCACACACAGTACTGCAGCACACATAGTGCTGTACACACGTAGTA